>NC_086043.1:15618004-16228205 GCF_947568885.1 Cydia strobilella
GAGCTAGCTCGGCGCCGGATGGTAAGGTGCCCAGGAGCGGTATTCGACATGCGTTAAGTGACGTTTCGTGTTGAACTTCATTTGAATGGAAGAAATCGTGTGTTGTCGAATAGGTAAATTTGACATTAGCAATCCACAGTTAGGTGACAACGAAACCAAACCGAACCACGCAGAGTTCAGAGCCATTTTAAACCGTATAGTAGTAAGAAAACAAAGTTGATTTTTGTTGCATAATTTTTTCAATGAATTAGTTTTGGTTGTACCAAATGATACTTTCCACAGTTGATGAACAAATGATTCATTCCACTGTTGAACTGATGTTGAAGCCGAAACTGACAGTTGTGCATCTCGAATAGGGCCCCAGGGCTGGGTAGCATTGCCGCGCTGAATGGCGATGCCAATTCGCTGGGCAAGGAAGTAACCAGCCCTCTGGTCACCCTCAGCATTAGTAAGACGCTTCGCTAGCTCCCTATCCCTAAATATGCAATGTGGTCCGGGTCCCCAAGGCCCGAGGGTCTCCACCCCAAACGGCTCAAACATGCAACCAGAATCAATGGCTGTGTATTTGTGTCGTTTGAGATGCTCGGCCGCTGCACGCTGCGGCGGCCGACCCAGTCTTGGCCGAGGTCCCTAGAAGGTGGGACGGCGCAAGAGTATCGACGCACGTGGCGTCCCACACTAGGGGTCGGCCCAGCTTCCAGGGGCTAATTGTAAATAAATTTAAACATTACACAGATTTTTCTGTCTTTACACAGACTTTAGATATTACACAGAAGAAAAGGAATAAGGTAAGTGATAGCAAGAGCAAATTATTATATACCTACGGCATTATAAATATCATGTACCTATGAGATATATTTCTGAAACCTCAACATCACTCAATAAGTAAAACAAACTTCTTCTTCCTTAACACAAGCTTTATTGAGCTTACTGTGGGGCTGGGTCGATTTGTTTAAGATTGTCCCATAATATATTTATTTATTTCTTAACATTAATTTAGGGCAGCAGAAAAAGGTGTCTTATCATCCCAGATATTATTTTCGTTTCAATCTTTTATACATAGGAATTGCAAGACCTTTCACACTTATTCCATCCCATTTACAATAATATCATATCTACTTACACATCCGCTCGCCAATATAGAGCTCCTGGTCCCTACGACCTCACTTTGCATGCATAATGCGTAAACTTGGAAATATCCTCCTTAGCGAATATAAAGTTACGTTACCCAGGGCGAGTTACGTCGTCTAGTCTGATTGAACGCCATTGGATGGAATAGAGTTCGCGTTTGTTAAGATTATCCCCTGGTAACGGTGCCATAAACTTGCCAGCATCGCGTTATGACTTGTATTTTTTACTTTTTATTTTTCACACCCGAAATGTTGCTCTCTTAAGGAAGTCGCGATCCGATTTGGAGGGTCAGTTAGTCAGTTACTGTAAATTCAAGCTTAGGGATTTTTTTATTCAAGAAGTAGAGTAATTCCTTTTTACGTTCATGGGCACTTTAAGCTGTGAACATGTGGATGCTCCTTTATACAATATTTTATAGTTTAGTGAATTCTGTCAGTCACTAATGAGATTTTTTAAGGAGTACGAAGTCAACAGAAGGTACGTTAGAATAGTCAAACGCTGCAGATTGTCTTTGCTCGTTATAGGTAGCTGACATGGCAAAATCGACAGGATCGGTACGAGGTTTTCTTTTCCTATAAGCCTTGTGAGATTTCTGGGCCGAACTGGGCTAGCCGGTTTTGGCACGGAGGTAAGTTTCCCTGAAAACTGGCGTCAAGCCAGTTTCACGTTTGATCGGATTTTTTGCCAATGCTCGATAAGCGCTAACAAGCATTTTCCATTTGTCCTAATTGAAGTGAAAACAAAAGAAACTATAAACGTAATTTATATTAGGAATGTTACAGAGTTCCGGTTCCGGTTCCGTTAAGTCGGAACTTCCGATTGGTATTACACATGCGTTTCGGTTCCGGTTCCGTTACTATTGAATCGGAAGTTATATCGGATGTCAAAGTTTCGCGCGACGGCGGGACATGAGCGGCGTACATCAAAAACAAACAGGTTTATACCTGTCATTCGCTCATCTCCCCGGTTGCCACGTGCTGCACTAATTAGTTGTTTTATTTTATTCGTGTTATTGAATTAAAAATACCTATTCGTATGTGTTGTGTTGTATAATGTGTACCTACTGACAGTACTGACTCTGGTTCCGATTTTGGTTCTGGTTCCGTTTTCGGTTCCGAATCCGTTTTTGGTTCCGATAAACTAAATTTAAAACATAACCGAAAGCGGAACCAGCCGCTTTCGATTCCGATAACACTTATATATATACACTTATATACACGATTTATATCATGAAGAAACTAATCTATAAGTTTAATATTTATTAAATGATAACAAATCTCACATGATTGTACCTACATGTTTTTTAAAGTGAAAACTTCTTTAGCCGCGTGGGCAGTGGCGTAGCGTGAACTAATCTAGTCGTGAGCAAAATCGTATCTGCGTATCTATCAAGAAAATTTCAATGGAATTGTCAATAAAATAAAGTTTAACGAATATTAATGAAATTTTCTGATCAATATCCTATCCTCGTACTAATTTAAGAATATTAAATAACTATTAATACTGTATGTTGTAACGAAACGCAAGGCTTCACCGGAGACTGCGGCGAGACGGGGGCGACCTCTGTTGATGATATTCTCTCTAGCTAACGTTGTGACATTGCAACTTTGAACTTGAAACAAGCAACAAATTTTTCTATTTTTATATATGTACTTGTGTGGCAGAATACAGTACATTTCTATTTTAAAACAATTTTTTATTCTGCCTGGTCCTTCTACAATCCTCAACACTGTATTTAAGATATTTATTAGTATATTTATTAAATATCTTAAATAAAGTATTAATAGTTATTCTAACTTACTTAGAATATTAAATAACTATTATTTAATTGATAACATGCATGCACATGCGTACTTTTACCCAATAGCTTGCGGAATCTTACCCGCTCGGCGGAGGAGTGTGCCAACCCTTGCATTTCATTAAAATTTCGCCACTGATAACGGGGTCTGATTGTGACACATTATTTAAAGAGAGATACATTTATATGTTTAAACAGTAAACTCGTAATAAATGTTCATGATTTTTAAATGTGTGTGTAAAGCGTTACTTTTGCTGTAATGCCATCGCAGGCGTAAGTGCGCGAAATACGGGGCAACTCCATAAATCAAAAAGTTCCGGAAGCGACGAACGGACGACTTACGAACTCGAGTTGTGAAACAAAGGCAGCTGCTTAGAAAATAACAAAGAAAAGAAATTTAATATTTTCGGGCCTCTCAATTGCGTTTGCAGCAGTGTTAATTCCGTTTATTGTGTAGTGACAACATCAGTATAGATGGAAAAAACAGAGATAGAGCGATATACCTGCACAGCTTGTTTTTGTTATTGACCATACTCTGAAGGATGAATAAATGACTTACAAGTTATACTGAAAAATTTTTACTATGAGGGCGAACCCCGAAATCACAAAAAAGAAAAAAAAATGCTGTTCCATTGACATGTGACTTGCTGAAATACATAAGACCACAGAGCATACTCTGTCAGACATAAGAAAAACACTGAATTAATAAACTGGAACTCGGGAGATTCAGTTCCATTCGAAAGATTGATTATGATTTCCGAACGTTATAAAGGAATTAATTCCTAGAAACGTTTCTCGTATCTCATCCCATATGTCAAGTCAGCTTGTTTGACGTAGCTCACGTTACGGTATTTGCCGTCCAGCGGCATTTAGGCTCGCCGGTAAATGTAGAGGTAGCTCCGCTCTGTTATCAATCAAAAGACCGATACCGCAGTGCAGACCACATCCCAGGAGTGGATTCTGTTTTATCATTCGGTAACCAATTTTGATTGAAATGCTAAGTAATCCGTGTGTTCCGTGCTCATTTCTACATTCCAATTGATTTGGTGGTTTAAAGCATCGCAAATATCGGAAAAGTAGAAACTATTTTTGGAAAGGATTTATATCATTTTCAAAAGGATATTTGCGATACTTTACAAATATAAATATCTCTTACACCGAAAAAGAGAAATTTTCGCTGCCTAAATAAAATGTACATTATTTGCATTGTACAGCAGCACCGACGTTAAAATTAAAACAAATAGGGTTTGTTTCCTCGTACAAGCAGGCACCGTTTCCGTGCAATGCAGAGCCATTTCCTTCCCGCTTACATCCTCTACTGCAGTTCTTTTTTCCTAGCGTTTGCAACAAACTTTGCCTTGTTATTGCTGCTTGCACAATTGTACATTTTCTTTACTATCTCAGTTTCATATATACTATTGGAAGGTATAGTAAAAAAAAACCGGCAAAGTGCGAGTCCGACTCGCGCACGAAGGGTTCCGTACCATTATCTATAAAAACGGCAAAAAAATCACGTTTGTTGTATGGGAGCCCCCTTAAATATTTATTTTATTCTGTTTTTTAGTATTTGTTGTTATAGCGGCAACAGAAATTCATCATCTGTGAAAATTTCAACTGTCTAGCTATCACGGTTTATGAGATACAGCCTGGTGACAGACAGACGGATAGACGGACAGACGGACAGCGGGGTCTTAGTAATAGTAATTTGATAGTGTCTTAGTAATTTGATAATGTCCAGGTCCTATTAAGGTAAACAAAGACTGTACACGATGAAACCCGGCCACGCATGATATGGTAAAGCTTTTAGATGAATGTTCCTTTTCAAGCAGCACTTTTCCCTTAATAATTTGTGGTTATCAAACTACATTATAAAATTAGAAACATAATATAGTTAGGTTGACTATAGTTGAGTTGGAGCGTTATAATATTCCACAGTAACTATATTGTTTTGTCCACGGTTTGCTGACAGTCTACCAAATTTTCCAGTAATTTTATTTTTTATTTTTATTATATAAACCAAATTATACCTTATTACATCTTCTTTTCACAATAGTTACCTCACATTTTTCTAATTGTGTTCAGATTGAGATAGATCTGAGGTGTTTTAACTTTGGTAAAGACTTTTTGATAAAAAAAGGCCTCCCATATAAAATCAACTTTCAGTGCTTGGAGTAGCAAGTTTTCCTGACTACCTCAAGTAGAAAGCCAGTGAAGATTATCAAAAAACACTGGACAAAAAATTTAAGGTATAATGGAATATAAATAAATAAAAATAAAAATAAAAAAGCCTTTTATTTTTTGCAGTTTACAGTTGTTACAATGTCAGCATACATTTTTATAGGAATATACATAATTATGATTGTTAAAATTTATTCGTAATATAATTTTTTTTATACAAACATTAAATTAAAATTGAATTAAAGTACTACTTAACATATTCCTACGAAGCAAGAACCCCTTCTCGGGTAATGGCCTCCTCCAGAGAGTGCCAGTTCGATCTGTCTTGTGCTGTTGAAAGTCCACTTTGGGCCAGCACTTTTTGCAATGTCATCCGACCATCGCATATAAGGTGTTCCATCTTTGCGTTTGCCTATTTGTCCGGGCCACATACTTATTCGGTTTGTCCATCTTTCGTCTACCATTGCCATGGAATATATTCGGCGAAAACTCACATACTACACTACATTGTATTGTAATATGATTGTATTTTTATTGTAAATTACAATAATTACAGATTATTAAAAAAAAAGAACTGCTTGAATATGTATTCGGTAAAAACATGTACCTACCAGATAATGTATGGCCGAGTTTCATCGTGTACAGTCTTTATCGTCTGTTTCGCGTGTGTACGCTGTTTGTATCCGGATTATTTATAACCTACATAACCTATAATACTAATGATGGCTGCTAGTGCTATCCGACACCAAACCACGACAAAAAATTGCAGCCAAACCGTGTTGTCAGCTCCCTAGCCACGTAACTGTACTTACGAATATATCGATTTAATTAGTCATTCTGTACACCGCAGAAGGCTATCGTTTTTAGTTATAAAGTGCAGTCAAATCATACTTGAAATAAACTTTTACAGTAGGTAATGCAAGCATCTACATTTTACATCAGAACACACTTAAAATTTATAGCTGCTCCTTTTATAGCCTTAATTTGCATGAATTTGTGTGCCAGTAGTATGTGCCAGCGTGTAACAAATAGAGGTAATACTCGTAAAGTATGTTTTACACGCTGAAACAAAGAAGCTAGCTATCAAGATATGGACGACAATGAGTTGTTTATTATTCTTCTTGTAGCTGTAGATCCGTTAGCGTAGCACTGAAATAAATCTTGCTTTCTCCGTGCACATTATGCATGCTAACGCCGGCCATTCCTTGTTCTCTGAACGTAGCAGCAGCATTGTCTCGTACCTGAGGACTAAATCTCGTTCGCACTCGGTTAGCACCGGTGTAAGCTGGTAAGCCTCGCTATAACACCAAATTGCGACTTGAATGTTCTTTCTGTGCAATAAAGATTAAATGTTTCTAGAGGTGGAATGTATTTCCACGACCTTACTCGAAAATATTGCTTTAGAAGTTTTCATCTGAAAACAGAATCTGCAAGACTTTTGAATTTACTTCGTTATCGGCGAATTATTATTGACTACAATATCCTTGTGCAAAGGCTTCATGCTACCCAAACTTCATCAGATACCTTTATGCATTGTTGCATATTTTAATAGGAGTTTCATCAGTCTGCATCAGGAGCTACAATTTGGAGATAGGTAGCACATTTATTAAAGTGGAAAGAAGTTCGCAGTGCTCCGGATACTATCTCTGGTGAGTTATTTGACTAGCTCACTAACTTGCAGCCTATCTAGGCAATTATCTGGGATGGGATTCAAACCCGCTAGCATACTGTTTCACGGCTTTAGGGCGTTTTCCATAACGTGGATTAAAAAAACGATTTAGTTCAGTTTATTCAGAATATTGAGATAATTCTTTGTAAATCAGTACAAGGTTGTTTATCGATTCTGGTTGTAGAATGTAGGAACTAAACATGTCTAGTACAAAAGTCTACGCTACTGTAAAATCTCAAATCTGTCACAAAACAAGGATATCGTTTAAAAATCAGATTTAGAAATTATTGGCCACGTTCATGACTCATCTAATACTCCCATGACAGTGACCCGTTTATTATATACCTATAGTAAGAACTAAGAAGCGCTGGTGGCCTAGCGGTAAGAGTGTGCGACTTTCAATCCGGAGGTCGCGGGTTCAAACCTCCGGCTCGTACCAATGAGTTTTTCGGAACTTATGTACGGAATATTATTTGATATTTATACCAGTCGCTTTTCGGTGAAGGAAAACATCGTGAGGAAACCGGACTAATCCTAACAAGGCCTAGTTTCCCCCTCTGGGTTGGAAGGTCAGATGGCAATCGCTTTCGTAAAAACTAGTGCCTACGCCAATTCTTAGGATTAGTTGTCAAGCGGACCCGAGGCTCCCATGAGCCGTGGCAAAATGCCGGGATAACGCGAGGCAGATGATGAGTAAGAACTAAGAAGTGGTAGTGATGTGCAGACACCTATACCAAATCTTCAACTTCCCTTTAAATCGGAGCTCGGGACCGGTATTGAAATACCGGTTAATATCGTTCCGAAACCGTTATATCATTTCCTTCATTAAAAACCGGTTGATTGATTGAACGCGAACTAAAAAAAACTGTTCTCACTCCTTACCGGTAAGATGAGGGAAAGAAATTTAATGGTTCCCGGAGAACGATATAATACCGGTTAATCTTATCTTTAGGAGACGCTCGGTTAAAATCACCTTCATACGTGAAAGAAATAGCAATACTTTTTCGATATATCCTGCTATGATATTTTCAATTTAACCGGTTAATTTCGTTCCACAAATACGAAAGACGAACGAATTTGGCATAAACCGGTATCTCAATAGAAAAATCTAGAAACGAAATCCTTTTTGTTCCCGGGTGAATGGCCGAAAACTGTTTAAAAAATAAAAGGGTTTCCGAGCCCTGCTTTAAATACTCCTCACTAATTTATGACATTTCAGTATTACAGGTCTGTCCTTACCAAAATAAATGGTCGAAATTCCTAACATGACAGGGAAACCTGTCGTCCGTCTGTAACCTTATGTGCGGGTGGTTAGTTGGCGCGGCAATGACGCGTCACGACGTCACGTAGCGCGCGACATGCGACGTTTATTGGTCGCCACGCCGACGACAGTGACGAACGATTGTGCGAGCAAACGAGACTTATTGCAAACAATTTTTCAACGTCGATGCGCACGAATACGCCCTTTCCCCATTTAACTCATTTCTAATATCTTCATTGCTTTGAATCATAAAGTACGGGGTAATGACATCAAAAATAAATAAAAAATGTAATCTCACCCAATCACGTGAAAAATCAAATATATAGCAGCGTAATTGCTTCCTGAGAATATGTATTTACATGCGTATATTTACCACCTGGATAAAAATTGTGTAAACGTGTGATGAATTAAAGAAATATTACTGCATTTATGCTTAAATATGTCATTTATAAGTTATTATTTTCTTTGTAAGCAAATAAAATATAGAAAGGCAAATCCTTAAAATCCTTGTCTCCTACGGGAGATTATCACAAGTACATCAATAAAACATGAAAACATCGCATCTTCACTGCGCTCGCGCCTCCCCCTTTGCCCGCTCGGCCTCCCCGGAGGACCAGTAATTAAACTGTAAATTACCGCTAAGTGCGGACCCGGCCTGAAGGTCGTATCGGTAGCCTCTCCCAAGAATACCAATGAACCTCAGAGCCGTAATCAAAAATTTATTCCCCTCTCCCGTACGCGCAGGTCAAATATATTTTTAACTTCGGAACTTTATCTCTCTCGTTCATTAACGATCGTGGTGAATTTTAATTTACGCAAACAGTAATTTCATTTTAATTATTAAATGTAATGTTCAGGAAGTACTTAATGTTTTAGATCGCAGACAAACGTGTTATTAATAGCCTGGACAGACCATTGAATCCCACGACTCCAAAAATCAAATGTAATATTTCTCTTGCCGCAATGAATTTCATATTTTATGTACGGTTCGGTATTATGCGTAAAAGCTGGTTACTTTCTGTAGAATTTGTGACACTGATGAATGAGACATGGCCGGCAAATAGGGGAAATTTCATCCTAACCATTTGTTTCGCTGTTCATTTTGATTTTTCGACCAAAGTGACGTCGTTTATCGAGGTAAATGGTATCTTTGTTCAGTAATAAATACTCAATTGGTGCTTTTGACTGAAATTTCCATTGTTCAAATGAAATCGCTGAACGGTCGTACGATTCGAAATGCGAGAGATTATCGCAGCATTATGTAAATACCTGCTAAACCAAGTCTTTCTTCGTTCATCCATATTTATGGCTGTAGAAGATTTAATATGTACATAGCAGCAAAGTACTATGGGTGGCTATAAAAATGTGAAAACGTTAATTCATAAGCTTTTAAAATATTGGGAGTTTTCCGGTCTGATGCCACGAATCAGAAAACTAGTGCATTTTGCATGGGATTAGTTGTTCACATTATACGAATAAGTGCCAGTCAAGTCAAGCGGATATTAAAATGATTAAGTACCAGTAATTAATCCTTTACTACTAATTATTAAACATATGTCTGTAGTCGAAAGCAATTAAGTGAACTTAAACGTTTCTAATAATATGTATTAGCAAAGTTGCGACAAGAAAGCGCGTGATCTCGACACCGAAGTTAACCGTGGCCGCTTAGCTCGTAAAAGAACGTAACTGCTGCTGTGAATAGATAATAAGGATTTTATTAAAATTCCTTGCCCTTGTTTTGCCATTTGTAGGGCTCCTTTGGAGAACGTCCTTTGTTCCGGTGGCATGCGAGCCTACAGCCTTCCCGAATTACCACAGGGTTGTCTTCAATGAAATTTTGCCACCTTATTTATGACCTGTCCTTTGTATTTATATCAACATTTGAATTTAAGTTCATTCATAACAAAGGTTGAATATATATACACAGTTGAATAACGCCGTTTCTGTTTTATGTACCAGGCTAACAAGACAAAATGTGGCCGAGACTTACACGTGATTTGGGGAAATGAATATATGTAACAGGAAATATAATTGTTTTAAATATTTTTAATTTTTTAAATTATTTTTTATCGTGAGGTATCCTGCATACATCCGCAAAGAAATTCTGTTCAAAAGTCGTGTATACTATTATTTTTTATTTGGGGGCACGCTAGTGCCCCCGCCAAGTCGAGCAAAGCGAAGCGCAAGGGCACTACCTACATTTTCTCGAAGCGCTTCGTCGTTGTTTTGAACCCTCATAACTTGGGTTTGGATTATACCAGATAAACAAAATTCTCGGGATGTCATTAGTGGACTTATTGAGCATAAAAAAATTCAATTACATAGCTCTTATACTTTAGATTTTATTCATATCTAAAAAACGCCCAATCCTCATTCACTGATAATCATCAAAACCTTTAGGGTACTTCCTGAAATTATAGGAAGGTGACATTTTGTATGTAAGATCGTCTTAGTACACAAATAACAGAAAAATTCAAAAACTTGAAATTTTTAGCCCCTAAGTGGGTGAAATGGGTGTGGAATTTTGTATTTGGAATTAATAACCACTGAACCGATCTAGTTGAGATTTGGTATTTATATAGTTATTGTTATGGGGAAGGATATAGAATAGTTTTCAATCCCAAAATCAACCTGTAAGGGGGGGAGGAGCGTTAGGAGAAAAAATGGGGTTGAAGTTTGTATGGGGAATAAGTAAAAAGCAGATTGTGTAAAAGATGCTTCCAGATAACGTATTTCAGGATTTTTAATAGTAAATTACCCCCAACCCTTTAAATTCGGGCATAGAAAATTGTCGTAAGCAACTTACAAAAAGAAGTGAAATCCCAGCAAAAACATTTTCATATAAAATGTTGCCAAGACTGCCACTGTCAAAAAGTTATCAGATCTCTTGTGGAGCCAAGCTTCTAACTCTACAAGCCCTAACTTCACAAACTCTACACCTTAGTCAAATTATGTGGCTTAGCCGTTCCCTCGTCCCTTGTTGGACTAAAATGAATGTTCATTTAACCCTTAATTTGGCAGGCAAAAAAAAAACAAAAAACATATTTTTCTTTGCTTTAGGTAATAAAGTTAGATAAATCATGAAAAAATATTATGTTTAAAAAAAGATTTGCCTCATTCTGAAAAAAAAAAAAACAATTATGTCCACAGCATACACTGCCCAATTAAAGGTTTTTAATATTGTCTTCGGTTACCGCGATAGTTACTCATGAAATAAAACTATGAAAATGGATTATATCGCGTAAATTGAATTTATAATACATCCCGACGTTTCGAACCCTTTACAGCGTTTGTGGTCAACGGGTGACAAAGGTTTTTGTTGAAAAAACACTTAATTTGGCAGCTTCGCACAGGTGCAATACTGATGTATTATAATAAACCTTCCTCTTGAATCACTATCTATTTTAAAAAAACGAACAAAATCCGTTGCGTAGTTTTAAAGATCTAAGCATACATGGGGACAGATAGTCAGCAGGAAGCGACTTTGTTTTATACTATGTAGTGATGAAGTGGATGAGTTTGTGTTTGTTTCTTTTTTATCTTTAATTCTCCAATTTGTGGGCCCTTCCTGTTTCTTTCAGACCTACAGAAACTTCATATAGATGTATTTTTAAAGGCAATGTAAGTTTTAGTGAATTTGGCAGTGGAGGACACGTCATACCGGTAAATTTGACCATGCTTTTGGCAGTATATGCCACGTTATGACAAACAAATGAGTCCATTATGAGAGAACTAAAAATCACCAAACGACTCTCAACAATCTGCCAGGAGAGTGCTCTAAGATTCTTTGGGCACATAATGCGATCGCCACACCACAGCCTCGAACGTGATATCATACTGGGGCAAGTTGAAAGCAAGCGCGCTAGAGGAAGAAGCCCCTGCAATATGGTCGGATTCCATTAGACAAGCATGTGGTTCCATGCAGAGGGCAGCCCACATAGCCCTTGATCGCGTTAAATGGAGGGATATAGTTGTTGGTCACGATCCTCAATCATGAGGGAACAACGAAGAAGAAGAAGAAGCCACGTTATACAACAAGTTTAAAGCAGAATAACTGATAGTAAATATTTAATTATTTACTATGATTTTTTAGTAAAAGTTGATGCAAAGTATGACAGAGATATACACAATGTTTCATGAGACGTGAGCAGGACTAATCCTGCACACTCAGTTACTGTTGATTGATCGATCACCCTTGTATTTAGTTTAAATATAACACACTTTTTCAGATTTTTTTACTTTTTGGTGAGGACTAATTTAATTCTCTACAATCATGGTTACCCTACAACACTTAATTAATAAACATAAAATCTCTTTAACCGTAACGACAGCATTTTGATTATGAAGAAAATAAACTGTCAAACGAGTGAGATAAGAGTTTTCAAAAGTAACCAGACTCTGATGACAGACTGACTCAATTTGACACAGAATATCGGTAGATTAGTACTTATTCTAATTTTAGGGCGACCAAAAATGCCGTAAATAAATTAATAACTTTTTTTTTAACACGGCAAAAAAATAACGTTAATCTCACTAATACATACGAGACAGTGCTTGTAAATTACGAAATGCACCACGCGCGTCTTCTGAATCATCCTGTATAAAGAAATAAACAGCATGTTTCGTAAAGCAGAAAAAATTACCTTAAAAAGTGCAATATTCTTTTGCCGCCACATCTTGTTGACAACTGATTGTCGATGTTGCCAGTTATGAATTATTTTTCTATCAATTTAGTGACTAAACCATAAAAAATAATTTGACCAAAATTATGAGAATCGCTACAAATTTTTTTATTGCTTGTATATAGCGTCAAATTAAGGGTTAAATTCTATAGGAATTAACTATTTTCGTTGTGTAAAATATTTAAACGGATTTTTCAATATCTTAAGCAGCACAATTTGATTAATTCAGAAGGGTCTCCCTTCCATTTCATAGCCAATGCATATCTATTCAGAATATCTAATCAAACCCTTAACTAACCCTTGGCAAATGCTCCTTAGATTGATTTGTGAGTATTTATTTGAAGCCGTTTCAAAACTATGAACGTCCTTCAGTGGGAATGCGTTGTCAGGGTCCACTAAGTTTCAGACTAATCTATTTACTACAAGATTGAACAAGTTTACCAAATTCTTGTTTTGGCCGAGTTCATACGGTGCTGATACGGTTACCTTCGGCATAGCTAACCTATACATATATGTAGACCGCGAGCCACGAACAGATTTCAATGACCAATAGCCCCCGGGCGAAAACTCGTGAAATGGTTAAAAATAAAATAAATAAATAAATAAAAATTCATTAAGTAAGTTATTAATATTGTCTTCGGTTACCGCAATAGTTACTCATGAAATAAAACTATGAAAACGGATTATATCGCGTATATTGAATTTATAATACATCCTGACGTTTCGAACCCTTTACAGCCACCACCGGGTGCCAACCGTTGACCACGTTGAACGTCGGGATGTATTATAAATTCAATATACGCGACACACACGAACACGCACACACAATCACTCAAAATGTGGAGTGCTCCTATTGGAGGCACCTAAATTTAGACTACCATTTTAACATTCAAAATTAGCTTAACCCATTATAGACTAGCGGTACCATATGGTACCATTAATTTACGACTTTTATTTTCGCGTGATTGGCCAAATTGCGACGCGTAAGACGGGCTCTTATTGATGAAAGTTGATCTAGGAGACATAACGCTGCCGATTGTTAAGCTAAAACAGTACTTATTTACATCAGTTGCGTGTGATTGAATGTCAAAGAAGGTGCATCGCAAATTTCGCGGAAAAATGTTTACGCCGTTCAAGTAAGTTACAATATTTAGTTTACTAACAGATAAATAACGAATGTTATTGCAAAATCGTTTAATTTAGTAACATTGCTTTAGATTAATTTATTTAACTAGTGCCGGTATGTATAAATATTATAACTACCGCGTGTTCAAGTTACTGGTACCGTACGGGATCGCTAGGCGATTCCCGTGCGATTTTTTCAGCAACCTTTCGTTTTTTATCTGTTAAGTAGTTTTATTGTTTTTAGCAATACACGATAGTGATTTTACATTTTATCGAAAGATCAAAATGGAATATTATTTAGTAATCATATTTTATCGTTTTTTATAAAGTTTTGTCATATTTTGTACACTGCGTACACGAGGCATTGGCAATTTTAGAGGATAATGAGGACATTAAGGCTGAGGAAATTTTTTTATATTGAACCTCCAGATCCCGCCATCGCTTCCGATGAAGATTCAGGCGAAGAAGATGCTGGTGCTTTAATAAATAATTTGAGCAGCAGACAACTCAACGCCATATGCGAAAATGTATTCCGTCAGTCCTCACGACCGCGTCGGTCATGCCGCAAAAAGAATACCGTATCTAGCCAAGAAGATAAAGAAGACAAGGGACTAAGAGGCCGCAGCAAGCTGCAAGTGCAGCTGGTCAATTGGACTTTTGTCGGCAAATAACTCAAACGTATCTAACCAGATATCAAAACCTACCTCTTACTGGTGGACGTCTGCCAACGTCTAAATTTTCCCGAACTGACAGCCGTTCAGTGACGCCATAAGGTACGATGGTCGAAACCACCTTCTCATTCCTTCTCAGAAGCGACGAAGATGTGCGTACGAGAACTGTCAGGCTCGGTCGAGTCGAGATTGGAATGCTCGAAATGTTATGTAGGATTATGTGCTGCATGCAACTACCAATTTCATGTAAAGTACCTAAACTATTTTTTTGTAACGTCTCGGAAGCTCATTTATTGAATAAATATAGTAAAACATACGTACTGTATGTTATTAAGTTGCAACCGAAGAGGCTGATGTATTAAATAAATAATTTAAACATATTTGTACTCTTATTAATTTCATAGCATTTCCAAATTTTTACCTCAGTACGTGCCTAGCGGTCCCATATGGTACCAGCGTTTTTTCTCAAAACCAAAGGTCTCACAAAAATTTTATTACTAAAACTTCGTTACATAAGCTCTAATAAAGAACATATTAAAAAATTACAAAAATTGGACACCTCAAAAAAACTCAGTCTATAATGGGTTAACCACTTTCGCATCAGCCTCCATACTATTACCACCACTTCTACACTTTTAACCGTTTACGTCAACTGTACCTTGTAAAGTAACCAGCACCTATTGATTATAAGTTTACTTCAAATCGAAATCTTTTTATTTGTCGTCGAGACCTGCACGGCGGCTACATATGGTCCAAAACGTGTGTACACACGTTATGCAAGCCATATCTAGTTTGTATAAAATGCTTTTTTACTCCCTTCTTTTTTTGTATTCTCTTGTTTCCACTTAGTTATTGCATGTTAGTTGTACTTTTGTGGACATCTGTTATTGGCTATGTTTTCTGTTCACTATTCTTCGTATTACTTTTTGTATTGCTGTTGATGCCCCAAATGAATAAAATAAAATAAAATAATCCGTTTTCATAGTTTTATTTCATAAGTAAGTTATTAGTCAAGGGCGATGCGTAATGAATTCTAGTGGAAGTCAGCTGCCACTCCGTTAGTGGGTTGAGGAATGGCAGACACCGAAACATGTAAAATAAAAAATAATTTCAGACATCGCCTCCCATTCTATACTTCGTCAGATGATAGTTATATAGCTATTATGATTTAAAAAAAAATCGTCAGCGGGTTGATCGCGGTGAAAAGAGCGTCAGCTGGTCGTATGAACGTGTAAAAAAATAAGCGCGATACCTTTTTATGATAGTGATATCAAATCATGCAACTTTGCATGTTTTCATCAGGCACTTCAATAAATGCCTGATGGCATGCCGCATACTTTGCGGACATACAATGGTAAGGCGCAAATTTTATACATGTTCATACGACCAGCTGACGCTCTTTCCACTGCGATACAACCGGCTGACGGTTTTATTTATTCATAATATCATCTAAACTATCACCTGGCAAAATATCAATAGGGAAGCAATGACTGAAAAAAAGTATTTTTTTACATGTTCATGTGATCAGCTGACGGACTTTCCACCGCAATAAAACCAACTGACAATTTTTTTAATTACGAAAGTATGTAAACTATCATCTGACAAAGTATCAACCGGGAGGCGATGATTAACGATATATGCTCCTGGCTCGCGGTCCAATAGCTTAGTGTTCTTACAATACATTTGACGAGATAGATATTTATCAATTACTTACATCGCTTAATAACGACTGAAGTTTCTAGTTCTAGTAATAATGAAGTTTGTTAGGGAATAAATATGGTGAAATATGTTTTGAATCTCGAATCTACAAGTGGCATTCTGTTTCTCTGAACTAAGAGGGAAACTTATGTACAAAATGACAAAAGTGGCATATTTTTTTTATTTGGCGGACTTTATACTGCCAGTGTTGCGCCTGCACAACTAACAGTGGCATCACGTGATCTTTCTAAACTGTCGGATAGTAACCCCGCCCATGTCAGTCGTCTCGGTATGGCAAGTATTACGGGTTTTTTCCACCCATGGCAAGTATCACGGGTTTTTCCACTGCGACTAGTTTTTGTTAGACTGGTAAGTTTCTCAGTGACCCTGACATAAGTTTTTCTCGAAAAGTGATTTTTATTGTCCCAAATTGGGATTTTTTGTTTATTCTGCCCAGAATGAAGAGCTCTTTTCACTCTCACCAAATTTTATCAAAATCTTACGGGAAAAATTTACAACAAAATAAAAATCGGCCCTTTGCAGATAAGCAATTGCAGCTGTCAATGTCACATATCATCTAGACATGACCAGTCGCATAAATAATATAGGTGCCAGGAATTGGCATTCGAATATATCGTGTTTTTGCTCTCCACGATATTAATATCTCATACAAAAATACAAAAAAATACAAAAATACAAAATTTTTATTTCGTTACCAGGCATAGATGAAATATAGGATAAAACAATTGGTTTCACTTACAAATATGACAATTTGGTTAGCAGTAGCCCTCACACTAGGTCAAGCTTGTGTCGTGAGGACTAGGAAATTCAGTAGATTTATCAATAAGATGATGCGAAAAAAACCTTACAATACCTTATTTTCGATATTAATAAAGCACACTATTTCATTTGACTTAATTGAATCGGAACACCCCCAACATCATTAATCTTCACAAATGAAAATGATATGTGCAGCGGGAAATCAATTTTCCGCTCGGTTTCCTCGCATCGAGTATTCGGCGGTCCACGTTTGCCATTTGACTTTTTAATATTGACTGGTGACATTCACAACCTCGTACGCAACCCATTGTAACATCACAAAAATAAACTTTTTGTACTAAAACTAAAGTTTATATTCCAATGTGATACGAACTGAATATGTGAGGTTTATAAAGGTTGCAGGCGATATTTCACTATGGAGCGGATTTGCGCCAAATCAGCGTTTTTAGACTAACGCTAACTCTAGTGAATTCTAAATGAAAGCTGGACAGGACATATGATATTTTTGCATAAAACGAAATGATATTTGCTAGAACTTTAATAAAAGCTCATATAACGCTTTTGATGTGGTTATTTATTTTGAATTTGGAGGCTTAGGTTATTACGATTAGAATAACCCTAATACAGCCGTATTCTAATAACAGGTCATGAATTTGATTTGGATTAGTTATGGATTAGATCTGTCAGTGTCAAAAGCGACGTTTCTGGGTGAAGAAATACCCATTACAAAAATAAATTACGACTAGCAGGCGTATTATGATTTTACTAACAGGTTATGAATTAATCTGGATTAGTTGTGGATTAGATCTATCAGTGACAAAAGTAACGTTTCTGGTTGAAAAAATGTGATATCTGGTTGATGAATACGCCTGCTAGTCGTAATTTATTCTTGACCAGCGACCCGCCCCGGCTTTGCACGGGTAAACCTTAGTTAAGTGAAAATAGCATGTAATCCGTTGAGTAGTTTTTTAGTTTATAGCGAACATACCGACAGACAGACGCGGCGGGGGACGCAAAAATATCTTATATGATCTTATTTGTAGAGCCATAAGAGCGTGTCACAAATTTTCCCGGCCTTCGAAGAGTAACATAATACTGCAGGTGATTGTACATAAAATTAAGTAGAGTTAGACCAAGAAAAGTCTGCAGCGCATTGATAGCATACGCAGTGCAAGTGTTATTTTAAACGTCAAACTTCTATAAAATTTTGACTTATAAATTACACTTGTACTACGTGTGCTATCAAAAACGCTGCAGACTTTTCTTGGTCTAGCTCTAAATAGCTTTCTAGCGTAGTTGATAGTAACCCTGCCTATGAAGCTGGAGGTCCCGAGTTCGAATCCTGGTAAGGACATTTATCTGTGTGTTCATCACGAATATTTGTTCCTGAATGATGGATGTTGTTAAGTTTTTTTAAGTATTTTAAGTATTTATTATATTTATTTATTGTTTCATACGTACATACATACAAAACTTGTAGAGCATTACAGAGAAAACCCACAACACAAGCCTTATTAAGCTTACTGTGGGGCTAAGTCGATTCGTTAATCGAGAATAGTTAATAGTAATCGATTGTAAAACGAGAGCATAAAAGCATGAACGTCATCTGAGGCAATCTAGCCTAGCGACTCCAACCGATATGTCTAGGGTGAACCCTGCTTTTCACTTGAATTTCGCGAAAAACAAAAACAGCATCCTGAACCTGCGCGAATCCCTTGCTGGATGTCTGGCTCTAGTGCTCAAAAGAAGGGTTTACTTATATAAATGTTTTAAATTTCTATTTAGCTCACCCAACACCTCAGTTTGTTGCTATGAGATAAGGCCCAGCGACTAGTCGGGTAAGCGTGTTGCTGCATGTCAGTAACAACACCTTACATAGTAGATTAAGGAAGAATGTTGAGTGCTACCGTTCGCCAACAAACTGTCATGCAGTTTGGCGAAAAAATATGAATATTACTGTGTAATTTTCATTAAATAAATAAAAAACACATTCATAAACCCACTTTACGTGTTTAGTTAGGAAGTGATATGTGATATTATCAATGTCATTCATATAAATTTATACAATGAAATCTTATAACATAATACATATAGGTATTCATCGTCTATTCAGTTCGGTCTAGGTTACGATATCTCCTTTAGATATAGGATCGCTCTGCGGTTTGCCTTTGTACCCTTGTGTTATCTCGCCTTATCAAAATACACTTCAAATGGATTAGTCCTGTGCCTGACTTCGGAGTCTGCCGGGCTCGCACGTGATTGGCGCGACAGTATCTCGCCCGCGAGATAGACTACCCGTCCCCCTTTAATTAATTTAATACAGTTAGAAAAAGACGGGTAGTCTATCTCGCGGGCGAGATACTGTCGCGCCAATCATGTGCTAGGCCTACTGATTGTCAGTTCTGCAATTTTTAGGATTCCGTATCCAAAGGGTAAAAACGGGATCCTATTACTAAGACTCCACTGTCCGTTTGACCGTCTGTCTGTCTGTCCGTCTGTCTGTCACCAGGATGTATCACATGAATGTGTGATGAGTTGAAATTTTCACATATGATGTATTTCTGTTGCCGCTATAACAACAAATACTAAAAAGTACGGAACACTCGGTGGGCGAGTCCAACTCGCACTTGTCCGGTTTTTTTCTTATGAAGTACCTACTTCTTTATAGGTAGTTTATAGTTCCGAAGTGGAACTACTGATAAAGTTTATAAAATGATGGCATACTGTTTAGTGAAGTCAGAACGTTAATTTTAAGTTATAAACTTTACTGCTTTACCCTTTACCAGGCTGACATTTCAAAAATGACAATCGAATGTTAATCTTATTTATCGAAAATAGAACACATGTTTGAAGTGCCGTATGTGGGAATAGTAGATTGTACAACAAGGGCACAAAGCGATTTATTTTCACACGAGGCAATTTATTGGTCCAAGCGGCAGCGAGGACCAAAATAGCCGATAATAAAAATAGGCGTTTGTGCCCGAGTTATACACACTGCTTTTCACTTCGATTGTGAGTAAAATAAAACAAAGGCAAACAAATAAAATTATCATTTTTTCTTTTTTTTTTTAATTTTTAACACGTCATATACCTTAAGCCCACTGCACACTCGTGCGCGAATCGCGGCGCAAAACCGCGAACGCGAGTGTGGTGTCGATTTCGCTGATTAGCGAACTGTCCACACTCGCGTTCAAAGCTTCGCGCCGCAATTCGTGTGGAGGGGGCTTTAAGTCTTTATTCATACTGCCAAATTATAACTACATTTTGTAGTTTATTTCTATAATAACTATGCTGTATTGTAAGATTTTAATGATTTAGTAATATGTAAAACACGGATTATTAAAAAAACGGGCCAAATTAAGTGAAATAACAATATTATACGATTATGTTTTATTGTGTACTATGGCAGTGATTTGATTGTCTTAGTCTTTAAAAAAAATTACTTTGTGCACTAGAGCATAAAAGTAGCATTATGTAGCCTAGTAAAGGGTAAACCAAATAGGTACGTTTATTTGGAAGTTATGCTAAACGATTTAGTTCAAAATTGGGAATATTTTGGGAACATTATTTACATTTATAAGCACTACACGTCTCTTAACAATCCTGACAAGGGTAAGAAATGACAAAAGCGATGGAGGTCGTCTTTCACTCGCACACCTAAAGGATTTTGTCCCGATGTCACCTTTCCAGGCAATTACATAAAAATGAAGGTATGTAAAATACCTTCTTGAACTAAAGTGTCCATCTAGTCTGAGCAAAGAAAGCGCAAGAGGAATCGGATAGATACTCCAACTTTTCATGCACGTGTTTCATAAAAAGTTGTATAAATACTTCCCGTTTAGGTCAAATTTATCGCAATTTATTTTATTTAACTACATTTTCATCTTAGCTTCGAGTGCAAACAATTTCTCTCGCAGGCTTAACTACGTCGTTATTTCATAAGATACATTATCTAATAGCTCTTGTAGCTCCCTTTACTGGAACTAGTTCCAGAATTGAAGACAGTTAACAAGTAACAAACAGGACAAGAACATTTCGAAGTCATTTAGAACCCAGCGCGCTCGGAACGACGTCCTAGTATGTAAGCGGTCTAACTTAATACTACTATTAGTATTAATGTTTTTCAGAACAAAAATAATTATCCCAGACCAGGCCTACGAACTCCTCAAAAAGTATGTTCAGTCTGCATACATTATATATTATTTGTACGTACGTACGGTGCTAAGCTAATAGTTTTGCTAACTGTACGTACCTATTCCAAGTCTAAGAACATGCACTAACTATATGTATAGTTAAATTTCTATCCCGTATACCGTGGTGGCAGTCGTGTAGGGAACACTTTGTTCGGCTCAAAATCCTAACGGTACCATGTCTCTATATTCTAGTCTTACTGACTGGTGTCAAAAAACAGAGAGATACGAGACCGAGGGAGAAAGAATCTCTAGAATGAACACACGCAGGAAGGACTTGGATAACTTGTTAGCGCCTAAATTGAAAGTTGTTCACCATTGTGTGCGACATGAAATATTAAAATTGTATAACTGAGCCCCACTGCATGAGCTCAAAACAATACATAATGTGAACAACTCTCGAACAACTTTAAATGCCCGCTAAGGGACCATTTAATTAGTATATGTTATTACCATGTCAACGATTTTATTTGTAATCTATAATTTATTTTTCGATATGTTTTTAAAATCTGACTAAACTAACATATAAGACTGATTTCTTTTATTTTGTATATTTTAGATTAAGCTATGCATGTTATTTATAAAGTTGTGTGTTATTTATATAATTTATTTTAGTAGCTTGTAACACAATATTCATGTCCAGATGGTATACCATTACATAATGTTTAAGGCAATAAACTTGCGTATAATTATAATTTTAAAACTAACACGGTACTTAATCGCGTAAAAACTTACGTTTACTTATGGCCTGACGTTTCGAATGTGACGTTACGTTCGTGGTTACACGCAAACTGGCAAGGAATTGTATCAACATCTTCTTGCAGCAGATTTTACGCGATTGTCCCGTGTTAGTTTTAAAATTATGAGTGAAAATAGTGTTAGTTTAAATCAACATATTGCGTATAATTATTATTGTATGGTCTTTTTCGCAAGTTATAATGATAGGTAGTCACATGATTAGTTACCTAAACCACAAACCTAGCATAGTTCAAGTAGCATTTAGGTTCTGTAAGGGTCGCAATTGTAACCTAACCTAATCCAATTATCTGATAGCAGTTCGGGTCTGTAACGGTCTCAGTTCTAACCTAACCTAACCCACTTATCTGGTAACAGTTCGGTTCTGTAAGGGTCACAGTTCTAAATCGCGTCGGTGGCAAACTAGCATACGGCCCACCTGATGGTAAGCAGTCACCTTAGCCTATGAACGCCTGAAACACCGAGCTATTACATAACTTTAAAAACCTGTACATTCCTTTTTTGAAGAACCCCATACTGTAGTCCCTTGGGAAAACCTAGCCGAAGCGTCCGCGGGAGGAAATTCCTCTTAAACCGCACATTACGCGACCATTTAGGTTGTAGGGTGTGAGGATGCACACCCTGCCGACGGCGAGCGGTGCGGTGATAGAAAGCGGCCGTTGGCATCAAGTCAAACAATTCTATAGAGCACAGCCCATAGTACAAGCGGTAGAACACACACAAGGAGGCAAAGTCTCTCCTTAGACTTAAAGGTTCAATACCGCTTATGAGTTTGGGATCGTCGACGCGACGATTCGATTAATGTGTAGACATAAATTGTTAGAGCACTCGGTTAAAATATGTTTTTCTGTATTGTTCTATTTTGTGACAGTAAATCAGTTTTCTATTATTATGTCTTTTCTTGTATCTGTTACATAATTTGCGGTTTAAAAAATATATTAAGATATATTTAAACGTAATTATTTAAACAGGATCGATGACTTGTTTAGAGGTAGGTAAAGCTAATCGTGTAAATCACAGAACATTGCGGGTCTAACAAGCTCGGTACTTTCACTTTACAACTCAACATTAAACTTGTGTAAGCATTAACAACATTTTAGGTAGACACTTTAACAGATAACTTTGTTGTGAAGGATAAACGGACGAAACTTGGGAGCCCGGAGGCCACTTAAAACTTATGTGGCTTTGTTAACCATAGCCCTAGATTCGAACTCTAGTTAAGCTCTTTCGGAACAATAAAAATAGTCCTTGAGATTCGATACCGTTGACCGGCTTTTTGATCACAAAACTTGCTAGTTAGTATTGTATGCCCTTAATACATAGTGTCTTTCGTGTAATTTGTTTCCCTTAAGTAGGTAAGTAGGTATATTTATATTTTTATATTTGTGTGGTGATTTATATAATAATCCTTCGTTGAGTATATATATTCAGATTCAGATTCAGATATTTATTAATAAAATTTAGTATTTTACATGTCATTTTCAGTATAATAAATAATTATATACATATAAGACACAAAATATAATATATGTACTATATGTTATATTTTGTGTCTTATATGTGTTTGTTTATACACAACAACCTAAGCTATTTATTGTTATTATTTATTTATTTAATAAAATACAGAGTATTCTTACAATTCTTACAATAATCATAGCCCCGCAAAACTCAATAAAGAGTTTGACTGTTGGGTCATCCAGTTACATAATATAACTTACTTACCAATAATTTTGTTAACTTATATATAAGAAACGGTGTAGGTACAAATGCAAAGTAGAGTTGTGTCATCCATTTGTTTTTGTCTACTTGTTGATTTCCTCGTAGGTCACGTCGTCATTATTTTTCTAATCGCAAAACTATTGAGCCAACTAAAAACAACGCTCAAGAGGGGACAACGTGGTGCCTTGTCTCGGGTTATACTTAAATAATTTAGTCAACGCTACCAGTTGCGCAACTGTATGAAGTCAATTGACTATAATAAGCTGTATTGATTTGTTATCGTCTCTCAACAAGTGCCCTTTATGAATTATAATCGTACGTAGAAGTCCAATCAAGAGACGATGTCATGCTCACTTTTGACTCAGTGTAGAGGTATTTATTTAGTAATGAAAGACATCAATTTTAGTTCCAATAAAAATCCTTTACGATGAATTATGAAGCAAAGTTGTTCTTCTTCAAAAGATATTGAATCAATAATATACACTTTTGTTTCTATTTATGCGTTTTTTTATTTTTTTATTATTTATTTTCTTACCCACCTATGATCCGTTGTCTAAGTGCTTTTAATGCGTATATTTTACGTTTTGTCTGCAATTAAATACTTAAATTAATTTCAAACATAAAAATAAACATGAGAGTGGCTGTGGCATTTAACTGGTTAACAACAAACACGGAAGGTTTTTTTTTCTATTCACTTATAAATATTTCGTAAAAATTGTCGCACTTGTCGTTGTTAAATATTTTGTTTGAAATTATTTTTGTAATTTTTAATTAAGAGTAGGTAGACAAAAGGTTTTGTTGTTTATTTATTTTTTAATTCGACGAACGAGTAGACTGTTTCATGATATGTGATTAATATGACCAAAATTATTTAAAAATGTATATTACTTGGATTTAAAATAAAATTGCCATTACGACTGTTTTGCTCCTGGCCAAATGTCTGTTTCTGTGACAACATTAGGTATTAATTAAACATAACTCCAACATGTTAAATGTTTGTCAGCATCGCACGTTGAATGCATGGGCGCACTACATGCTCGGAACATGTAACGAATAGTGCATATTCGACAAATTGGTATGCTCAGGCAATCTGCACGGAATCTAGGCGGGTAGCTACGAGTGAGTAAACACCGTATTCTGGGATTGCCTGAATGTTTGGCTATCGAACTAACCTAACGAACCCTCGGAGTCAACCTTGCACATCTGGAGAAATGTGAAAAGAGTCTTGTCCACAGCTAAAGTATTTCCCTACTAAATTTAAAAAAAATGCGATAGTAACTCTGTGTGTCTGTTACCTCTTCACGCTTACTCACGCAAATGAATATAGGTATAAGTATGTTATTTGTGGGTACGCTATTTTTTCGATTAGTGATCGCTTGCAAATTAATTCGGCGCCTGGCAGAAAAATAAATTTATTCCTTCATTGCAATCGCTGTCGTGAGCATTATGGTAGGCGCTTGGCTTGAATCACACGTTATTATTAAACATTCGCGCAGTATTGAAGGGCTAGTAAAAGTAAACTTAATATTTTGCTTTATTTTATTTATAGAACTTGTTCCTACGAGGTAAGTCGAGTAAGGAAAAGTAAAACGAAACACCATTCGGGTTTTAATTAGTCATCTTGGGCCTTACTTCCCAAGGACATGCTTTACTTATAAAATTTATCAAATTATAGTTTCATGGTTTTCTCGAACTGAGTTTTGAAAGTTACTCTAAGAATGATCGATTATTGCAATAACAAACTAACAATAAATTTTTACACAAGCAATTTTTTGATACATTTTCTATGACAAAAGTGAAAGGCTACCTAAACATTAAATAATATTGGCTTGGAAGCCAGTCCACGAATGCAGGCAACTTTCCTTAAACTAACTTTTCTACTAGCACTTCCTTCCGGTGATGGAAAGCTCTCGGACAGACAGACAGACGAACGGACAGCGGAGTCTTAGTAATAGGGTCCCGTTTTTACCCTTTGGGGTGCTTTGGGTACGGCACCCTAAAAAAACCGGCCAAGTGCGAGTCGGACTCGCGCACGAAGGGTTCCGTACCATTACGCAAAAAACGGCAAAAAAATCATGTTTGTTGTATAGGAGCCCCACTAAAATATTTATTTTATTCTGTTTTTAGTATTTGCTGTTATAGCGGCAACAAAAATACATCATTTGTGAAAATTTCAACTGTCTAGCTTTATTTTATTTATTTTTATTTTATTGGTATCACAGTTCATGAGATACAGCCTGGTGACAGACAGACAGACAGCGGAGTCTTAGTAATAGGGTCCCGTTTTTACCCTTTGGTTACGGAATCCTAAAAAACAATGTACTTATCGGCGTAAAACAGCATGCCACTTTCAACCAAAAGGTACCACATTCGCTTGTCAATAAGGTTGATTTCAAATTGAAGCTATATGGAAATAGCGCCTTATTGACAACCGACAATAAGTACCCTTTTGATTGAAAATGGCACATTAGTATTTACATACTTAGACCCGTAAACTGCCAATTAAGAAGAACTCGTGTCAATAGTTATCTAATTATTTCAAGTGAACCACCTGAAAAACAAAATAAATATTCTTCTATACATAAAAAGTTGAAGTGTTACCATTTTATTTAAACTTAGCACTTCATAAATCGCTAGATAAACCAAAGCTCGTAATGCCAAACTATTCCCGAGTTGAAGGCGATGATGAATGATTTAGTCAGGCCGTAAACCTTCACCATTACCGTAACTGCCGGCTGAATTATGATTTACGACGGCTAACTTTGAACTGCTACTAGGGAACCTCATGTACCTATATCTCAGACTAGGATATAGCTCTAGCCCTATATTTCAGAGCTCCTAGCAACATTTTGCCTCTAAATGGGACTAGACCGCTTGTGGTTTGTGGACAACTGCGAACACTTAAAAGTTTTGGTTTAAGCAAGGGATTATGATTATACGTTGAGTGTATTATTATTTAATTTATTTATAACTGTTTAGTAATATAAATATGTCAGATGCATAAAAACAGAACATGCAAGGCGAACTCGACTTTCTTAGCTTAGCTTTTAAGCTATTGCCACTTTCTTTTAATCTGTATTGGCTTTGAAAAGTTTTATCGCGCTCAAAAACGGTAAAGCCCGTAATTGAAAAGAGCAGCTGTATAATTCTCACGTAAATGTTTATCTATTCCTAAAAGTGTGGCTGCGACATCGGTCAGTCGGCAGATGAGTTCGGTGTACAGCCATTCCGGCCCAGTGTCTCACATAGCTCGCTAGACTTCATGTACAATTGTACATAGGCTGTCATGTAGGAGATATCGCGGTTGGTTGGCCTGACGGAAAGACATAATTAATTCTGGGAATGTTACATGTGGGATGGTTTCCCTATGCCTGCAATAGAATATAGGTCGAGTAAACTTATCATAAGAATAATTAGTGTGCATTGCATATGCATGGTACCTAGTCACACGACTATTTATCACTACAAAGTATAAAACAAAGTCGCTTTCCGCTGTCTGTCCGTCCGTCTGTCCCTATGTATAATAAGATCTTTAAAACTACGCAACGGATTTTGGTGCTGTTCTTTTTAATAGATAGTGATTCAAGAGAAAGGTTTGTATGTATAATCTGTAAAGGTTTTGTGTAAATTAGTTGAAATACCCGTGCGAAGCCGGGGCGGGTCGCTAGTAAATTATAAACCGAAATATTTAGATGCCATGTACACTAAAGTATAAAGTGACTTAGACCTGAAGTGAGGTGAGGGCTCAGTCACTTTTTCTTTAGGATATGACATCTACTTCAGTTTACATTGTAATTATTTATATCTTACATAACAGGTAGCAAAGTTCTGATGTTTTCCTTACGTATAAATATCTTTATTTAAGAAAACTTACTGCGCTGTTAAGACTTTGCATACGTACAATAAATATGTCAAACTCATATGCAACCCGTCAACTTAAACTTCGTTGCGACGGATTTTAATGTGTATGAAAAAGTATCAGGTATACAGAGTAGTCAAGCTAATATTAGCCCGGGCTCGCACACAGCATTGTTTGCAAGGAACAAACACACGTTAGCGGATCCTATCGGGGCCACTTCCACCGCGCGGTTGCATGTAAAAACGAGCTGTAAAATTGCATGAAATTTATTCATAAAGAGGCCATGCAGTTTTACAGCTGGGGTGTACAGATTCAATAACTGACACCTAAACAAAAAGTAACCGATTTAACAAACAGCAGTGTCCGAAAATTATTACCCTATGAAGAAGTTAAATCACCTTTTCATTTCCGAATGGGGCTTGATGAAACTATTTATCCTCAGACAATTTAACCTTACCTATCCTGATATTTATGCAACTTTAGAAGCATTTTACCAAGTTGTGCTTACTTACTTACTCGTTTAATTTTCAAGAAAATTTTAAGGTCAATTTTGTACCTGACTTCAAGGCCTATTCAGATAGTAATTCTTTGGTATCATTTTTGTTACCGATGTAATCGTGACATAGGTATTTATCTGGTTTATCTGGGAGGTTTTTGTTTCTCACATCATAATACATTAATTTTCAGATTACGTATTCCTGCGTTCATAATTTTTCCCATGCCATCTTTGTAATAAAAAGTAACTAGTTTTTATAGCCATTTAGCGATTTATTGTATTGTAGATCCAACATGAACTTTCATATTTACCACACACTCACCGAAAACTAATATCTTTGCCCCATCGCTATGCACAATGGACTGAGCGCCGAACATGGAACAGACACTGAGCTTTACTGGACCAGAGGCGAGACTTTGCAAGGAAATACCGTTATTGAATTTCTGCGTATTATGTCTTTTACATATTATATGGATGGGTAGAGTGATCCAATTTTGCATTCTACACAGCGGGGTTTCCGCTATCTATTTGCACTTATATTAAAGTTTTGTCGAGTCAGCTTCTACATAAGCTTTCGTTCGTTACTTTGAAAATCACCCATATTTTCATGTGCGTAATATCTCTTGTCTCTCTCTCCCTTCTCTTTATACTATCTATAAAGGAAAAATAAGAACCTCGTTGCATGATAATAGGAGTGGGTCATTCTTCAGCTTAAACATTGATTTGCTAAAAACAACTTGTTTCTGATACTTAAAAAAAAATTACTTACACAAAACTCTGAGCCAATGAAATTAGATCCAAAAATGCATTGTGAGGAATTAATTCTCAGCAAGCTGGAATTCGTTTAAATGTCTTCATTTAGTATTTAATGCGTATAATCCGAGTTTGCGCAATCCCAGGAGGTGTGCATAAATTTTGGGAGCTTTGGGAGATACATTTTTCCTTGGATTGCCAAATCACTCGATCTAGAAGGAACCCACCATCAATTACATTGGCACTACCAGCAAGGTTCTGTAGAGACACTGGTGAAAAGGAGTTATCGGATTTTAACGTGATTATATTAAGAATAAAGAACTTTAAAATAGCGGCCATTATACAAACTTTGACTACGAACGAGTATTAAGGTACCTTTCGGATCCTCAGATATGAATTTTCATCATGATTCGAGCAAATTTCCCGTCGGACGCGTTTTCGAACTTCACGCAAAAAACTGAAAAAGAGCAAAAAATTATGCACACTTTCTGGGATTGTACAAACTTGAATTACACGCATTTAGAACCAAATGAGGATATTAAAACGATTTCCAGCTTGCAGGGAATTAATTATCTACTAGTAAAAATCTAATTTGATTGGCCTATTAGTAATGTGTCTGATACAGTGATACACAAACAAATCAACTACAGCGCAAAATTTATTTTAAAATTTATAATGTCTCGTATTTCTAGACGTACGAGAGAGACTTTAACTTGAAATTGAAAAAAAGGCCAGTTCTACGTCATACAAAGCCAGGCCATCAGGTCTCAAGTCCCGCAGAATTTAAAAGGGTGTCCGTTGGGACGTCTAAACAGGAGGTTACATTTAGTATTTCTAACAAGTTAAAACTCAAAATACTGTGTGACAGTGACATGACCCTGGAGGATTACATATGCGCCTTAAATATTCTTCAATTTGAGAAGCCTAATTTATTCATTTCTATGTTATTAATTCAGTCAAATTAATTCATAGCTTGGTAAATTGTCGTATTCGTCGTGGAGCAACGTTATTCATGAACTAAGGTCACTTTTGGCTTATGCAGCCATATTGGTCGCCAACCGTCCCCCATGAGCCCTCACACGACCTCAATGTTATTGCCATCGAGCAGTGAAGCACTGTTGCGAGTAAATTTATTCAGATTAACTGCCACAATACAGCAGATTCAAAGTTCGATATAT
Source organism: Cydia strobilella (assembly GCF_947568885.1). Lineage (NCBI taxonomy): Eukaryota > Metazoa > Arthropoda > Insecta > Lepidoptera > Tortricidae > Cydia > Cydia strobilella. The sequence continues at coordinate 15,647,949 of NC_086043.1, forward strand.
TTAAAGTACATTTTTTTAAAGCCTACAATCCACTCAGTACAATCTGCTTAAAAGATAATGTTATCACGAGCCAATAAAGAGGTAAGCAAAGAGAAATTCAGTTAGCAAGCGCTTATAGCAGTAAAAATATGAAACTCAGTATTTTGACTGCCCGCAACTCCACTTATGAAGTATGTCTGGATGTCACAAATGAATTAAAGATGCCTTAAATGCTTACGGGTAATGTTGTTTCAAAAAATTTGCTCCCTAATGGTGACGTAAAGTGGCGTAGCTAGGCGTGGGCGAAGCGACCCCTCGCCCACGGCCTCGCTATTAAGGTGAAGCTCAGAAAACGGAGTTTAAAAAAAAGTCGTAGCTCTTTTTTAGAGCACAATGTGTACGGTTGGCAAAAATTTAATTACTAATCTTGAGGCCCTTCTCTAAAAACTTCAGCGATTCGAATCCTGAGTGTTTGACTTTCGCTCGATAGAAAAAAATCAAGAACATAGGCCTAAAATGCACTTTAAAAAATTATAAAAAGCCAACCTTTTTTTTTACTTGTGAATCCACATTGAAAAGAAAAGGCCTCGCAGATACTAATTCGCCCATGGCTAGACATGGCTCACAAGCGGTAAACCTTTAAGTCTAAGGAGAGACTTTGCCTCCTTGTGTGTGTTCTACCGCTTGTAATTCTTCAGAGCACAGCCCATTGTATTAACAATGGGCTGTGCTCTGAAGAATTGTTTGACATGATGCCAATGGCCGCCTTCTATCACCGCACCGCTCGCCGTCGGCAGGGTGTTCATCCTCACACCCTAGAACCTAAATGGTCGCGTAATACTATGCGATTTAAGAGGAATTTCCCCCCGCGGACGCTTCGGCTGTGGAAGGGCTTCGCTTTGGGTTCGCGAGTTGTTCGCTTACGTAAGACGCTGCGTTGTATTGTTAAGAATAGAGAACTATCGAACTATCAAATTTTATCGAAATCGGACGAGTAGTAGCGTATTCATAATCATCCTTGGCCCTTTCGTCTATTGTGTAACTACTACTACTACTAACTGTGTAGGTATACATTTGATAGGTGATACGATACGTAGCTCACATGCAACTAAATAGCTGCTAATAAAATGATTTAAAAATTTCGCGTTTTGAACATATGTATATTAAATCACATTTACAATCGGGTCTAATGAAACGTCGGTAAATAAAGGTACTTAACCGAATAAATTCGCGTTAGACCCGATTGTAAATGTAATTTAAAAGTGACTTAAATTCCGAAAACATACATTTTAATACTGTTAATAGTAATTGTGATTGCATAATGGCTCCTTTACACGATGGGCCATCGTGTAGAGAGGGTATTAGTTGTGTCGGATAGCTTATGGCGCGGTGGGAAGGCGATGGGATGGCCACGGTGTCGGTTTTTTGTCCGCACATCAAAGGTGGGCCAGCGATGGTTCGTACGCATCTACACGTGGCCCATTCCATAGTACCTGCTCTCAACCATCGCATGGCCATCTCGGTGGTCCAGCGCTGGGCCACCATGTAGAGGAGCCATAAAGTCGCGATTGACGGTACTGGCTTACTGTACTATGGCCTAGGTACAGTGGAACGGACGATAGCGGCCGGGAACAATAAACTTTGTTACGACTTGCTTAGCCCTGTGAACAAACAGACAGCGGCTCAGCGGCAAATAGACTCAGTTATACTCCTCGATTAACCCATCGGATATGGGTTAAGGAGACATTCGGGTGGCACTAGTGCTGAGTTTGGCGTTGACACCAAGGCTGTCACTGTCAATTTCCTTAATAAAATAAGTAATGGATTGAACATTATTTATTATCGTCACACCCGCCAGGGAAAAGGTTACGAACGCTGAGCTGCTGATCCTCTCCAGCGCCATGGTGGTGGGCTGGTGCGCCATCCCCGCCTGGGTACTCGTCAACATCAAGAACTACCGTGCCCAGGAATAAGCTTATTGAATGTTTAGAGTATAAGTAAAGTAATTTATGCATTATTAGAGATACACCGGATATTCGGTTACTGTCCGGTATCCGGCCTATCCGGCCCTTATTTTAATATCCGGCTGGATACCGGTTAGAGTAAACAAATTGGATTTAAGGAACAGTCACGGTCATAATAATCCTCGTTTATTATTTTAAAACAATTAAAACATTCCATTCACTTGCATGCGTACTCATTTCGAACCTAGAAATAAGTGCGCATGCAAGATAAGTCCGCACGAGCGTTCGCTACGAAACGGGTCAAAAGTGTCAAAACCTGCACAATCCGCACCTGAAAAACCGAAATGTAGGTATAGTTCCGCCGGCCGAATATTCGGTATCCGGCCAAACAACTATCCGTTGCATCTCTAAAAGTTAATATCGTGGCAGTAAAGCGGCAAGGAACGTCACTCATTTTAACAAGGAAATCGACAGCGATAGCTCCGGTAGCAGCAGTAATGCCGCAACAGTTAATGCAGTTGCAATCCGAATGTCACCTTTGTTTCGTTTGTTTTTGTTGCGTTCGTTTGTTTTGTTCGCCAGTTTAGTGGATAAAATATAACTACACAATAGGGTATTTGACTACTAGTCAAATCAGTGTCTTTTTTCGAACTGTCAAAACGATTTTGCTACTATGGAATTTATATGAAACACTAGCATGTGACGTCACAATCAAATTACCTACACTTTATAGTTTTATACGGGTGTGCTATCAAAATCGCTGCAGATTTATCTTGGTTCAACTCTGCCAAATATAACTGGATTCAAAATATACAACAAGTGCGAGTCGGACTCGCCCACTGAGGGTTCCGTACTTTTTAGTATTTGTTGTTATAGCGGCAACAGAAATATTAGGTACATCATCTGTGAAAACTGTCTAGCTATCACGGTTGATGAGATACAGCCTGGTAACAGACAGACGGACAGACGAACAGAGGAATCTTAGTAATAGGGTCCCGTTTTTACCCTCTGGGTACGGAATCTTTAAAAACAAAATGTGTTGGTGCGAATTCGTAATTAGATTACATTGGAATTCGATTTGAATGATATTAAGACAAATCGAATGCAGGCTCGGTGCGGATAAATATTTATTCCTGCTTTCATTAATGTCGACGTACTTATCCAATTTCTTTTGAACCTTTCACCATTCAGAAGTTCTTTGTCTATTTGAGTAGTCTCTATTCGATTTTAATAGGATTTTCCCAAGGAGCGGGCATTTTGCTATTTTTTTATTATTTTAGAGTAGAAAAATCTGTGGATTATATTCCAAAGGCCCCTTGTTAACCTAGTCTGGATTATTTTATCGTTGTTAGTTTACTGCGGGAGTAAAATTCAAACCCAAACGCTGTTTGTTTTTACGGTAAACCAGCTCTTTCGTATATAATCTAAAGCCAAAAATTATATAGACTGACATGAAAGTACGTGATGAAACGCCGGAGTGGGTTTAGTGGGTAGGGTCAGGTTCTCCCTCCCCTCTTGCCAGTTGAGAGGGGACAGGAGCGGCGAGTCCCACACACACATCAATGACCTTCCCGCGGCCGGGGGGACGGTGCGTAAGAGCATTCGCCCACTCCGTACAAAGTCCCTACAAGGCAATGGCCCTTAACTATGAACGTAGGTGCTCACTTAGTTCACTGTTTAATGTATTTTATCTATCATATTTAATTGTATATAACTGTCGTATTTCAAATGTACCTGTGTGACCTGAAAAATATTGTTCACCAATAAATTAACTGAACTGAACTGAACTTCTGAATACGACGGTATTTCGGCAGCTTCAGTGTTACACTTTGTTGCATATTATGCACAGTTGAATACCCAACCTTATTTAACTTTACAGAGGTACGAGTAACATATAGTTCTATAGTCAATTATATAACGTGTTGTTGACAGCAAAATGGTTATTTAAGTACTCGCGTCGACTTAAAACACTCCCTTCGGTCATGTTTTAATTTATCGCCACTCGTTTCGAGTTTGATAGATAGATAGATAAACTGTTTATTTGTTTGCCACAATACACACAAAATATTCAAATACAAAAACGACATAGGTACACAGAACAATCCAGAAAAAAAAATTACAACAACAAATAAGAGTCACACAGATTTTTACATAATAGAGAAAAAGGAAAAAATACATAAAAATACTGTTTTATACAAATAAAAATCCTGTGTGCGTCGCAGCAAAACAAAAAGGTTCTGGCTCAGTATTACGCTTCACCCATTAGGAAAAGCACTGATTTTCTGCCAGGACCTGATCACGTCAACAAAAAACAGTGGAAATAATGAAATAGTCGAAAGTTAGTACTTACCTAATTAATTATTAATAAATAACTATAGAGACAGTTTAACACATTTTAAACTATAGAGACATTTAATGCTTGCACATAGTTGTGACATAGAAGTGTCAGTGTGGTTAGCATGTATGTAGTGTCAAATGTGATTTAGAGAAAATCTTTATTTTTAAGCAGGATTACTAAGACTTTTTGAGTATGTGCTTCTAGGAGACATCGTCTGGTGGAACGAGTACCGTGTCGTTTATGGAAAGAGGATATACGAATTTTGGTAAACAGGTATTCGGGCTTTTTGTCATTCAAAACGCCAAATAGCATTGTTAGAATCAGGCCGTGTGTTAAAACCACCAAAGATCATAAACATTATCTCTTTCCGCATGTATGACTCGTCAGCCATATCAAGGCGCTACGTCGAATTTTCCACTACATTATAAGCCTGCTACGCGCTACGGCGTAGCAAACTATGTGTATTTATACGCTGTGCACTGTGGGAGGGTTAACTAAAAGCAATTATTTTCATGAATCGTATATTATTTAAACATTGAATGTGTTTTATTTTTGTTGTAGGTAAGAACCGCACTAATCAGGCATGAATGAACTATTTGACACTCGGTAAGTACTTAAGTAATCTAAAGCTCCTATCGTAAACTTATTTTAATTTACCATGTGCCAATACGCAAGGTAAATCGAAAATAAACTAATCCCATGGTAGGATAGTAAGAAAGTATAGATTCGATAATCGCTTGATCCAGCGATCATAATTTGCGTTAGTACGAAATTCAAAAACTTCAGGCACTTCAAGTTTCCGGAAGTTACTTATAGTCCATAAATAAGCTAGCATCCCGGTAATCCTTGCCCGTACACTCTCATAACAGCGCGTCGGCGAGACCTGGCGGGGCTCCAACTATCCAGCTTTCAAGACTTGTCGCCTACAAACCAAACTTCGACCCCGAACATCTTTCCTTCACTTCTTTGAGCTTTAACGATGCGGTTACGTGTTATGGTTTTAGATTTTATCAAAGGTACTTATATTATAAACGGATGGCCCAATACACGAAGTAAACTAAAAAAGTAAAATTAATTGTGCTTCCGGATAAATAATCTAAACAAGTTACTGTGTCTAGCCAAGGTGACAATCGCTATCGCTTCGCCATCGAATCGCTTTGTGTCTCTCTATCGCTCTTCCATATTAGTGTGATAGTGACAGTTGCGTTTCGTTCGCTACGTAGCGTTAGCGATTGGCATGTTTCTACGGGGCCTGAACAGATAGGCGGTTAAATCTTCACCTAATTTGCATCCATAATCGCTATGAAGAATTAAGAGGGGGATAACGCAAAGATGCAGTTTTTATATTGAATTTTTACACGTTTTAATCAAGGGCAAATGCAATGAAAAAAATCACTCTGAAACTAGACTATAAGTATTTGCGAGGGAAGAGTTTAAGTAAAACCGTAAAAAGTTAAAGTTCCGTACCATTACGCAAAAAATGGCAAAAAAAAATTACGTTTGTTGTATGGGAGCCCCACTTCAATATTTATTATGATGATTTATTTATGAGATTTAGATGTAAGATGTGTAGAAATGTAAAAAAATTGTGACCTGTAACACCTTATTACCAATAAATTTTGTCTATCCTCCTATGTCCCAGCTTTTTTAAACATCATAGTCCTAGAGGCCTCTTGTTCATTTTTTTGCACATAATAAATATTTGCTGTCAGTTCTGAACAGATTATTTACAACTCTATGGACTGTCAGAATACTCCGCGCGAGCATTCAAATTTGAAAGTGGGGGGCATCTAAACATTTTGTACCGAAATATGTACTATCAGTGTTTATTACTATAGTAATTTACTTAATGCTGGGACTGAAGGGTGACTTATACCGCAGGACTTAGGAGGCTATGTCTATGTGTATTTTATTCTTGCTATAGCGGCAATATAGAAATACATCATCTGTGAAAATGTCCCCTGTCTAGCTATCACGGTTCATTAGATACAGACTGGTGACAGACAGACGGACAGACAGACACATGGACAGAGGAGTCTTAGTAATAGGGTCCCGTTTTTACCCTTTGGGTACGGAACCCTAAAAATCACGAAAAACGTCTATTTTATTTTATTTTCAATTGTATATCGTTACCCTGCATACCATAGTAGTATAATTTTAGTATAAAATAGCTAGTGATGTAGCCGCGGGATTCGACTAGCAAAATTTTAATCAGAAGTATATTTTTAGTTAGTGATGTCAAACTTTAAAAGCCTCACTTTCGCCAAATCTTCCGTACAGTTTCGCGGGGCGCGCTATCTTTGGTTTATTTCTAATTTTCTGCCACCTCTTAAACTAATGTTTAAGAGGTGGCAGTGACAGTGACAGTGTGTCAATAATATGGAAATAATTATCGGCAACCCCATTTTAACATGTAATGATTTTCTTGGATGTGTTGTTTCTTAGTTAAAATCGGTATATAAACAAGTATTAATATAAAACTGAAATATACGTGATAAAAACTAAATTAAATATTTTGCATAATAAGAAATAAGGTCAAACGTGAGTTGGTCTACCTGAATCCAAAAATCTAAATTCAAGATTGGCAAATTATTTGGAAAAGGAATTATTGTCGCTTAAAACTTCCAGTTATTGTTTCTTAATATATTCCATTTTCCCACAAAACAAATCTCAATTGAAAACTTACCTGCGCGCAAAAATTGAAGCAACCGAAAACCATTTCTCCTCCGAGTTATTTGCTCCTTTGTTTCATATTTTACCAACTAAATTGCTTGGTTTTGTTTAAGTGTAGCACAGCGTTAAAGAGCGTGAGCTTTATCACCCTCCAGAGGCTTAGAAAATGGGAGGGCGGGAAATTCGTCGGCGTAATTGAAACCGCGGTACAACGCGTCACTATGCCTTACAATGTGCGCCCGTCCATATTTATTTGAAAATTTAATTTACGTTCCATTCTCAAAAGTAACCACCGACATCTTCTTACAATGTGAAATACCCATAGTAGTTGGTGTGTTGGTTTACTTATAAATACCAGATATGCTGTTTTTGATATTATGTAAATACTTATCCAAAAATGTTAATTGTAAATCCTGAATTATCCAACCAACATGCACCACTAAATGAGTAATTATCGTTAGTTAATTATTTTTAATTGAGCTTTCAAGTACAGCGAAGCAGGTCGATCGTTACTGGCAATTACTATTTGCGTTAAGCAGTCGCGGCAGTCGTCCGCTTATAATTTATCATGATAATTTATCAGAGCTCGACACGTCCCAATTCATGAGAGCGATCTTTTTCCTTTTACATTTTTGGCTTTGCCGACCAATTCGAATCCAATTTACATTTCAATCGGCAGGCTTCATGTTTTTACATGAGGCTCGGCGCACGCCGCAGCTCGAGGCTTATAAAATAATGTTACACCCCGCGCAGGTACATACCAACATTTCATATTACTTAACGGTGCACTCACCAGCAATTTTCATTGTAATTTACGTGGCTACGGAAACTTGCCCGTATAAATTATTTAGTGCCAACTCTGTCTTACTGGCATTCGTGCAGATTTATATGTGGGTTGTTTATTTTGGTTTCAAGTCGCGTTATTTTCATAAAAATCATAAATGTAAGTTGCAACAGGAGTAAATAACAAGTAAGTACCTACCTACAAGAAATGTATTCACGGTAGTTTTGCTTTGTAAGTATCGCAGATATCTTTCATTATCAGATACTTAACGGGAATTATTCTGATTCTATTTACAAAAAAAATATTTACGTACGCCGAGTACATATATCCCTATCGTTGTATAATTATTTGTATGTCTTATTATTCTCCGTTTTTTTAAAACTAGTTACTAAAACATCATTGCACTTCCTTTGCCATAAATTACCTTGATCAAATCTGTAACAAACGTTGACATACATTTCTGGCGACAAAATTCAGTCTGATTTATGTTTACGAGCGTGTCACAGTTCACCTCTTTATTTAAACAGGCACGTGAAAATACATGCTCGTTTCTTTTGAGATGCATTTTTCAGCGCCAGGTTGCCGGGTGAGGCACAGATAAAGTTGCTAAGCGCAGGCCCAGACTGCACGTTGTAAACTAGTTTTATTTGGTCATAACAATGGTCTCGCGGGATCTCAGGACACGTCTCGTATCGTAGCAGCTTTACTTCGCTCGCCTTCGTGTAGTTTTACACGATACGATGACTTTTTACGCGCCTTTGATGCGCTGCGGCACATTTGCAGATAACTTTTATGGGGTAAACGATTTGTTTTACTTTGAGAAATTGTTAGTTAACTATGTTGCTCTGAATATGTTGCAGTGCACACTACTGCACTAGGATTAAAATGTTATGCACTGCATGTTCCGGGCGTTTAGGTAGGTATATTTCATACGTGTATTATGTCGTGTCAGCAGTAATATCGGTTGATTGGAATGGCGTGTCAACCTCACGCGTACTTCGTCACGTCGTAAAATATTTATTCTTGTTCTATTTTACGATTGCACCGGATTCGTGTTGGCGGAACTACATATTATTACCGTGGACATTTTGTTCTAGTAATAAGTATAGTTTTAGATCTCAAAACATTTAAATCCTCAATACAAATAAAAATAATATGTAACAAAAATATATTAGGTTTTATAAACGAAAACCTAGCTCGGAGCTATAGGGCCAAACTAAATAAAGCTTAATTGGACTCTGCAAAAACCCCGCCACATCAATCTTCGGATAGAAATAACACTGCGTGTTGTTTAGACTTATTTACATTTGGGGTTACGTTCGAGCTTAACGAGTGGATTTCGCATCAGCGCAAAAGTGTTCATGTCGAAAACGCTGGCATCCGATATTTATGACGTAGTACAACCCTGTCGTCTAAACCAAAAGTAGTATAAGACTGTATGAAGACCATACACATTTACTGCCTTATGCACTTGGACGGTACTGTACTGCTTTGTCTTCGTATGTCGGCTCAGGGAGCTCTTGAGAAGTTATTGTTTTCTTGTCATGTGAAAGATATACCGTTTCGGGAAGAAAATGAAACGTAACTCAAAATGAAACGTCAGCTCGTACGGTATGTTATTAAAATTGTTTGTTACCTGGTTATTAGACATGTTTACGAAGCTACGGATACAGTTCAACAAATGAAAAAGAATATCGCTGTTAGTCAAAGGATGCGTGCAGTGCAGTTTGCAATATAAGATAGTTTGTAGTGTTATCGTTGTGCTAAATATGTACATAAATATATAAAAGAGTGAATCAACTTTTTAGTGACCTCGTTGCCATAGCGACGATTAGTTGCCTAAGGGAAAAACAATGCATTTTTGTAATTTTAACTATAAACCTCCCGTGAGACTCAAACATATTAGATTATTTTAAAACGGGTCACTCACGTATACCTAGGTACATCATACATCATGTCATCATGTGATCATGTGTCGTGGGAACATGTCGAGCTATTCGACTTAATAATACGTGAGTGACCCGTTTTAAAATAATCTAAATGCATTTTTGTGGTAGTTTTAATCCATTCCCATTATGGAAGCATCATTTTGTATAATATTATGATACAAAATTTCTTTTAAATAATAAACTATGACACACTTGGACAACGACCCAGAATAACAACACAAAAAACCGGCAAAGTGCGAGTCGGACTCGCGCACGAAGGGTTCCGTACCATTACGCAAAAAACGGCAAAAAAGTCGCGTTTGTTGTATGGAAGCCCCACTTAAATATTTATTTTATTCTGTTTTTAGTATTTGTTGTTATAGCGGCAACAGAAATACATCATTTGTAAAAATTTCAACTGTTTAGCTATCACGGTTCATGAAATACAGCCTGGTGACAGACGGACGGACGGACAGCGAAGTCTTAGTAATAGGGTCCCGTTTTTACTCCTTGGGTACGGAACCCTAAAAAATTGATTACCTACCGGGTTAAAAGGTTTGGGAAGTTTTTGTGTTTAATTGTCACCTAATATTTGTTTATGTATTTTAACCCCTTCTCCCTGATATGTTTTCATCGCCCTAATATCATGTAATAGAAGCAATAAAACTTTCGTCTATATTCTGACTTTTATAAAAAAAAATCTAAATACTCGTAACTAAACTTTGAATATTTTTCCTGAATGCATTCTTGCCAAACATACCTTTACTCAAAAATGTTATTTTAAAAATGGGATGAAGTACTACAGTAGCTATAAAAAAAATCGATACTAGCCTCTTAACACAAAAAACAACGCCACTTCGTAAATATCATCCTTATCTTGTATGGAAATTGGTTTTGTATTTGGGAAAATAAATGAGATTAGGCGTTACGATCCGATTAGAGGGATAGGTACCGCGTTTACTTTCCACGAAATAACACCCTTAATTTAATCTTCGTCAAGCCTTCTTTAACTCGTAGGTACCTTCAAAAATTCGTTCATTGAAAACTGGGCGTTATTTGGTACACTAAATATAGATGTCTGTTTGTGCTTACGAATAAAAATCTTATTCTATTCTATTTCCATTCTACGAGTATATAAGTGACCCGTTTTTTAGGGTTCCGTACCTCAAAAGGAAAAAACGGAACCCTTATAGGATCACTCGTGCGTCTGTCTGTCTGTCCTCCTGTCTGTCACAGACTATTTTCTCCGAAACTACTGGACCAATTAAGTTGAAATTTGGTACGCATATGTAAGTTTGTGACCCAAAGACGGACATGTAACGTAAATGAATGAATTTTTAACATGGGGGCCTCTTTTGGGGGATAAATGAGAAAATTAAAAAATAAAGTTTTTCAAACTATATCGTGTTACATATCAAATAAAAGAGCTCATTGTGAGAATCTCTAATATATTTTTTTTGTAATTTTAAAATAAATAGTTCAGAAGTTATTTAAGAAAATAACCAAAAAATTACCATTCCTCCCCCTTTATCTCCGATACTACTGGGCCTAAAATTGTGAAAATGAAAAAAATACAAAAAATAGTTCTTTAGAGTCAAACCAAGGAAAGTCTGCAGTGATTATGACAGCACACGCAGTGCAGGTTTTATTTTAAACGTCAAACTTCTATGAAATTATGACGTATAAATAACACTGGCACTCCGTGTGGTGTCAAAATCTCTGTACACTTTTATTGGTCTAACTCTACCTATTTATGACAGGAAAACCTATTAGAAATGTGCAGTCAAGCGTGAGTCGGACTTAATTAGATAGTTTTGAACCGACCCCTATGGGTTTTTTTAAACATTTCACTCACGTTTCACATAAACAAATATATTGTTAAAAATTGTGTAATGTATGGAACCCTTGGAATGCGAGCCCGACTCGCACTTGGCCGGTTTTATTCTTCTCAAACGAGTTTTATATAAATAATTTTATATAGCTATTTAAAAAAAAATGCATTTATTTCAGACGAATAAGTGTCCATAGTTTGTTAGTACCAAAAAAATACTTAAAAAAAATACTTAAATAACTATATTAGTACCTAAACCTAAGTGAAGCGAGGACCAGTGCCTGATTAGGCCACTGTCCCACCTCCCCGCTACTACGCTCAGGAGGCTGTGGCGGCTGTCGCGGACTCTGCGGAGCGTCGCGGCGCAGCGCTTGCGCAGCGTCGCATGGAAACCGTCGTCGTGTGCGTCAGCGAACATGCCAGACGCACTGCAATGCCGCGGCAGCCGCAACAGCACCCTGAACGCGTCATTATATTGAACCCGCAATGTATTGAGCGAGCGCTGCGTGTATCTTGTCCATAAGCTGCAGGTATACAGTGATGTACAGTACGCACGGAATAGCGTAATTTTAACTTACGCTGTACACCGACTGAACCTGCGAGCTATCATGTTGGCTCTGATAGCCAGAGCCCTTCGCTCCCTCTCGATATCCGCATCGTCGCGCAAGTCGTAGGTGACCAAGTGCCCAAGGTATTTAAACGAGTTAACCCTCTTAAGCTGCTCGCCATTCAAGCGAATGGGTGGGACATGAGATGGGCACTTGGTTCCTGCCTTGAAAACCATGTATTCGCTTTTCGACACATTATATTTTAAATTATGTTTTAAAGCATATGACTCACACTTATTAATAAGGGTTCTCAGTCCGCCTACCGATGGACTCAACAGCACCATATCATCTGCATAGCTTATGTTGTTGAATGCTTCCCTGTTCACGTGGCATCCGACATGCGTGCTGCTGAGCTCACCGATAAGCTCATTAACATACAGATTAAATAATTTTGGCGAGCTTAGTCCGCCTTGCCTGACGCCACAATCTAATCCGTATTCGTCTGACAAAACGTTTCCCCATCGGACACTATTTCTCTGGCTGGCGCACCAGTATCTAAATATGCGTGTTAGCTCTCTAGGGAAATTTGTCTCGTCAAGCTTTTGCCAAAGTAAATCGTAATTTACAAGGTCAAAAGCCTTAGAAAAATCTAGAAAACACGCATAAATAGGTGTTTTACGCCGAGTATAGTACTCAACAGTGTTCTTTAAACAAATGATCGCACTCTCCGTCGACAGGCCGGCTCGGAAGCCGAACTGTGCGTCGTGTAAATGCAAGCATTTGTCCAATTGCACGTTAAGTAGGCTGTCAAGTACTCTGGCTACGATTGTTGCTAGAGAAATAGGTCTACGATTCTACTCTACTATTTAGTTCTACGATTCTTACGAAGCTGGTCCTGGGTTTGAATAAGGGCAGTTATTTGTGTCACGATCACAGCTACTCGTGTAGACTTCTTTAGGTTGAGATTACCTAGATTCGTGGTAGATTGTCAAATAATATTTATGTACAAATTCAAGTTGAACATTCTAAGAACAAATTAAATTATTTTCTATGAAAATATTACACACCATATTAATATTAATATTATTAAATATCCTTCTTTTTCGATATCACGGGCCTATAAATCCCGGTCTTTTGATAGGCTTGCGTGGGGATATAGATCCAACACGTAGAGGCCCCTTGGAGAGCTTTAATGTCATGTAGAACGCCTGCTGAAACCCGTTCACAGGCGCAACAATAGACACCCATGAACCGGTCGCAGCAGGCATTGGGACTATTGCAGAAAAAGTGAACAGTATACCGGTCTATGGATTGAAGTTTGGGTGGACAATGGGACTGGGCTATTGTAAAGAACTTATTAAATATTATTATTATTATATACTTGGAAATTTCGACCCATGCCATCGTGACCGGATAGCCGAGCGGTTCAGGCACCTGTCCGGTAAACGGGGTACGCTGTATCGATTCCAGCTCTGGACACTGGAGGCTTTGGTCATTTTTTCCTTCGTATATGACATTTATTTCAGTTTAAGTTAAACATTGTCATAGGTAATTAACTTATAAAGAAATGTCAAAGTCACTCAAAGGGCAAAGGAACGAGTTGCTCGGAGTTACCCTGCGATATCGTATTAGAAATGAAGAGATCCAGAAGAAAACCGACATCGTTGACATAGCCCAAAGAGTTGCCAGAAATAAGTGGCAGTGGGCGAGGCAAATCGCTCGTGGAAAGCTAGCCCCTTTGACAAAAAGGTTCATGACCGGCTACCGTGGACCGGAAGTCGCCACGTGAAATGGCCCCAACATTTTAGTTGAGTTCGCAGAAAACCGTTGAATGAGGGCAGCGCATTAACGCTCGACCGGTCATTGTAGAGATACCTAAGTCTAGCAGCAGTACCTATGATGATAATCATTAAAATCGTAATATTTTGTGAAATAACACTATGAAAACGGATCATATCGCGTATATTGAATTTATAATACATCCCGACGTTTCGAACCCTTTACAGCGTTCGTGGTGACTTAGGAAAAGCTACAAAGTGCAAAAATACCCACATACAAAAATAATGAACCATCATAAACTATGATTATGATTATGATTATAAACTTTAAGGCTAGTTGTACATGCAAAATCAGTTCATAAGGCTAGTTATACAATACAGCTATTTTCATATATATATATATATATATATATCGCGTATATATACGCGATAAAGCTACGCCGGCTCCAACCCTACACCTCTGACCCGAGAAGATTTAATTCCCTCCTAAATTGTAGGAGGTTAACCCAATACAGGAACGGCAACAAACTCGGCGGGACGTCGGGATGTATTATAAATTCAATATACGCGATATAATCAGTTTTCATAGTTTTATTTCATGAGTAACTATCGCGGTAACCGAAGACAATATTATTATGTAATATTTTGTATCACCACAAAACTCGAAAAGTTATATTCATAAAATATAGAATAGAATAGTTTATTTGTGCAAAAAAGGGTATAAATTGTTGTTACATAATATTGTTTCCAGTCCTTGATTTACCATAATACATGGCGTACAAATATTCTTAAATTACTAACTAATATTAAACCTCCATTAAAATAAAATGTCACATTGAAAAATAATAAAAGTACAATTAATAATAAATAATAAAATCATAAATTGTAAATATAATTTAAGATTACAATTTGTCTAATATGAAAATATACAATCATTATAGAGCATTATAAATGTATCAATAGTCAAACAATGTAAAATCTATAACCTATAATTTACATAATGTCAAAAATTCATCAATTGAATAATAACAGTTCTCTATCAAATGGTCAAATAATTTTTTTTTGAATAGTTTTATTGGAAGGGCTTTAAAATCGTCAGTAAAAGTATTAAATAATTGTATTGCCATGTAATGCACGTTTTTTCTGCTCAGTGAAAGGTTTGTCCTGGGCATGTACAGATTATGTCGATGGGTACCTCTTTGAGACCTCATGGTGATAGTTTCAAAACATGTGGGGTGCTTTTTGACAAAAGTACATATTTCAAAGATGTACATTGCAGGTAATGTCAAAATTTTATTGTGCCTAAATAAAGGTCTGCAGTGATCCAGATACCAAGTCCCAGATAGAGACCTTACACATTTTTTTTGTGTTTTAAATATTATATCAGCATCGACTGAGTTCCCCCATATAGTCAAACCATATCTCAATATGGATGACACATACCCTTGATATGCCGAAAGAGCGGCTGCTTCCGAAACCACATTGCGGATACGATAGAGTACATAAACAAATCGATCCAATTTAGTGCGTAGTCTATCAATGTGGCTCTTCCAATTGCAGAAGTGGTCAATGTTTATTCCAAGGAATGATGCAGAATCCACTTCCTCAATTTTTGAACCATTGTACTTAATTTCTAAATCAATATGTTTACTTCGGTATGTCTGAAATTGTATCATTTTTGTTTTATTTATGTTAATTTGTAAATTATTGTTTTCTAGCCAGTCTATTACATTTACTAAAGCTTGGTTGATTTTATCATCAAATGGCGTATCGTCGTCATTTTTAATGAGCAACGTTGTGTCATCCGCAAAGAGGATAGAATCATGGCTTACTACGTTTGGGAGATCATTAATATAGAGTAAAAATAGCAAGGGGCCCAGGATACTGCCCTGCGGCACGCCAGTTGTGTTAGGTTTGTAGTTCGATTTATAAGCTATTTTGTCATTACCATCGATGCTGGTGATTTCAACACATTGGTGACGGTTTCTGAGGGAGCTAGCGATCCAGTCCCACGCTGGACCTCTTATACCATATCTGTTCAATTTATAAAGCAGAATTTCGTGATCTACAAAATCGAAAGCCTTGCTCATATCTAAGAACACGGCAACAATTGGAATTTGTTTATCAAGGCTTTCAATTACTTCTCTTACTAGATGATAACACGCTAGTGATGTCGAGCTATTCTTTCTAAATCCGAATTGATATTCAGCTAAAATTTTATTTTTTGTTATAAACATAATCTTATCATACATTATCATATATTGAATTTTTAGCTGTAGGTTTGTAAACCTAACTAGAACTACCCTTGTTAACGCGTTCGATAAACTGTTACGAACATTAACAAATAAAGAAAATTGTATACAGCGTTGTAACGTACATATTTATTTAATGTGAAGTAGGTATTTTGTTATAAGGATGCCAGAGAGGTTGAACTAAATGAGACTGCATTAATCACTCGTGAATAATGTGATTCTCTTTCGGGCTGTGACAAGCGGTTTTAATATGTCAAATAAACTGGTCAAGGACGTGGCGCTGCAGCCAGAGGGTCAAATCTCCTTATCGGTCGCACTTTTGGTTCACAGCCAGATCGCTTCCCATTGGATACGTGACCCACTTTTATAAAATATAAAAACACAACACTATTTAGTGTTTCCCTATTTACATACATAAAGGGTGAACACTTTTAAATTGTCGCAGGTCGAACATGCTACAGAAAAGAAAATATAATTCCAGTGCTTAAAATTCTTTATATGACTAATTTTATGTAACGTAAAATTAATAAAAAAATATTATGGTTATTTTAACGAACGACGAGAAAATTCCCGGACTTTATGTGATTCATCGAACTTTGTACGGAATCATCGGTTAACAATTTTGTACATTTAACCCATTTTCGTTGAAAATCTGGCAATGAAGTGAATGAAGTGGCAGGTTGGTAAGTTTTTCGCAGTTTAGCTTTATATTAACCCAATATTATTCGATGGGACGAAGTTCTGGACAGTTTGGTGGGTTACACTACTTACACTCTTTAAGCACTACCTCGATGGAATTCGCCTTATACCAATCCAAAGTTCGACACGAATAATGGCAACTTGATAAATCTGGCCAAAACAATGTTGAGGAAGTGTGCTTCTTCATGAATGGTGACAGTCTCTTTTTCAAGCATTTTGATATATAAATATCGGTGTTAATTGTCTCGGTAGTGAAAACTGGTGAGTTCCTCATGCCGCACTGGCATATACTTGCCAAACATGGTATTTCTTAGCAAATATTTCTACTGGGATAACCTTTTCCGATTCGTCGAGATTCGAAATGTCATGAGAGGAATAGTACTGGTTACCTGGTAAAAACTTGAAGTCTGCCTTGACGTAGGTTTCATCGTCAATAATTAGACAATATTTTTTCTCAATCAACAAGGTATACAATAACCTGGAACGTCTAACAGCACGATTATACTGATCCACAGTTCTCTTCGGACCCTTTTGCTTCTTATGTGTTGTAATGCCGCATTTTTTTTTAATTTTTTTTTACATTTGCTTGACTTGTTCCTAGGTACTTTTTTCGCCACATCCCGGGAAGAAATACTCCGATTCTTATTAAATAGCTTGCAAACCTTTGATTGGAACCTAACATTAAATTTTCTGGTGGGTTGACCCTCACGCCGCGTCCTATCTATAGTTTCACCTTGTTTACTTTTTTTAGGGTCCGTTGAACCGTCCTTCGCGTAGTTTGACAAGGTTTTGCCAAATCTAAAGTTGATAAATAAGGAGTTTTACAAAATTCTTGCAAAATTAATTTGCGAACATTTTTTTCGTGTAACGCCATTTTCATAGATAAAAACCGGCCAAGAGCATGTCGGGCGATGCTCAGTGTAGGGTTCCGTAGTTACCCTTCCGTCACAATAGGCTAAACTGGAGCTATTAGTATAGAAGATTGTTAACAAAGGGATGAAAAAGTTTAACCTCGTCTACCATCCAGCAGCTAATCCGGTGGAACGAAAAAACCGAGATCTGAAGGCACAATTGGCCAAATTAGTCCAGGAAGGCCATACTAACTGGGATGAGAAGCTAACCGCTATACGATTTGCCATGAATACAGCAACGTCTTGTTACCGGATAAACCCCAGCGTATTTAACGTTCGAATGATGCTTGGTGCCTTTCGCTTTCAATCTACTTTTCATATCGAATACAAGGAAACCAAAAAGACGACAAATTTGCATAATGAGTACTTAATTAAAATATGTAATAAACGTATGGCCATCATGATTTTTTCCTTAGAACTTACATACTTTCAATCGGAGACTTTGCATGTCTGGTCATAATAATCCATAGCGAAAAACATTAAATTGCAATATTTATGAAAAAAACACATATTTTAGGAAACTGCAGTAATTTTAAAATGATTTGTTAATTAAGGTGTGGAAATCAGCGGGATTGCCTCTTACTTTTTCGCTCAAAAACTGCCAATACTTTATCAACGGCTTTACTCACGAGAAGAAAAGGGACTTGGGTAATAAAAATGAAAACTAAACATATACTAAAATGAAAAGTTCAGTTATGGCCATCTCTCCTGAAATGATATGGTCATCACTCCCGAATACCTCGGGAGAGATGGCCAATTATAAAAAAAATTTAAACATTTTTTTAACTGCTCTTAATACAAAAAAAATTATCTGTTTCATTTTCGAAAGTCAATTGATCAAAGTTTATGAATGACGAAATAAAGATTTCTTTTATAACATGTAAACTTATTTTTTTATCGCGTTCTAAAAAAACTATGGCCAACTACCCCGGTCTTACCCTAATGTCGTAATAACGTACTGTGCGTCTTTTTACTATAAAGGAGAGACTTTTTGCGATAACTCAAAAACGGCTAAACTGATCATGTTAGCTGTAGTTTTCATTTCATTTCATTCATCCACGTTTTTTTTTTATATTTTTGGATCCATGGTTCAAAAGTTAGAGGACGGCGGGACACATTTTTTTTTTCTTTCGGAGTAATTATTTCCGAAAATTTACAATTTCAAAAGAATATTTAAAAAAAAGGTTCTAGCAAAGTAAAAATGTAGGCGACAATTAAATTTGTTTTCCTTTGAAAAATGATTGTTGACAAGAGTTACATGTGCTTATTGTGCTAAGATATTCAGTATGATCAACTTACTTACTTTGACTTGATAGTTCACCGCTAGATATGACTTAATAGAGTACCTATCTCAACAAAAACAAAACCCTGTTTTCTAACTAGCTTTTGTAATATCATTATTGTTATTACTATTAATCCTAACACTATTCAATCAAACCCTCTAAATAAAAATAATATAATATGCAATTTAATATTATGTAACTTTATACTTTAATGTTTATGTTATCTGAATATTTTGTATTTTTGTTTGACATGTAAATGAGATGTACATTTATTAATAAATCATCTGAAATCTGATATGTGAGTATCAGGACTTAGGCCAGGAATCTCCCATTTACCACTACATATAAAACACCGTTCAACTCGTTCCCACCGCTAACTACGATGTTACGTTCCGTTATTGCCACGGAGCTACCGTGTTTACGTCTTAGCAAATAACCGCCCCATAAATTTTACGAACTCACAGGCGATATTGTTCACTTATTACGTGTCGTACAAGACTGGCACAGGCGATAAGTGAACTCATTTTGTTGTGTCAAGTTTCAAAGTTTCAAAACGGAGGCTGTAAAATAGAAATGTCATATTAAGTTGCAGCAGGAAACAGGACAAAGGCTTATGATAACATTGCCCATAAATAGAAAAGTAAGTAGCGTTAGTAGATTCTGAAAAGTAGGGTCATTTTTTTATTTTTGCTCGTGATTCTGATTTCTCGAACATTTCGTAATCTCTATTTTAAGAATGTTCTCCCAGGAAACTACATGCAGGCAGCAGGCTCTAGTTTTGCCAGTCATTGATTAAGGCCTGTGCACACTGGGTGCGTGTGCGTAAACGTGCACGTGTAAAAAACCGCAGCCAAATAACACTAGACCCTACTCATAGTGTTGTGTTCCTGCCGGTGAGTAAAGTTGCCAGAGCTCAACGAGGGTGCGGAGTGTTAGGGTCGGCAACGCGAATGTAACTCCTCTGGAGTTGCAGGCGTACATAGGCTACGGAGGCTGCTTAACATCAGGCGGGCCGTATGCTTGTTTGCCACCGACGTAGTATTAAAAAAAACGTGTGCGTTGTAATATACAGATCCTTATGAGACACAGCACAGCGCTTGCACGACGTGTGCACGTACGCACACCAGCACACGCATAAAGGCCAGAGCACACCTTGTTCATGTTTCTTTCTATCGCTGTCAGCTCAATTGGGTTTCTATCCGTTGTCATAGGTCCCTTAGGGCCTCTCCCAGACGGATGGCTTGACCGAACGCACGGCAGGCTGGGGTATAGACTGGTGCAGGTGTTGACCCGACACGGGTGCTTCGGTCACTACTTGCACAGGATAGGTCGTGAGCCTACCACAGCCTGCCACCAGTGCAGTGAGACGGACGACACGGCCCAGCACACTTTGGAGGTGTGCAATCGCTGGGCCGTGGAGCGTAGGCTGATGGAGATAGTTATTGGGACGAATGATCTCTCGCTGCACAACGTAGTGGCGGCAATGTTGAGCGGCGAGAGATGTTGGGACGCGGTGGTCTCCTTTTGCGACACAGTCATTTTGCAAAAGGAGACCGAGCAGATGAAACGGGAGGAAGACCTGAACGCTCTTCCGATCCGAAGAAGGCATGGGAAGGAGGCGTAGGCGGTTTGCCGCTGTAAACCACGACATAACCCAGTAGGGCAGCGGGTAGGGGACCCGCGTAATATTGCCCTACACGGGAGGGGGGAGGGTTAGGTATGCGTTTACTGACTCTCCCCGAACCTGGTGTGAAGTCCCGGTTCAACCGGGCCAGGACTGCCGGGGGGGTGCCGTGGTCGACATGCTTGCGACCCCATTGCACCCCCCTCAACGGCATAGACGGAAACGCCGCAGGGGATGTTAGTGGGTATTCTCCTCCTCTTCCTCTGCCTAGCAGAGGAAGTTACGGGAGGAGCGAGTCCCACATACCACCCCCCAATGGGCTTCCCCAGCCCGGGAGTGAGATGCGTAAATGCATTTACGCCTGCGTCAAAAAAAAAAGGTCCCTTAGGGCCACTTCCACCATCCCACTCACCCGGGGTTGACCGGTTAAATCGTTAACCCAGTGTCAATTTATACTGGTAAAACTCCAGGTTTAACCGGTTCACCCCGGGTTAGTGAATGGCGCAAATCGCTCTTAGAATCCTGAGTACTAGCATATTATTATCTTATCCTAACTGTGACTTGATTAATATATATACCTACGGATTCTAAAAACAACGGACAAGACGAAACAATAAGTAGTTTTTTTTGTTGAACCTATAAGTACCAAAACCGATCGTGTTAATAAAAGTTCGCAATATTTATAGTAACGAAAAATTATTTAAACACGTTTAATTTTCGAGGGAAAACCGTGTAGAACGAAACCTCGATAAGTTTTTGCTGGGGTGAATACGGCTAACCGCCGCTTTCCCTTAAGTATACATATTTGGAGCGCGAGGCGTACTTTTGAAAACTGTCGCTCTGCGGTTTTTTTCCGGATATGTTATGCATTTGCGATGCATCTTTGCCGCGTTATTCTCATTTTACTTTTGCGGGCGCACGAGCATTTTTCAAGTTTTCTCTACGGGAAGATATTGAAAAGTCGGTGCGTATTCTTACTTGTATGTGAAAAATTGCTTGTAAGTAACATACATTTGTCTGTAATTAAATTACGTAATTATTTTTAATATAAATTTAGTTAATAGTGAGTCGGTATTATTTTCTCTAGAAGTCTTTTATATAAAGGACTATCGACCCGCCCCGCACGGGTTACAAAAATCCTTTACAGATTATACACTAAAACCTTCCTCAAGAATTACTCTATTGACAGGTGAAAACCGCATCAAAATCCGTTGCGTAGTTTTAAAGATCCAAGCATACATAGGGACAGACAGACAGCGGAAAGCGACTTTGTTTTATAATATGTAGTGATATTTACAGTCATTTCGTCTAAAATTTGGAATAATCCATTCAGCCATTTTCAATTTAGAGCAGTTCAAAGTCAATTAGATAGGATTGAATTTTTTTAACGTTTTTTAATAATTTGTTAGACCAAGTAGTGAAAATGTTAGTATGTTAATATTTATAATCTACTCGCAAAGCCCTTTCATTTGGTACCCCACATGGTATATTTATAAGCAAAAAGTTAAAAACTTTGTACTGTCGACTTTGACGTCACAGTAACTACCCCCACCATTTTCGCGCTTGTCATCTCATATTATTTGTGTTCAGGGCATCAAACAATGCATTGATACCATATTCACCCATATCCGAGATGACATGAAGGAAAAGTAACCTAAAACTTGTTCCGCCGCTCTACTATATATAAGCCCTCCTAGCTTTAGTTTTAATAATAATATTATTTATTTATAATGAAGTTTTCAGTAATCTTTCCTTTGAGTAACAGGTCAATGAGGGCTACCGTTTTTGTGCTCACTAGTTGGCGCCACTGTAGATGTAGGTCCAGAAAAACAGATCTCAAAATTCTTCTATGCTTATTTTTATAATCAATACCATTACGTTCTAATATACACAAAGGTATTTTAACGACTAAATGTGCCATTTTTTTCAACCTGTTTAATTTTGCATATGTTTTAGTTGGCACTTTTTTAAACCACTAACATTTATTAAGCTATATCTATTGTTTACCATGATTAATCAAAGATGGACAAAGATTTACCACAATTATGAATAAGGAGTGAAAATTCCCGATAAAAAAACTTGAAACCCCCAAAACTTCTATGCATTTGACATTTTGGACTCAAAATGTTTGCATTTCTACATGGCATTCCTCGATCTGCAAAAGGCTTTTGATTGTATCCCACGTCAGATGATCTGCTGGTGGGCGCCGAAGGTGAAGAACGTGCCATAAGCTTACATTATCCGAGACCTGTACCGCGATTCGGTTTCTTTAGTAAGGACCTCCATTGGCGACACGAAACCCTTCCCGATCACAGTGGGTGTTCACCAAGGATCCGCTCTGAGCCCCTTTCTGTTTAGTGTGGTGCTTGACTCCGTCACGGCGGAGATACAAGACCCACCGCCGTGGTTGCTCATGTATGCAGACGACATCACACTGACAAGCGAAGATAAACAGGTATTAGAGCGAAAGGTGAACCAGTGGAAGGGCTCGCTAGAAAATGGAGGTCTGAAGCTAAATGTCGCGAAGACCGAATACATGGCCTGCGGAAGTACGGATTCCACTCCTATCGATATAGGGAACGAACCTGCTGTAAAAACGGACAAGTTTAAGTACCTGGGATCAGTACTGCACGAGTCCGGGACCATTGATCACGACATCCGGGCCCGAATCAGCGCGGCTTGGTTTAAATGGCGGGAGGTTACAGGAGTCATCTGCGATCGCAGAATACCGCTTAGACTCAAAGGGCTAGTGTATAAAGGGATAAGTGCATTATCCGTCCAGTCCTACTTTATGGCGCCGAAACGGGGTACACTACATAATTCCGAAAAACGTTATTCCGAATTTCAGAATACCGAATTATATTATTCCGATTTTGCTCGAACTATCAAAATTCCGAATGATGAAAATCACGAAGATTTATATTTCCGAAAAGCCGAAAAGCCGAATTATGTAAATTCCGAACTACATAATTCCGATTATAACAATTCCGATGGTGACAAACACCGAATTTGACAATTACGATTTTTGAAATCACGAATTCCGAATTGCCATTATTCCGAAATTTTAAATTCCGAACCACATAATTCCGATCATAACAATTCCGACAGTGAAAAACGCCGAATGTTACATTAACGATTTTTTAAATCACGAATTACGAATTGCCATTACTTATTCCGAATTTTATAATTCCGATTGACGTTATTCCTATTTTAAATATCCCAATTTTTTAATTTCCGAATAACGATATTCCGAATATATTGTTAAAGTTCCTTTTTTTGAGGGTCGCAGTTCTAATCTAACCTAATATACTTTTCTGGCAACAGTGCGTTTACTTAGGGGTCACAGTTCCAACCTAACCTAACCCACTTCTGGCAAGAGTTCGTTTATTTCGGGGTCGCAGTTATAACCTAACCTAACCCACTTATCTGGCAACAGTTCGTTTTCTTGGAGGTCGAATCTCCGAATCGGAATTAATTTATGCCGAATTTTTATGCCAAAAATATTTTATGCCGAATTTAAGAATGCCGAATTTAACGTAATGCGGCACGACAGGCACCCGTAATAATTACTAAACGTGAGTCTTCATTTGAATATCACGAATTTCATTTTTCCGACCTTACAAAAGACCGAATTTCTGAATATCGAATTACTCAAACGAAACGTGTCTTCATTTGAATATCACGAATTTCATATTTCCGACCTTACAAAAGACCGAATTTCTGAATTCCGAATTATCTTATTTCCGATCGGACAATGGTTTTTCGGAATTTAAGAATTCGGAAAAACATTTTTTTTCGGAAAAGTGTTAAATCGGAACTTTAAGCTTTCGGTAAAATGACAATCGGATTTAAAATTTTCGGAAATAGCACATTCGTGATTTTCTTCCATCGTGTTTTTAAAAATCGTAATTTTGATATTTCGGACTTATAAAAAATCGGGATTATGAAAATAGTGCTTATGAAATTCGGAAAAACATATTTCGGGATTAATGGGTGTTCCCGCCGAAACGTGGCCGATTCTTGGAACGCACGTTCAGGAGCTTCGCGTTACAGAGATGAAGATGCTGAGGTGGATGTGCGGCGTTACGCGCGCTGACCGCATCCGTAACGAGTACATTCGTGGCAAACATATTATGCCTTAACCTAGCCCTTGACGGCCCCCGACAGGGCAGACCAAAAAAGCGATGGCTCGATGTCGTGAAAGCCGATATGAGCGCAAACGGGCTCACACGAGAGGACGCCTAGGATCGCGCAAAGTGGAGAAAGGCAAATAGGAAAGCGGATCCAGGCAAAGGCCGGGATAGCGCTAGGTAGAAGAAGAAGAAGAAAATTCATTGAGTCTTACAAAAAAAAAATTCAGCGTCATTTTACATCACAATATGTAAAATGATAATCCCGTACCACCCGCATACGTTCCTCGGCCTCGTTTGTACAGTGGGTATGGCTCACGTATTTATCTGGCAATTCTTCAAAGGCAAAGCGCGGCGCAATCGCGTTCCTTCTGAATTATGTATGCGCATTTTCACTGATACGTTCGCCTATCGGTTACGAAAATGTTCAGAGAGCACATTCCCGCAAACATAAAAAAGCACTTTTACGTAGCGTAGTTCACGTACATGAGAGTTCGCGTGTAGGAATTATTTTACTAACTGTACTTTATCTAGTCAGTTTGGCAGAGTTTAAAACGTGGTGGTAAACCACCCGCTTAGGAAAACTACCCGTGTTAAGTAGCCGCGCCGCATACGTAAGGTATTTATTGAGCTGTAACTAAACTGGAAGTAGTTCGGCTGCCCGAGCGAGTTTCCGGTAAAATATTGTTCGTACCGACTGATATAAATTAATATGGAGATAACAGTGCTACTTATACTCTTGTTAATTTGAAAGGTGAACGTAATGCCTGAAAAAATATTGTCTCATTATAATACAAAATGAAAAACAAGACGTAAAAGGAAACCCCAATCAATTTGATTTACTTTTATACATAAATATTTTGTGGAGACAATACTACATGTTATAATTTTTAGAGCTCCGTACAAAACTTTTTTCACGGAGCTCTTATGGGATCACTTCGGTCTTGGATATCGGTTAAATGCGATACCTAGTTTGGAACAGTTATAGCAACTACTACCACTAATAATGTGAATAAATGAAAACTGCTTATTTATTTTTTCAAGGGGAAATTTAGGGGGTTGGGAGAGATGTGCTGTCAGTACATTCAGTACCTATTGCATTTGTCTTCGCAAATTTTGATTTGCGGGCAGCTACCTCTAGCCAGGCAAATGCTTAAACTTTAACCCGTCATAACGACGCATACTCCTTCGTATGGAGCTCTAACCACCGTAGTTGTGACTAAGGCTTGGCCAATTTTTCATAAGAAGGAAACGTTTATGATAACTTACAAAGCCTTTTGAGCCAAGTTGGCAATTTTGCGTTTTGTACACCTTAAGCGTCAGCGGAAGCAATTCGAGTGGGCAAAGTGCAGAGGTTGGCGCCGACATCCCATTTCCGACGAACACTTACAGGTTGTGTCCGACAAGGTGAGGCCGTGTAGGTAATGTAGGTGATAACGCGAACGCGAGTGAATCGAGGTTTCGGGCGAACAAGTGTCACATGACCTCAAGATGCGCCATGTGTTATTCGAATATTCGGATAATACAAAATTTATTATTCGAATAAGAAAATCAGACCGATATTGCAAACCCTAGTCGTGGACATTCTCGGTCGTTCAAGAAAAGCAGCGACTTATTGTGGTTCGCCTCAGCTTGACTTGCCCTTGGTCGGTATGCTATTACAATGACACCCTAGGTCTCGCGGGAAAGAGCAGCCGATGCGACCCCACAGGAAATTGTCTGTCGACCTCCATCGCGATAGAAATCATACATCTTATTCCTGAACGCGGGAATAACCGCCGGCTGACCGCGCTCATACAGCAACAGCTTCAGTTCAGCCTGTCTTTGAAGCGGTTTATGTTTATACTAGGTAGACCGTTGTTTTTTTTTCACACTTACAGTCCCATACACACTTGCTTAGAAAATTCCATGCAATTGTTCGGGGCAAGGCAGTAATAGCTGAGTTTATTCCTAAGGAAATAATGATCTTATTTATTATTAAATCCAGTCAGACTACAAATATTACATCTACAAATAATTGCATTTTTTGTATAGCAATCATTTCAAGCTATAAATAAATCTCTTCCATCGCCAGCTGAGCAATCAAACAATAATTTATTTATAGGTCATAAAATTCATGAGCAATTTACTACCTGTGAAATATAATTTACAATTTTTTCAATCATTTCATTTTATGCTACGGGTCAAAAATCATCAAAATAGCGGACTAATATATGTTTCCTCGCAAGTATTTGTTCAAATTGAAAATTGGTACCAATAATAAAACTATAATACTATGAGGCGTTATAATACTTAAATTGTAATAACAGGTCAATACCTATTGTTATGATCTGTCAGTGTCAAAAATACTGTTGACTTTGTGACTCTCGTTATTATTTTGCTAATAATTATGTCACATACATGCAAATTTTAGTAAACCAGATTGTTAAGAAAACACACGTAAAGGTTAGTTAGTTAGATAGTACATAATATGAAAAGTAATATTCGGCTTGGTTTAATATTGACAATAACATTATGGTATTTAAGCGACATTTGACGAACGTTAAATCCCAATCATTGTCATGTCACCAGGAAAGCTATGATACGTCTAAAATAAAACAGCGTGTTGAAGTTTTCTTCATAACAACTGAATATTTTATGTAAACGTACCAAATATTGGTTGCCTTTACCACGCTCTCTCTTTACTAACTAGATCATATTTGAATCAAAGCTATTTTGAATTGTAGGGCAAAATTTGGGTAGTGTGTTGTTTAAATAATCTGTCCGATACAGTCCGTTATCGGCTTATAGTCACGAATGGCTTTTCACATGAACTTCCTAAATATGCGTGGATTTGAATTTGCTATAATACATGAGGCGCCTGTCTAAATCTATTCTGCCTATCGTGCTAAAATCTACGTTCATAATTCATACAATGCAATGCAAAACCTGTTGGGAAAAAGAAATGTCGGCTGGTAGTGATTGGAATCGACGGGGTGTGTTTTTAATACCACTTTTTTTGTTTCTGGTAGTTTTCACATGTGGGTCCCACATATCGGAGGAGCGATTGGCTCCCTGCCAATAGCCTACGAGCGGCAGTTTCTCAGTAACTGCCTCTGCTTACCAGGAAACTATACGTTTTTGAATGGTTTTGTATTTCATTCTCTACAAAGTAAGCCAATTTCTCGGATCTAGAAACTAATGACTCAAATAGTTGTGTGTTTTGTTGTGTCTATAAGACTATAATTTTTTTGACTTGTTTTGTTTAAATAAGACGCACTGGCATTTACACCAATAAATAATAATAAATAAATAAATAAATAAATATTATAGCACATTCTTACACAGATTGACTAAGTCCCACGGTAAGCCTAAGGAGGCTTGTGTTATGGGTACTCAGGCAACGATATATATAATATATAAATACTTATATACATAGAAAACACCCATGACTTAGGAACAAATATCTGTGCTCATCACACAAATGAATGCCCTTACCGGGATTCGAACCCAGGACCATCGGCTTCACAGGCAGGGTCACTACCCACTAGGCCAAACCGGTCGTCAATAAACACGTTAACTCCTTGCACAGGACAGGTAAGATACGAGTAGGTACCTACTACGCCGTGGCCGACAGATTTCCCGCTACGAATATCAAAAATCGTAACGGTAATTTTTACTAATATTGTGCCTTAAATTGAAAACAATTGTTCTTTTTGCATTAAGTTAAAAACACAAAAAGATGATTTCTAAGATATTTACACATTCGAATTGATAAGCTTTAATACATTAAAAATAAATACTTGGCCCATACAACACAACCAATTACAACAATACAATTACAACCAATACAATACAATTGTATTCGTTCTGTGCAATAAAAACATTTTTTATCTTTTTATCTTTTTTTTTATTTACGGCCAAAGACAGAAAAGTTCGAATTTCTATTATAAATTGGATATTTTATTTATTAGATTAGGCTAACACAAAACACAAGAAATTTAATCACAAAGTGTACACTCAAGAGCAATGAAAACATTGTCGAAATTTATTCTACATAAGGACCTATATACTATCGTGCTGAAAAAATATCTTTCCGTGGGATAAACATTGTCGAGGAGCTGAGGGCACTAGAATATTGAGGTGAGACGTAAAAAAGTAGGTTGAATTTTTATTACCTTTGACGTCTTATTTTTTCTGAGGCAAATATGAGCTAGGAGTTTTATTTTAAGTAAAAATTAGTCAATTTGACCCTTTTTAGGGTTCCGTACCCAAATGGTAAAAACGGGACCCTATTACTAAGACTCCGCTGTCCGTCTGTCTGTCTGTCACCAGGCTGTATCTCATGAACCGTGATAGCTAGACAGTTGAAATTTTCAGATGATGTATTTCTGTTGCCGCTATAACAACAAATACTAAAAAGTACGGAACCCTTAGTGCGTGAGTCTGACTCGCCCTTGGCCGGTTTTTCCTATAGGCGTCAGAACGAATAACCAAGAGCTACGAATGGCAATTACGTTAATTTTATTAAATGTGAAAAGTTGTATATCTTTATAATAAGAGAGGAGCACTATATTACACTTTATTACAAGTAAGCAATATATTACAAGTATGTCCTTTATTACTAGTATCTTCAAACTTAATGCAAAAACTGTATAAACGTCGACCTTTTATACCCACAAAAAAAATAAAAAAAATTAAAATACTTGCGTTGCGTTTTTGCATAGATCAAAAAACACCTACTTTTTTTTTGTTTGTAACACATGTACTTTTGTGGATTTCTAGATAGATTTTGTAATTTCTTATGAACTTAATAATACATTTTAATGAACTTATTCTTACCTCCATTAAAAAAAAAAACAATTTAACATCGATCTAAGTTGCTATTCCGTTTATATAGGTATTCAGGTTAAGAGAAAAATAAAAAGCGTTTTCCAGTAGATGCAAGCGTTCTAGCGTTCATTCTAGCTTTAGAAGTCGGTAAAAAGTATAAATTCAAGAGATCTTGGCGATCTCGTTATATGCGAAGTCGTAAGAAATTCTGTTATTCAGAATTCCTTTTTATGAACAAAAGAGCATCACTGAAACAAACATCCACGCTTCGTAATTATTATTTAAAGTTGATGGTTTAAGGATTTTGTGGCTCGTTAAAAGTTTCCATGGCTTTTGAACATTACTTGTTTTTCATTATCTTATCAGCATCGCTTTCACCCTTTTAAAATGTAAGATTTATAATGATATTATGATGATGTATGCTTAAGTCAATGTGTCAAGAGTGGAATTAAAGATTACACGTTGACACATTAAATATATCGATATGAAATAGTTTTAACTTTGTTCTCAGGTTCTCACAAACACGACGCCATCTAACTATAGGAAACACTTCCTCGTTAAAAAAACACTTACGAGAATCCCGATCATTGGGGGAAATAGGCACGTTGTTTATCCATTTGACTATGTAGATATGTCTGACTCTACGAAATCGTAACTTTCCACGGTTCTAACCTTTCATTAAACCCGGAAGGCAAACGTCATTGAAATGTCTGAACCTAGTGGCACATCCCATTAGAATATCCAGAAACCCGTACAATCAACATGCGATTCGATTCACGTAGGTACAATCTATTTGCCTGTTCATGTTCACGCCGCCACTTGTAACAGTTGTAACTGACACAAATTAAATGCCATATAAGATCGATAAGTGACTTGCCTAGGAGGGTGTAGTCTTTTATTGCAATGTCCGATGCATATTTCTTAGCGAATGTCAAGACCGTGCAGCAGACCTACGTAGCAGTTTTAGGGCACCTGACCAATGGCATAATATTTGTGTAAAAAGGTTTCAATATCAAAATCAGCGAAAAACCAAAAAATGGAACCTTCAAACCCCCCTCTCCCTCTCGGCACCAGGGT
Source organism: Cydia strobilella (assembly GCF_947568885.1). Lineage (NCBI taxonomy): Eukaryota > Metazoa > Arthropoda > Insecta > Lepidoptera > Tortricidae > Cydia > Cydia strobilella. The sequence goes on from NC_086043.1 coordinate 15,678,560, forward strand.
TATGGCCGGGGACTTTTGATAGTATATGTTCACCTCCTAACTAGTCCAAACAAAGCTACGAAGTCAAAAATTGTGTTTCAAGCATTTCCCTCTATAACTTTTTTTGAGCTTTCATTTCCTGGCTTACTATATTAACGTAAATCATTTGCATGCATGTCCTCAAACAGGTAGGTCAAACCAATTTGGTACGTGTTAAAAATAGTAAGAAAATTAAATCATCACGGCCCCCTCTTTGCACTTCGAGTGTCCTATGCGTGGCGTGTTGGAATGTGAAATAGAGAACCATCTGAATTTACCCGCTATGCTATCTGCTTTCACCCCCTTTCCCCTATACGAGTACCTACTCGTTTATGCGTAGCTTTGAATCCTTTTAACTGATGAAATAAAATAAAATAAAAATTATATTAAATACAAACTTCAGGAGCTCAAGGCATTTCTTTTTGGTATTGGAATTGTACTTATGAAACAGCAAAAAGTGGCCAATGATTTTAATGTGCAGCTGTAATGGGTATAAGACAGAATTTTCTTTAGTCGATAGTTAAAAAGTTGTAAATTAGCGGTGGTCGAGCGGTGGTAGACAGGCGAGCTGGAAAGCTTTTCGGTGAACAATAGTCTGAGAACAGTACCGAAGTGGCCACACTTTTAAAGTTATCAGTTATCAACAACGAAACATTCTGTTATTAAAGTTGAATAAAATTAACGTGGTTTTAAGTTGTTTCATGTGTGTGTGTGTGTGTGTGTGTGTGTGTGTGTGCGTGTTGCAGAAAAAAACATAGGGTAAAATAGTTGAAATACGTAAACAAATAAGTTTCTTAAATAATGATTTTGTGTTTTAGGTTCATTATCGCTGTAAAGTTAGCTATAACGTGAATGAATACATTCACAGTGAGAGACTTATCCCTAAGAAATCTGAAATAATACTTAGGTAGTTATAATATTATCTATTACGATATTCGGTACATGCAATAAATGTTACCAGATTGCAGACACACGGTAAAGTGGTAGCAGAATCTGCACTAACTGTACCTACTGAAGTGATACCTATCTACTCTCACCCAACTCTCACCCATTACATACAAAAGATTAGGCAGAGTGTATCATTTTCTCCCACTTGCTACGGTCCTGACACACTTTTCCTCCGTCACAATCGGACAGGTATATTCTTTTAGCGCCGAGTAGCTATGCAAAAATTTAAAGGCGTAGAACGGAGAGCTAACATTAAAAAATATTTACTTCTACATATTCTCCGTAGTTTGTTAGGTTTACTTTCTAATTGAACTCCTTTTTTTTGCTTTTACAAATAATTAAATTTCTCACATGTTTTCAGTTAACGCACCTTAATCGATTTGGATCATTAGTCATTACTATGATAATCAAATATACATACCTAATAGTAAACAATGTTTAACCATAAAGATGACACTCGGATTTCATCTGCAGCTGCATTAATGTTGCGATATTACAGCTGTGGCGTTGATGCCGCAGCTGTATATGTCAATTTCCTTAATAAAATGAGTGACGTTCGCCTTCGCATTACTGCCGTGAAATGAGTGACGTTCAATTCGTCACTCATTTCACATAGACTGATAAAGCGGCAGCATGAATATTCCATCAGTAATCTCACAACAGTAATGCAGCTATAGCTGGCATCCGAATGTCACCTTTATAAATTACGTGAAGGACTTCACGTCATGACCAAAATTACGCTCCCTTGATTCGATCTCGAGGATCATTTTGATGTATGTAGGCTGTTTGTTTCTAGGTTTTGAGTAAATTGCCGTGGTATTCCTTGTTGGAGGCACTTAAAGGGTCATAAATTAGTGGTAGCTGCCCACAAACGGCGAGGTGGATGTTTCCCAACGTGAGTAATAGTCTCCAAGGGACCCACACCGAAATGCAAAAAAATATCTCACAGCCAAAATGTTGTTCGTAAATAAATTTTATTTGCAGGTGGCATTCAATGTCGATACCATTCGTTGTCATTTGTGTCGGTGTCGTTCCGTAAAGTTAGATTAGAATTTAAATAGTTTCTGGTAAAAATATAAACTGAAACTGCGGCAAACCAATTTTATACGTGTCACGAACTTAGCAGAATTGGGAATCGATAGTTACCTAAATAAAATTAGGGACATAGTATATGAAGTTATGTTAAAATACGAAATAGCTACTAGAGTATAGTCTTCATCGCACGCGCTGTGGCACGCGCCAACACACAATGGCACACAAAAGCCGACAGCTCGCACAAAAAAGGCAATGGCTATTGTTTAACAGATTACCGTCTTAGACGAAAAAGTCATTTAAGAAGATGAAGACTATAATTCACTTTATCACATCATATAGGTAGATACTTAATATGGCATCACGGCTATCGCTTACCATAAGGTTCTCGCACTTAAACTATCGTGAGACATATTTCAAAACATGTCGCCAAAAGCGACTAAAAATAACAGTGAGTAAAAACCGTACTGATAAATACCATAAGGTTAACTATAATCTCATGTTTGTTTTCATTTGTAACCTTAATATTTTTAATCATCGCATAAAGAGCATCGTGCATTTTACGGTATACTTTATTGAGATCGAGTTTCAATAACCGAGGGTAGCCTGTTTTATTAAACAAGAATTTAAATATATCAGGGTGAAGCAACTTTTAGAACACTTGATTTCGTGTCCCTAGACTCCCTAGCAAAGAAACTTGATCAGATTAAAGTTACATTTTGTACGGTAATGCAGCAGAAAAAAGTTTTTTTCCCATACAGAAATCAGGGACACACCATTTCACCCATAATTCATTATTTAGTTCCGTATAAAAATCAAGTACCCATTATTTCCTATTTAGTCTTTATATAAGCATGTCAAGGTTACATAACATCAAACAAAGACACATATTAGACAGCGACCTAAACAAATGGGTTACTTATGTGATAACTAATTGGGTCAGACATGGGTCAAGTCTGGGCCCGTCCACGATAACCTCCCGCACGCTTTGCGCAGTGTCACTTCTGATAGCTGACGCGTGACCAGACACGTCAGCTGCCGTACCAACGTGACGGGATTTGGAAATCGATCCAACTGGAACTGACATACATGTTTATATTTAAACCTGCAACGTATTTACCACCTTAAAGCTGCTGTAATGTTAATAAGATGCGTAAAGTGGAAAGATATACATACTTTAAACGATTAATGCACATTTATACATTAATTTAATCTATACGTTTTGTTATATTGCTACTCGCACTTATTACAGGTTAGCGATATAAATATGTATAGGTTCACTGTACATTAGTTCTTGGCGACAATGCTTTCAACAAACTGATGCTTAATTTACCTTCTCTTTCTGCCTATCAATTTAGAACACTTGGATAAAATTAATTTTCTTCAATATTTCATTGAAACTCAATTTGGCATGCCCCCGTCAGCAGATTATGAGCTCGGAAAAGGTTATGGTCAGAAAATTAAATATTCTTCCGAAATGCCTAGGCCTCCTTCAGAATATTTGTGTTCTTTATTCATCACACGTACAAGCATCGCATAAAATATACAAGCATACATATATAGGGTGAAAAAAATTAATGGGCCCTGAAGGCAATGTACCTTAAAACCTTAAGTTAGCTCATTTTACTTCACTATTTTATTCCACTAGTCGATACAGTCCATGTTAAAGCTGTTCCATCGGTTTGCCGCTATTACTGTCACATTTCGCAAGAAAGAACGGGAAAGACCATGCGCGCCAAGTGTCAATTTTGTCGATTTTTATTTATTTTAAAAACGTCTTACAATATCGAAATTCGAAAGCGGTAAAATTACGATTTATGTTAAGATTATTTTTTCTTCTTTTTTTGTTTATATATCACATAATAAATAACCGAGTAAAGTTGGATTAAAACTCCTAGTTAGAGGTTACTTTGGGAATTAATTGTATCGAGCGAAGTGTCATAATTCGTGTATCGGAAGCTTATAAATTAAAGATGATATAATCAAGAACTACATATATATTTTTCACTTATACGAATATCAACGTCGCTTAGAAAAATATGATCATATAAGGAGATTTTTCGCCTTCTGGCTCAGGGAACCGCCTTAATGTTAAAATTGATCCAAGAAACATTAGGTCTTACACCTATCGTACAAAATATCCATAAGATCTAATATTTATTATTTTTTGAATTTTAAGTTGGTTCGATTACCGGGCGAGACAAGCAAATTTAAAAAAAATCTTTAAATGAAGTTTTGTTTCTTTTCAAAAATAAAAGAATGTTTCCTTAAAGGAAAGTAGGAAATTACCTTAAAACCTTCAAATATCAAATGTCTTTATTTTGCTAAAAATATGGTACAAAAGATGGACTTAGTAACTAAGAAGCACATGCATACTTCACGAACAACTGGCATGCAAAAAACACAAACGCGAGCTATGCTACATGGAATTAATAATGCTAATAAATCTAAATATTATGCATGTCACTTCTTATAATTACAACGTTAAAAACAAATGTCATACTTAATCTAATTACAATTGTCAGAATCTAGCCATATTTGAAATAGTCAAAAAATTCATCAATTGAATAAAAACATTCCTGTATCAACCAACTCTTAAGTTTACGCTTAAAAAGACTAAGTGGTAATACTTTCAGATCATCTTGGAGACAGTTATAAATTTTATTGCCATACAATAGGCGCTCTTACCATATAATACTGTCTTCTTAGCAGGTATGACGAGACGATTCGGATATCTTGTATTAAACTGACAAATGTCCCTAAATGTAGTAAAAAGTTCTGGATGCACTTTAACAAATAAACAAATTTCATATAGGTACATACTTGGCACAGTCAGAAGTTTCATATTTCTAAATAGAGGTCTGCATGAGGTCATTATATCCACATCACAAATAGCTCTAATGCACTGTTTCTGTGCTAACAATGCTTGGTTTGTGTAACTAGAATTTCCCCAAAGAAGAATACCATATCTAAGTACAGAACAAACACAGCCATGATACGCCTGTATTGCAGTCTCTTTACTTCAAATTTTTGTCAACCTTCATAAGGCATATGCAAACGAGTTTAGTTTACTACATACTTTATTAATATGTTCATTCCAAGATAAGGTATCATCCACGCATAATCGCATATACCCAAAAAGTTAGTCTAATCGGACTCTGTTACAATTTGATTTGAGAAAGTGACTGTGAGAGGTTGTTTTACAGCATTTCTATTTAAAAATTGGATGAGTGTTGTCTTTTGAAAATTGACATTTAAATTATTCTGGTTTAACCAGGTTACAATGTTTTGAATTATGTCATTAATGTCCTTGTTATATGTCCCAGGGTCACGACAAGGGATGACAACCTTGTTTTAAGTTACTTTCCTTCCAGGGCGCATAATTTTTTTCCACACTGTATACCTACATAACAAGACGCCTAAAACGATAAAACTTAACCGGTTACAGAATAAGAGTCCGGAAGAGCATTCATTTCTAGATACGTATGTACAGTACGTGCACATCTCCAAGAAAAGATTTATCTTGTGGAGTCTAAACCATTGCACACTTGACTTTCTATTTCCACAAGATTGCGCAGCGTATCCTCCGAGAGGGTGCTCGATAACTGAAGAAATTTACTACAGTTCGTACAGACAGAGCTACGTTACTATCAAACATAATTTTCAATTACTGTTTACTTGTTTTAACTTAATATTTCATTATTATGCCGCTGGTATTCTCCCTTACAGGTCAACTTAGAGTTCAACCACGTTATGATTACCTTATTGGTGATAAAAATGTATTCGTGTACGGAAAAAACTCTTAGCACAATCACCTACAGGTATATAAATTTTATACTTATAAAACATTCCAGTACCCTGACACATTTTCAAAAGTAAATTCCCGCTGTCGAAATATATATCATATGAATGGTATCAAGTTTTGACATAAATTTGAAGTTTCGAAACAAAATAGAGTAACCGGTAACTTTATCCAGGCACCTGCGTTCGGGATCGGTGCATTTAGATTAGTGCATCACGACTTCGCCCAGACTGGGTCTTGGTAAGACGGCGACTGTGAAGTTTGCCAGCGGAAGTCACATAAATGTTAATGAAAGCGCGGTACTTAATAAGATTACCGTTTTCGTTGGACCTAATTCGAGTAAAATCTTCATTTTATTCAAATTTTCTAAAGCTCATAAGGCTATCGCATATAAAAAGTACAAAGTACCGCAAGTTGGCAGGTGCTATGATTTATAATGATGTAACCGCGTTATATTTATTTCAATTAACACATTTACTGCCAGCGACCCGCTTGGCGGGTTCTGTGTTCGTGGGCGCTTTCAGCTAGATACTGTTTTTCCAATGCTTGGCTACGCTCGTAGTGCGTAATAGTTTGCGCTGACAGATACATTCCGTTGACGCGGGAAAAATCTTGAATTTTTTGGTGATACTTGAAGTAAAGGACTGATAATCCTATGCAGCATATGAAAGGGCTATCTACAATAATTACTATTATTATTATTTGTAATGCAGGCAGGCAGTTTAAACAACTGATAATGCCTGTATCCAGAGTCATAAACCGAGTTCTCAGTGTTGAGTAGAATTTGCTTTGTGCTTATCTAATTTATTCTTAAACTCATTGACACTTTGGGCCGCTACTACATCCTCTGGGAGTTTGTTCCAAGCGTTGACCACTCTGTTGCTAAAGAAGTGTCTATGAGGATTATTGTAGGACCTGTGAGACACCAGCTTATACTGATGACCTCTCAGACGGTTGTTACTATTGCGTTCTAGCATCTTATGGAAATCTTTAAGGTCGTAGTGTTGGGTTAGTATTTTGTATGTCTCAATCAGATCTCCGCGTTCTCTGCGCTCCTTCAAGGTTGTGAGCTTTAAGAATTGTAGTCTTTCTTCATAGGACATGTTTTTAATGTCTTTTTTTTTGTAAGTTGGATCAAGTAACAACGGACAACAGGACAGAAAAACAATAAGAAAAGGTTGATTGCCCCTATACCAATACTTCATCTGCATTCCTACAATGTTTTGTTATTTTCCTCTTGTACTGAATACTGCGGACAAATCAAATGTGAGTCAGCAATCAACTCCGTTCTCTATTGTTACACGCCTGACAATTTTATTATAAGGATTTTCAAAAAGAAATTTGTACGTGTGCGAGGTACAATTGTGTATCGCGGTTGGATCACTAAAGTCAAGCATATTATTGACTCGTATTCAAAACATATTGTGACTTTCATAAACTTCTGCTAATATAATAAATGTCAAAATATAGTCACTCATTATATTTGTTGCTCAATCACTCAAAAACGATTAAACTGAGTTAGATGAAAGAAAAATAGAATTAATGCATATTAATTAATGCGATGCAAAACCATTTTATGACTATCGGTTGCACATCCAATCCGATTTATTATTAAGCAATACTTATATAAATATTTAGAATTAAATGCTGTTATCGATTGTATCTGTGTAAAGAAAATCGTAATACGCGCGTCTAAATAAGTAGAAGTAATTACAGGAATAATAATAAACAATATTTATACTCGCAAAAATCCAATTAAGTCGAAACTGTAGAATATATTTGCCAATTGCCAATGATCAAAATGCAATAATTCGTCAAGGGTGCCAATTTGAATGAATTGAAATAGTTATTCTAGAAAATCTTAAGCGCATCATGAAATTAAAGTACCTAACTTCCCGAGATATAAATTATTTTGCTTTGTTTTTCATTCCTTAATTTAATGGAAAGAAAAGTATAAAATGAGTAATACATAAATACCTACGCTTGAAACATAAATAGGAATGATACAATAGGTACTTAAAAATCTCTTTAATATACATATATGTTGGCAAGAAAGCCGCCAAGCTAAAGTGGGACTAGGCAAGGCATGTCTGCCGAATGCACCCGAAGCGCTGGACCAAACTATCTGGATCTCGGGGCAGAGGAAGACCAAAACGGAGATAGCGGGACCACCTTGACACATTTTGTAAAGAGTGATGGGAGTGTGCATTGCGTAGGACCAAATGGCGGGAAAAACGGGAGGCGTTTGCCCAGCAGTGGGACACTCTTATAGGCTTAAAATATGTATATAAACGAAAAAGAGCAAGACCAAGGCAGAGATGGATAGATGAAATAAATAGAGTATTTGGCAAAGACTGGATGTCTAAAGCTAACGATAGAGATGTATGGAATAATATGGAGGAGGCCTTTACTCGAAGAGGTCCTACTTAAACTCTACTAAGTACATAAATAATTTAATTAAATTGTATGACCATACATTGAAGAAAAAAAAAAGGAAAATGTACATTTTCAAATCGTATCGTCACCGTATTTAATTGTTTAATTGAATTATTGATTAAAATTTTAGATAAGATTAGATTAAAATTTAATGTAAGTACATGACGTTAAAATGAATTATGAAATTATTTACGAATTGTTATGTACTTATATATATTTTTAATATTTTAATGTATTTTAAATTATGTGTATATATATATATATATATGTATATATTTATATTTGTACAGAAAGAGAGAAAATCTAAACTAATTTCATTCCCTTTGCGCTGGACACAAAAGGCGGTTCTTCAGTTATGAAGAGTGAAAATAATATTTTTTATTTTGGTCATTTTCGTAAAATTAAAGTAATACAAACGTGTCGTGATCTCTTGTAATTTACTTGGGTTCACCGTATTACTAAAACCTTACCAGTATCAATGCAAATGTCAAAATGTCGGAATGATAGATCGCAGTACAATTTATAATCCAAAAACGTAAAAAAAAATCGAGATAATAACTGTCACTACGCTACAAAAAAATACTAGGTATAGTCGATTTGCATTCAGATCCAATCAGCCGTCAAGACATTTACACCGGGAGATACTATGCCATGAATTTTAGAGTAGACAGGTTCCGCAATATTCATTGTTTCTGATGGTATAATATTCGAAACATGTGACAAGAAACTGTGTTTAGAAACCATCCGTTGTATGGGTTGCATAATAGTGGAAACAGTATCAAACCTACCTACCTATAAAAACTAATGTCCATTACGCAGAAATAAGTTATTACTAATCTCTCTACTCATTATTAGTAATAAATTTCAATTCAGAATGAGTATCTCTTTGTGTATGCTCAAATGTTGGCCTGTATCCGAAATCTATAGAAATGCATTATACCTATTTGGCACTGGGTTATTTTATTGGACAGAGGGAAGCTTTCGGCATTTTGCGTAGTCTAATCTAAGCAATTGGACAAACCCCCATTACCATGATTGATTCTCGGCGTTCAGGCCGGCTACAAACACAAAGGTCTGTTGCAATTTGAGAGCGCTTTCAATTTGCACTGAGCCGGTTGCCTCTCAATTTGTGGCGCACGGTCCGAGACTCCGAACCGGCGGGAATGGCGCTCGTTCAGCCCCGGCGTGGCGCTAATGACAAGTCAATTTCAGTTTCAAGTCATCGCAAAATATTGTCCCTGAACAAAAGATGGCCGTTTGGATATTTCAATAAGGAAATTAAGCACCTTCTGCGGATTGTCTAGTTTTGGATTAACTTGCAGTTTAATAATTCAGAGATCGGCCATACTAAATCTGCTGTCATAACACTCATAATACGACTATCACACGCCCTAGTAGTCCATCATCCAGATCTGATCTGGTCCTATAAGTACCCTGAGTATTCTCACCACATCCGTTACTTACTCGTAATTCTTATATAAGACGAACGTTAAGTGCAACATTTGTAAAAGTAATGGGTCCCTTTGTTTGACATAATTATTGAAAGTCATAATGTAATGATTGTCATATTATCATTAGTCATAATTCTGGAACCGTTAACTTTTTCAGGATTTTCCTCGGGTTATCCTATAGATAGGTTACGTTAGGTTAGGTTTGTTTTATGGCAATCCTGAAAAGTTACGCGTTTCTGAGAAAAACCAAATTATGACTAATGATAGTAATGATTACATTACATTATGACTTTCAATAATTATGTCAAACAATAAAGACCCAAAAGTAATATATAAGTAGTAATTAAGAATGTAATACTTCACGAAATGTGACAGTTAATCTCGTTGCAACGAATAAAGTTTCTTTGAAAGTTAATTTCATCCGAGCTGAACTTGCATTAGTGAGTGAAGTGAAGTCTCGAGGCAGCCGTGCATCGAAAGATGCTACGTTGTTTTCGTAAAGGCGTGTTTACTCTTCAAAGATGTAAGAGAAATATTTTATTTTTATACAATTTATGCAATCTCTATTCGGTTTCGATAAGTTTCAAAGCTTGTTTTGAATTAGTTTTGGCAACAGATACATGTTAATGTATGTAGGTATGGATTAATTAATAGGTTTTGTTATTATTATTTTAGTTTTCGAATCTTAATAAGTTTTAGGATTGTTTTTCATTGACGTTTGTACATAGATAAAGCTGGTACATATTGAAGCATCCGTTTTCATTACTAAATAATACTCTTAAGGGAATTTAACAGTTTACACTATAGAGGTAAAATCAATATTGGCTTTAAATTATCGAATAGAATAGAATTTCTTTATTTTCCAGAATACGCATGGTACAAGATGAAAATTAATAGAAAAGGTTTCACATGTATCAGTATTCAGTCGAAAACACGACATGCAAATAATTGACAATTTGATAATTTTAACATAAAATAAAAGTACAATATAGAAAAAAAATATGACAGAAAATGACCACAGTAGTTAAATCTTACTGTTAAAAAAAAGAAAAGAAAAGAAAAGAAAAGGTAACACTTTGTGTGCGGTATAAAATATTTCATCAGTTTTAACGTCCCCGAACAAAAATAATTTAGGGCCGTTTTCAGTCAATAAATCATAAATGTTGGGACACGCACGATGGACTGACACTCGATTGTTTAGGGATTATTGGCGCGTCACTGTTCGTTGAGCCCGGGTACTACGAACGGGCCTATTTTTAGTCAATGGAGCCACATCTACTGTCAGTGAAGTTCAATGAAATATGGTTTACTTATTACTAGCGTAATGTACCCCACACACATCAAACTTATTGAGTCAGGCTGCGTCTTAAAATATTAACCCTTTCACCGCCAAAGACACCCTTACACGTACACGGAATGCCGTGTCTTCAATGTTGACGTGTACATTTATATAGCGTCAAGAATTAGCGAAAGAAATCAGTAATAAAGAATTCTTCTGATATGTTTCTGTCATTGTGTTTTTATAAGCTAAATGAAAACTGATTAGAATGAAAAAGTTAATGATAATAATGCTATTTTTATCTCGTCTTAGGAGCTTTGTGGGAAATTTCAGATGGAAGGGATTCATGGTATAGCCTGTTCGAGCGTTTTCATAAGTAGCTTCAGTCTCGACTCCAGTCAGCTCAAGCTGTTGTTGAATTGCAGGAATCCGATGATATTCGATTTTGGCACGATAGTAGACGAAATCGATTCACATTTCAATTCTGTGTCGAAATTGGTTTTGATATGATTAAGAAGTTGCATTTTCATATGTTATCGATGACGGGTGTGAATTTAAACTGCTAAACGTAAACGACATATACCTAAAAACATAAATTATCAGTACACAGTTCTTTTCTGTGGGGGGATTCAATTTTAACCTAATCAAAACATACTTTTCTATAAAAAAAAAAATTCTGTGGGGGTTGCAGTTCTAACCTAACCTAAACCTTCTTTTCTATAAACAAGTCGTTTCTGTGGGGGTTGCAGTTCTTACCTAAACTAAACCTACACTACAGCTCATCTGTTTTATTATATTGCCCACCTTTGTTTTACATTTTATTATTCAATGGAACTGCAAAGGCTATTTAACATAGATTACCTTCGCTTAACATTTTATTATTAAATGAAACTGTCATGGCGATTTAACACGTGCTTATGCATTTCATCATGTCAGCCTTTTATCGCCAACTGCTGGACATAGGGCTCACTTCGAGTACGCCACTCGTCCCGGTCCTGAGCTAATCTCACCTGAAAGTGACCAGCTAATGCGTGTGTACATGGGAACAGCTAATCAAATATGCCCTCTTAAAATGCAATACTGATCAGGCAGGAATTTGTAATTAAATTTCCTGTGGAGCGACACAAAAATGGTCGGGAACGAAAACGGTTTAGAAAACAACTTGATAATTAACAATGTTAACTCTAACCGACATGCAGGCGGCATGCGCGCTCGTTTCTATTGTCCCGCGTACTATTGTTGCGACTGGCTTAGTGGGTTTATCGGCACAATTGTTATTCATATACGTACACGCTGGGCCCTAACGTGACCTACACAAAGCATTTACAGATTGCGAACGTAGTTGCGGCCTGCCGCAGCCAGAGCACAAAGCTTTGGCCAATGTTTGCGCCGACGAGGCTCACCAATTAGCGTAATAGGCATTTGACCAACCGCCGGTCTATCCCCTTCACGATAAACCAGTGTGCACATAAGCCTAACCAATTTTTCTTCTATTATTTGACGTTTCTCTTCAAACAAATTGTTTTAGTTCCAATTTTTTTTTGCTTTATTGCATAAACAAAATATGTGAAACTACTGTCTGACCTCCTAGTGGGAATTGTCTTAGGATGTAGGCTATATGTACTTTTATAACTTTGCCTGTAAATCTTATTGGCCTGTATCTGTTTTTTTCCCCAATAAAGAAAATAAATAAATAAATGTGCGAATGGCAGACTTCAAGACAAATGACACCCAGGTATATATTTACATACTCGTACAGATATTAAATTGTACAAAGAATTTTACATATAATATTAAATAATAATAAATATTATAGGGACATTCTTACACAAATGAACTAAGTCCCACGGTTAGCTTAATAAGGCTTGTGATGTGGGTACTCAGACAACGATATATATAATAATATACAAATACTTAAATACATAGAAAACATGTAATGTATATGTCGCAGCCAACTGGTTAAAATTAACCAGCTAATTAGTCGCCTAGTCCATTCATTACACGACGGCATCTAATTAAATGGCTGGAGAAGGGTCAGCCAAGTCAATTTGCACATTGACGAATTTATAATGTTCGGTTATTGTATTTATTTATTTATTATATTGTATGTTAAGTCTTTCATTTCTTTCAGTTTTTTAGGTTACATTTTAATTGGCCGAGTGAACTAGTCAATTTCGAAGGGCTGACTTTCAAGAGGCCAAGTTGTTAAACGTTAAGTGGATCTAGTTCAATTAACTATCGGCCTAATTAATTTATCTACTATTTCTTATTTGCTGGATTAACCTTTAATCCTATAGCAATTCCGTACAACATCTAGGTACATGAACTATGGGCTCTGTACGAGTATTCAATTTTTTTAAGTACTTATCTATTAAGTTCTCGTAAATGAATCAAGCCCTTTGAACAATTTCTGCTAGTTTAAAACAAGATAAAATCTAGTAATTAACCGGGATAGAAAGGACGATGGCCGTCTAACGACTTAAGATGCAGGGAACGTGCAGCCATTGCCTCAGCAAAATCAGCTTTATCCCAATAAAAAACAGAAATTGAAAAGTATGAGGCGGTAACTCATTATTACGTCCTGGCCACGACATTGGTCTTAGCGACGGGCGGGGCGGTGCGACGGGCGACGCGACGAAGTAGAGCGAAGCGACGAGCATGCCACGTACATCGCATGTCTTTATCGAAAGTGGCTCTTTATTGCATCGAAAACAGCTCATATTTAGAAAAAAAAACATCCTGAAAATTTTTATGAGTACACTAAAATGAGTGTAGAAACATTAATATTTTGATTATATACTGCAACATATGGACGAGTATTTATAAAAACCTGTACTCGGATCAAAAAGAGTTTTGAGCAATCCACAAAAGCTTTTTCTCAAGTTAAGTACTTAAAAACAAAACTACATGCGATATTTCTTCTTTTAATCTGTTTTTGTACGTAATCGCGCGCGAATCGTCTATAAATATTTGTTCCTTGATTCACCGCCCAATACGTGCCGCCCGTAAGCCCGTTCGCGTCCGCGTCGCTCCGAGTCGTGTCCCTTAGGGGCTTCCGCGAACCACATTCGACGTGATGCCTCTCTGTCACACTTGTAAATTCGTACGTAAGTGTGACAGGGAGGCTACACGTCGAACGTAGTTCGCGGTAGGCCCTCTGCTCCTCGCGCCCGTGTCTTTGTTCCCGTCGCCCGCCGTGTCGCTCATCGCCGTCGCCGGTCGCTCGAGTAAATTCGTGCAAAAATTCGCCGGAAGCGATGGCTCGTGGTTCAAAGATCTTTAACGTTATTCAGCTAATGAATAACCATGATAGTAATGCATATTATCGGTATATTTTATTTGTCAATCAATCAATCCCCTGGCTTTTATCCCTATTCGGGGTCAGCCCTCCTGATACTTTTTCGCCAAACTTGGCGGTTTTGCGTCATTTCTGGCGTTAAACCCGTCGTCAGCAAGTCTTTTTGGACTGTCTGTATCCAGGTGGTTGGTGGGCGGCCTCTACCTCTTTTGCCTTCTTCTATGGCCAGTACCTCTCGAGTCATGTGGTCTTCATTTCGGCGCATTACGTGGCCGAACCAGCGCAGGCGGTTTTCTTGCATTTTATGCGGTATTTCGGCCACTTTGAACGACCCCCGGATGTATCCATTTTGGATCATGTCTAGTCTGGTCACACCCCCAGCCCATCGAAGCATTTTCATTTCGGTGACATGCATTTTTTGTTCTTCCTGCTTTCGAACCCCCCAGCACTCGGATCCATACAGCAAGGCCGGCCTGACCGCTCGCTTATACACAGAACCCTTGGTCTTAATGGGTATTTTTGCATCACAAAGAACGCCGGAGAGCGATCTCCACTTGAGCCAGCCAGTTTTGATTCTATTGGATATGTCATCCTCCGTGTTTGCTTTGATGTTGACTACGGATCCCAGGTACTTAAATTCCTCTACTTGGTTTAATGGCGTACCTTGGATAGTCGGTGGTGCTTGATTGTTGCTCTTTTTCCCAGAGAAATCGCAATGCATGTACTCAGTCTTTTTACGACTAACCCGTAAGCCACTGCTTTCTAAGGCTTTTAGCCATCTGCTCATATTTATTTGGATTCCCGGTAGTGATTCCTCAATTAGAACTACATCGTCAGCGTATAAAAGTGTCCATGGGGCTGGTTTTTGGAGATCTTTGGTGATGTAGTCCATAACGATGTTAAAAAGCAGAGGGCTGAGAGCGGATCCTTGGTGCACACCGACTCTGACCTCAAAACTGTTGCTTACACCTGCTGGTGTATTTTATTGTATCAAACAAAATATATATAATAATGATTATTCATACCTTGCATGCGATAACTTAAATAATAATTCTCCTAATATTATGTCCTAGTGTATTCTTTTCAACATTAATTTAAAAATATTGTCTGTTATTTAAATGTTTCAGATTCAGATTATTTATTGGTAAAAAAAATAAAAAAAATTACACGTCATATTTCCAAGTGCTTTAAGATTAGACTTAAATGTACGATAGATATAATTAAATACAATTTCAATATGTCAGTTATTGGTTCAAGTTAATAATCATTTCCCTGTATTTATAATGATTAACGATTTTCTCGACACGAATACTCCAAAGCTTATTATATAAATCAAACCATGATCTTTCTCGCAGAGAACACCGCTACACCGCACCGCGAAGCACGTCAGGTATCAGAAAGTTACTTTTTCTTAACTAGTTAGTAAACAGGTTTAAATTATTTTACTTCCAAACAATCCTGTGTGTGTATATATATATACTTATTTAAGTTTGCTTAAGAGCTTTATTTAGCAACCAAGCACTTACTACTCAACTTTAAGGTTAAAGCATTTGAAAGTAAAAGCAGGGGTCCCCATTAACCTTTGGGACACGAACTTTAAAGGCGAGGGTTTATGTGTTCTATAAAAGAAACGTTACGACAAGACATAATAAAGTTATTGAAGCGACAAATAGCAAGCAATAGTCGGTTTTATTGTCATATCACGTGACAAATCTAAGCCCATATTGTCTACAATATGTCCGCAGATTCGACAACATACACATTAGGAAATAAATATCTGACAGCCTTCGTCTGTGTAAGCACGGACCATTTGAGAAATTTATTGTGCGCACTTAACCACAAATAAATTGGCCGGGACCACGTGAACTGCGCTATTAGAGGCCATTCCTTACAACGTGCTGTGCAATCGCGCTACTGTTTCAACCTAGCAACCCGAGCTTTTACCTTTTAAGAACCCATTTGTTACTTTCAGAACGTGGGTTAATCTAACTAGCTTTCCGGACTAAGCCATGCTGTTTTACATCAAATTAGTTAAGGTTTAGCATTGCCTATCAATATGGATGATACGAATATTGCTATAGGTACGTTTAATGGCAATTGTATAGAAAAATAAGTGTCAGTAGTCATGTCGCTAAGATGCAGTTTCCAAGATAGGGAAAAACCGAAAAATGGGTCCTTCGAACCCTCCTCTCCCTCCCGGCTCAAGGGCTACGGCCGGACGGAGACTTTTGATATGTTCACCTCCTAACTAGTCCAAACAAAGTTACGAAGTTAAAAATTGTATTCCAAGCATTTCCCTCTATAAAAAAAAAATAGTTTAGTAAATATCGCACATGGGTAACTTCTTATTATTAGCAAGTTCTTTGCACAAGAGTTGGGCGAATAATTGTATTTTTATTCGTGTAACTAAGACTTATCAATCATTCAATCATTTATCAAATCGTCACGTTTGCCTAATTGATGAATGGTATTTTGATATCGCGGGAGCGGTGCTGGGGACGTGTCGATGAGGGCGATGACGGATGATTGAGCGAAGTCGCTCATGCTAGCAGGAAACCCCCGGAGTCGAGAAAAACGGCCACGAGACTCATAATTCTTATACTCGTATTATGATGTCGCCGTCAGCGGCTAGAAATGATCGGTCGGTGACACGTTTGCGATTTTCTATCTAATTAATATTTCTTATCCTACTGAATTATATTTTTAGTCCAGCCTTCTTTTTTGTTCGCGATTAATGTTTCGCAATGAATAATTATTCCCTCTATCCTCTTTTTATTCACCCGAGACCCAGCAGCAACATTGCTTTATTTCGGAATTTAGAATTTTTATTAATTACCAATATCATAAGTTTAAATTAGGTATATATTTCCAAAATCGGTCCCAAAATTAACTCATTTAAATACCATCCGAAAGAATATACGCGTATTTATTATTAGAACTTTTTTGTTTTTCTATTGATTTTATATGGTTTTGAACTACCTACCCAAAAAATTATAATGTTCACTTCTGCAAACCACAATGTACCCTTACAGCCTAATTGGAATATATATATAAGTCGAGATACCTATGTATATAATTAAAATTAAATATTAGTCAATTATTATAAAATAGTCTATGTAGGTAGTGCTTTAATTTTAAAATTGGAATAAATAAAAACGACAACACCGGTGCATAACTAAATAATAAAAATTAAAGAAATCAGTAGGTACATCACAATTCGTCTGTTTATGAACGATACCAATAATGGCCTAGTAGCTTCATTGATGTAGATATCAAGACAAAATTGAGAGCCCCAAATAAACTTTCAATTGAGAATATCTCGAAAACTATTCAAGATAACGAAATTTTTTACTGAATTAAACTTGTAGCAAATTTAATCAGCTTTCGTTATGTTTCAGTAGTCATGTCGCTAAGACGCAAAGTTTTTAAGATATGTGAAAAACCGAAAAATGGGACCTTCAAACCCCCCTCCCCCGGCACCGGGGTTACGGCAGGCCGGGGACTTTTGATATGTTCACCTCCTAACTAGTCCAAACAAAGTTACGGAGTCAAAGATTGTGTTCCCAGCATTTCCCTCTATACCTTCACATTGCTTGGCCTATACGGGTTTGGTATAATTGTGAGTTCATCATCATCATCATTCGCTTGCCCTTATCCCGTTCATTTGGGGTAATTGTCAGTTAATATGTGATAATATAACTGATATATACGTTTAATTGTAAATTCTCTGGTCCAAATAAAACTATGAAAACGGATTATACCGCGTATATTAAATTTATAATACATCCCGACGTTTCGAACTCTTTACAGCGTTCGTGGTCAACGGGTGACTGAGGAAAAATTACAGTGCAAAAAAAAAGTTCATAGTTTTATTTCATGAGTAACTATCTCGGTAACCGAAGATAATATCTTTGGTCCAAAATTGCAAATATAACTATATATGATAATATATTCGAACTATTCGAAGCTACTTGCTAAGTACCACCTAGTAGCTTCGACCTTCATCTATATAACATGTATCTGTCTATACAATTCAATCAAGCCATTCAAGTCAGTCAAGCATTAGGTTTGTGTAGAGATAATGTACCTATGTATCTCTTTATTGCTTTCATAGTCTCTTTACTTAATGGAGCCCGTTTTGAATGTACGATTTATTATTAAATATTTGCACACAAGAAGCACACAACACAGACATGGTACACATTCGAGTATACAATACAAAGGCGAATCAAACACCTGAGTACACGAGACTTATAGTGAATTAATGTTTTTTTGAGGATCAAATGTGTATACGAGATTAACTATACTATTGAAAATGGGGTAGGTACATAGGTAGTAAGTATTTGACATTCTGCGAGTTTCATTGTGGTCCACCTACACACCATACCAATTTACCCTCTTTCGGGTTCGCTTAAAGCTTGTTTGAGTTACTCCGTGAAGATGGCATGTTCGACTGTGCCGAAATATCAGGAACTATGAACAAATATGGTAGGTACCACAATACCCCGTTTTCAATAGTAAGTATAGTGTAATATACCATATTAGCTTAAAATCCAGATTTTAAATCATATTCAAAAAATCGTAATTATAAAGCAATGAGAGGCTGAAATTAGTGTCAAAGTTTCCTCATGGCATTGAAAACGCCTCAACAACCGACCCGCAATTAAAGCCCGATGTGGCCGACGGTCGGTAGGTACTGAATGGATAGAAAAAAAATCGGCCAATGGCGAGTTGGACTCGCCTACCGAGGGTTCCGTACTTTTTAATATTTGTTATTACAGCGGCAACAGAAATATATCATCTGTGAAAATTTCAACTGCCTAGCTATCACGGTTCATGAGATACAGCCTGGTGACAGACAGACGGACAGCGGAGCCTTAGTAATAGGGTCCTGGTCCCGTTTTTACTCTTTGGGTACGGAACCCTAACAAACAAACATGAGAGTAAAAAAATATATCCTGTAAAAATTTATATGTTTTTTTAGGATTACTAGGAAAGCCTAATAATCCTTTCTATCCTATAAACCATAATATATTACAAAATACACGGTAAAAAACCCTATAACCACACATAGCTTCTTAAAATACTTTTAAAATACATTTATAGAATATTAAATATATTAATAACGGGTCACTCACGTGTTTTAAGTCGAAAACGCTCGACATGTTTCACTCCGTACCGAGGAGCGTCATCAGGAGCTTGCGTCGACGGTGACGGACCGGCGCAGACTGCGGGCCGCAGCCCTCCGCGCCCGATGACTCGGCGCGGGCGCCGGTGGCGGCAGGGGGGGGGGGGCGAGAAACTACCCTCGTTTACGGCATTATTGTCAAATGATGGGTTGCACACAACACTCACTACGTCATTCGCTAATGGTTCGTCCACACTGTCCACCGACGTAGTACCCAAAACAGTTTTCCAGCTCGGAGGCACTGACCAACCACAATCACGGTTAAAATTCGGATGACGACCAATTTCGATAGCCTCCCGTACTTTTCGCTGAATCACAAACTTTTCTTTCGCCAGCACAGTTACCTTATCGAAACGTATATAGTGAGTCGAATCCGAATCCAATACGTGTTCCATCACCGCAGAACCCCGGCTATCCCTGTTCTTCATACTCCGTATGTGCTCGGACAATCTGGTGGAAATGTTTCGGCCCGTCTCTCCTATGTAGTTTTTCCCACAGGAGCAAGGAATCATGTATACACCCGGACTGTTCAAAGGCTCCCTATCCTTTGGCGAACGCAAAACCTGTCCTAGCTTCATATGAGGACGGAAAATCGAAGGACGGATTCATGTCGAGCGTTTTCGACTTAAAACAGGTGAGTGACCCGTTATTAATATATTTAATATGTCTATGTCTCACGGAAGTTTTGTCATTTATAGAATACTATTGGTTGTTACAGTACGGCTACCATCAGTTTGGTACTGATATAAACGCCATCGAGAACGTAATTTACTTTCTATGCATCTCGCTCGCACTAATATGCGCGTACGAGCGAGATGAATAGAAAGTAAATTACGTTCTCGATGGCGTTTACGTCAGTGCCAAACTGATGGTAGCCGTACAGATGGATCTTTGTAATGTGTATTACTGGCTTAATATAACGCGTGGATGATCACTATCAGATAGTTTATAAAAGTAAGGGTCTACAACATTGTTGGAAGTGTTTTGTTCTCAGTGGACGTCGGATGTCAGCAAAATGTGCGGTCAGGCCAAACACGAACAACCGAGGGAAAATATAGAACAGATTTGACATCGCTAAACTTACTACATACAATAAAACGAAAGCTTAGTAAAACCAATACTAAAAGTGAAGTTAGTTTTGCATAGGTACATTAAAGGTATTGTGTATATTAAAACTGGATTAATGGATTAACTTTCAAATTGACTGAATCGCTTGTTGGCATAAACTAGCATAAGGCATCTTATGCTTAGATACTCAATTTTAGGTAAGTATCGAGATTTTTTAATGTGTTTTTTTATTTTAAATATATTGTCACACGTTGACGTACCTAATAAAAGCGATTGTTAAATGGCGCAATCTATTGTATGATGGCATCCATATGCCATATATCAGTCGAAATATAGAATAAATATTCGATGTAAAATTATGCAACCCTTTTTTGAAGTCGGTTAAAATGTTGCTTTGGACTGCGGGCGGGTTATTTTATGTATAAGAATTAAGAGTTGACCAAATTTTAACGCTCCCAAACTTAAAGAACCGGTGTATCTTTACAGACTTCTATTGTCACTTTCAATCGCGGAAACCCGGCATTAAGTCGATTTTAATTCTGCAGACGCTGGGACTATATTTTTAGCTTTTAATCGAATTTAAACTATCGTGAGACATATCGTTAGCTAACTTAGCGGTTTCATTGACGTATTTTTAGCTTTTGTAACAAAAAAAAATCTATAGACCGAAAGTCCAAAAATCACGATTTGAATCGACGAGGTCACAAGAGAAAATCCTCAAGATTGCTTTTAATTTTTCGTATTCTGATCTAAAAAAGTGGTATAATTTTTCAAAAGATCCGCTATCTGAACCTACGGTACCTTAATATCCTCATTTCGTATCTCATGGCAACAAATTGCATTCATTGGAGATTGTTTTGATACTGAAAATAATATGATGTTATGCTCGGTATTTCTCAAACGAGGCCCAGGGCTATAACCGCGAAAATCAAAGTTCGCAAATTGCGGGCATCTTTCTCAGTTACTCTAATTACGCCTTCATTGGAGTAAAAGAGAAAGATCCCCGCAATTTGCGAATTTCGGCTTTCGCGGTAGGCCCCCTGATATATTGGAATCAGTAATGATTGCACGAGTAATTGGGGAGACAGTTAACTGCTGTAAATAAATTAATGGGAGCTGAAATTAATATTTCCAATGTTCACGATTGAAAGACAGTCTCTCTGGAGCTCTTGTGTAGTAGGTAACAGTCAACATCAAAACTAGCATATCAGACGATGCGTCAAAAGTATCTATAAGTTTTCGATAGTTTAACAAAAAAAGGTATGTCTATATATAAAATTATTAAACTGAACTGTTTTAGATACTTTGAAAGCGATTGGTCCAGATATCTTTACTTGGAAAACTATTCGAGGGTGGCAGATACTTTTTGCGCATTGTTTCTACCCTACTATTGGGTACTGACTGTACCTATAATAAGTAACTGACGTAAGTAAATTACTTCTTTATTTACGTTATATGTCCTCAGAACAGGCCTAATTCTTGAATTCATCTGGTTTGCCTACTTAGAGACAACTGAGTAGCTTATATCCCACTTAAAAAAAACAAGCTATATTTATATTGGTTTTTACAACAGGATTTTTTAATACAGCGGCAAACATGCGTACCTCCCATTGATGTTAAACGGTCACTGTAGCCTATGGACATTTGCAACTGAAGAGAAAATCAAAAACACTATGTAAAAATACATGTACCTACATTCGTTGTAGCCTTGCCCCAGAATTGAAATCCCTTAAGAAAACCTCGGCTATATAATATATTTTATATTCCTGCACTAGGCCCCTTGTATCATAAATAAAACATACGTGTAAACTATACACGCACATTCATGTGGTGGCACATTCATTCATTAAGAGCTCCTACAATTTCTTGCTCTCAAATCTCCCTTTACCTCGCCATGAGAGGTGTAATTACTCTTGCATAAACCAAGTGCACTTGAAGGAGTAAACCATCTTAATAACGATACATACTCTTTGTTCTGTGGCGGGTAATTAGTACGACGCTTCACACCTAATACTTAATTAACGTTATGGTAGCGTTAAAGGGACCCTTAGCAGAGGGTTCACTTCAATTGACAGCTACACCATCCAGTTAGACTAATAGTGAAAGTTAGTGAGGTGTATGATTTTCGAGTCCAATACAAATACAACCGCAGTAAGTAATTTTTTGAAGTTTTTTACAGTAACAATGGCTTGCTCAATCTGGGAGTGGCCAGCTTTAAATATAATGGTTTGACATTACAGTTCGCTCGTACCAATATGTAGGTTCGCACGTGTGGACATCATGAAAATTATGAAATTAAGTTCAGATTTCCTCTCTAGGACACTAAACTATTTAACTGATCAAAACTGAAAAGACCAGAAGAAAATAGGGTAGCCACTTTTTTCGCTACAAAGATGCGTATGTGCAGCATTAGTTAACCATTCCTTCGATAAATTCCATGACTTTGATAAACGCCCGCCCGAGGCCTATACTGTACAGTAGAATACGTATAATACTTATTTATATATAAAATAGGCATTCGTTTGCGTGTCACCTGCCACCTAAAAGAAAAGACACATTGGTCCGAGCGCTAATACACGTGGCAGTGGAGGGGCCGACGTGGGAGAATTCCCCCTACAGCACAGACGGCTGTCAGCCTTAATTAAATACAGGCATAATAGACATATATTATTGCAAAAAATACGAGTAGTGTCCAGTTGAAGCAAGTGCAGACTACAACTATTTTAAAAACAGAACAGTTTGTGGAATGTGTGCAGGAACTTGTGTAGTTACAATTCGAATACATACTGAGGCCTTACACTTGTAAGTTTTACTTACGTAAGTAGGGACACAGCTATACTACAGAATGAGATATGAATATCGTTATCTCATTCTAGCAAATAGCTTTGTCCCTACTTACGTAAGTAAAACTTACAAGTGTAATCCTGGCCTTAGGTAATTTAAGGAAATCGTTCTTTTCACTAGACTACAAAATCAATTTCTTTTTACAAAATAATTATCATCATATCAACCGAAAGACAGACTCATCGAATTCAAGTGAACTTGACCGGATATTTTAGTCGGTGGAGCTTGATTTCAAACCGTGTTAATGAAGAACCTAAATAAAAATAATTACTGGAGTTATAAGACCTTAAAATTAAAAAAAAACCCGAGAAAAGAAAATTAGCGTGAGATTGCGTTTTCGGGCTCTTAATACGTCTCTTTATTCTATATTAAAATTTGATGAGACCAAGCATTAATTATAATTTAACTCCGTTCTCAATTTTCTTGCGAAGAGGTTAATTTTCTCGCCTTTTTCTCAGTTTCATTCGTATGCCGCTTAGTTTGTTATTAGGACGCGAGTTGCCTCAGTGAAACTCATTACCTATTCCTTAACCAAAGGGAACTGCGGACACCCACGATGTAATTAAGTGGTAGCTTCTTTATTACATATATCTTGAGTGTAGTCTGTATTTTTCTAGCCGAAATCGTTTCGTACTGTGCTCATACTTTATTATTAATCAAGTTTCGATATCAATACTGGAAACACTGATTTAAACTTTCACGATTTTTACTCATTATTATTCACAACGACGGGACTTGATCGCGTAAAATAAGTTTTAAATTCAGTGGTGAATTTAAAACTTATTTTACGCGATTAAGTCCCGTCGTTGTGAATAATAATTAATACTGGAAATTTAAATAGTCACAAATTTATTTACTGCGTTTACAACTTTGCAGTGTAATTCACGTTATGTACAGATATAAAAGAGTAAATACGGTTGATTTACGGCCTGGCAGGACTTTTTTTCTGGACTCCAGGACTTCAATCTGTCAATTATGGACCTTGAGCCAGGCGCAAATTTCGTCAGTCATAGCCTCCCGGGCGAAAATTCGTATAGCGGCTAACGGCATTTCTCAACCCACCAACGGAGCGGCAGCTGACGTTCACGAGGGTTCATCATACATAGCCGTTAACCACTATACAAGTTTTCGCCCGGGAGGCGATTGGTCATGGAAATCTGTTCCTGGCCCGCGGTCTATTAGATAATTCTCAACTTCATTAGAAGAGCGGCGCGGTGTTTAAAGTGAAAAGGCCATTTAGGCATTTAAGTTAAAGAGGTTAGTTTTTGTTTTCAAATTTAATCATTGTTTAAATTAAGATATATTTGATATAATAAATGTACTTTTAAACTAATAAATAAGCGTATTTTTATTATATTAATATTATAGAAAACGTCAAACCACTATTATTATCTTTATATTTTTATTTTATTTTTTATTTGACTCCTTGTCTATGTCTCCTTGAACGCAGCTGTCTCTTTTAATAGTAGTGCCGCACTCAAAAGCAAGGCTCCGACGATTTACTGTCCTCATCTGTTATTTACTTATTTACAAATAAAGTTAAGTAGGTATCTTAACATGTGCAAACTGTATTCTGCGGTAATTTAATTTTTGGAAGTGCAGACAGAAGGCGAAAATGGAAAACGTTGACCGGTGTTAACGCCACATTTATGCATAAGCACGTTAGCAGGCATTACACCCAACGGCTCATACCGAATTTAATAATGGATTCCGTTTTAAATTTTAACACTACTTTTAAAGGATGTTGTAACAACGTTTATTTAAAACTTTTTTAAGAATATAAAGCTTTGAATACGTACTTTGGGACAAAGTGGACTTCTTGCCGGTGTTTGTCGGTTTTAGATGTAATTGCGCTCATAAAAGCTCAGCATACACTCATTCTGTTATGAAAACGTAATATTTTACAGAAAAATTACATTTTAGTAAATATTTGTTTTTTTTTGTTGCAGGTAACAGAAAAGAGAAATGGCAAATAGAAAAGCAAGTTTTATAATTTTAATCTACAGTAAATCCACGGATCAGGAACCACCACATTGGTCGACTGTTGCCTATACCCAATGAATAACAACGTCGACCAAACATTGTAGACCTGTTCGTCTAACTGTATACCTACAAAAAGCGTAAATTGACCGAAGCGTTAGCGAAGGTCTCCGTTTTAACTCGGGCAAATTGCTTTCGTATGTCCGGATGTTTTCCTCTACAAGTCACCCGTCGCAATTCACCAATTCTCATGAAATTTTGCGACCATTTTTTTTTTCTATCTATAGCGTTTAAAACCATTGTGAGTTCACTGTTATAATGACTCAACGAACTAAGGTTTTTTTCAGTTTTACCTTTTCTAAGCTTATCGCGAGGTCTACAGCTCACAGAGCCACTAGTTTAAAAAGTCTATTGTCACATTTCCATGTAGAGGCGTGAAAAAGAACAAGCTTCCGATATTGTTCAGATATTGTGAGTATAATACAAAATTTACGAATTTCCGTCCCGTAAAATCCTGACGAAATCTGATTTCTTATTAATAATGTAGCAGTTGACATTTTGCTGGGACTTCAGTATTTCCGTGACCACAGCTGGTGCAACTCAGCTGAAACGTCGGAATTTAAGGTAAAAACAATGAAATTAAATCGCGGTAGATCCGTTCGTATAATTAAATAAATGTAGCAGTTCTCGATTAACAATAGAGAAATGATTTTTCTCGTTATATGCCACTGGATTTCCCGTCGTGCTAACCCCGCACACGTAAGCTTTGTACAGACTAGCAATCATACATTTCATTTAGACTGAGAGGATACCGTTGGAAACCCTACCTCATCGGATAGCAAGATTAATAGGAAAGGGGACGACCGCTTGTCCATACAAACTAGTCATCATTTTCAATAGTAAATCATTTAAACATCATCAGCTTTGATCTTTCTACCTTACCTGAGAAATTCAAGCAGTTTCCGCACTTTTTTATTTTAGACATAGGTACATAGTTTAGTATGTGTATACACACATTGTTTATGGTCTAACTAGCCCGGTTATTTACTAGTTAATGTTTCTTCAAGAAACTATAATTAATTATTTCTCACAGTTCCAATTAAATGCATATTTCCATAGCAAATAGCAACTTCTTAATTGAATTACTTCATTGTCATCTAATTTCGAAGCTTCCATTAATTGGAAGAAGTTGGGGACCATCTTGGCCCTCGACATTTTCGAAATTGCCTTAAGTTTAAGTAAATATTTTCAGTTTCACATTCAGTTTCATAAAAAAAACTATGAAGAGATATATTTTAGATAAAAAAAAAATTATGATGAATAGGCAGGCGTTTGACCACGATCCCACCTGGTAGCTATTAGATAAGAGTAAGGATCTTGTTTAGCAATGTCAATGACCTAGGGTTTTGGTTAGTTATATTAAATTAGATACAGATGTGACTGTGTGCAGTTGTAATGAAAATTTTCATGTCATCTAAAAATAGTCATTTAGTAGGGATTAAAATCAGGTTTTAGGTTACTTTCCGTTCAAGTCACCTCGGATATAAGTAAAAAATGGTATCAATGCATTCAGTATGGTGTCCTGAATACAAATATATGAGATAACAAGCGCGAAAATGGTGGGGGTAGTAACTGTGACGTCATAAAATCGGCGGTACGAAGAAAAATTTGTTTTTCTTTTAAACATATCAAATGGGGTACCAAATGAAAGAGCTTTGTGAGTAAATTACAAATATATAACACCAACCATAACATACTATAACATTTACACTAACAAACTATTAGAAAACGTCTAAGAATTTCACAATGCAGAGTTGACTTTGAACTCGATTAACTTTTGATTCTATCTATTATCGATTTCTAGAAGACTTTCAGACAAAATTACAGTCTACTAATTACCGTGAGAGAGTTATGAATTTATAAAGTACCTGTCTGGCAGAAAATATCATTGTACAATCCCGGAATAAATTTCCTTGATGGGTAGTTAGATAAATGGGCCTGAGAACAAATGTGGCGAGAACAAGATCATCGGAGAAGGCTACAGAAGACAACATTACAACAGTAAGACTCGCTAGCATTTATCAAATTGAACTCTGTTTTCTATCGGAGGGTACAAACGTAATAAATATTTTGATTTACGAAGTTTTAATTTTAAGTACGGATATTGATCTACTTTAGGATTACATACAACATTAAGTAGGGGTATCTCGAAAATTACCATACCTCATCGTATTTTATCGATATTTAAGTCCCAATGCCAACAAATAAAATCAAACTTTATGATACAATAGAACCTCAAAAACACGAATCTGAAGGGCAACGCCAAAAAATTCGTGTTAACGAGTTTTCGTCTTATAGATGGTATCTACTTAGAGAGGTTCTTTAAGACTTTTATTCGTCTTAAAGAGGTTTCGAGTTACAGTGGTAAAACGAATGAAAAATTCGTATTAGAGAGGTAATTTTGCTCGCGCATAAAGTACGGTCTTATTATTTTCTTCGAGTTACAGAGGTTTGTTGATAAGTAATCGAGATACCTGGACCCGGGGTATGTCCTTAAACTACGTCCGGACCCGGGTATGTCCTTAAAGTACGTCCAAAAGAGAGGTATGGGTTGTAGGGCACAACACAACGAATGTCATTCCAGATCTAGAGCAGAGCCCAACTGGGGAAGTACCTCCACCTTACAGAAAACCGCAGCCAAATAACACTAGACCCTAATCATAGTGTTGTGTTCCTGCCGGTGAGTAAGGTTGCCAGAGCTCAACGAGGGTGCGGTGTGTTGACGACGGGGGACCTACGGAACTCACGGTACTGCATTTGGACTGTATGGACGCGGCGTACAGGTGCGGCGATCAGGGAGACCCGGTGAAACGGCTGTCCGCTGGCCGCCCGCAGGTCAGTAGGGTTCCCGAACCCAGGGATTACTTAATCTCCGCCCTGGGAGGCTGAACCACCAACCTCGCGTAAAATCCTTGATGTAGTAGTCGTGCCGGAGAAGGAGACCGGAGTGGACCCGGCTGCTGCACCAGGGGGGGACCGGGGGCCCTTCCGTACGCCGTGCCTGTGAACCGCACTACCCTACATATTCCTTTGGCAGATCTGTTCTGTTCTCTTGTCCCTTAAGCCGTCAACGCCCCGAACCCTCTTTGTACACTCAACAACAACAACACATGGCAAATAAGGGTAAAAAAAGAAATGGTTTCTCAGCGGCATCCCCTTCCACACAAGTGGACTTCTGCAATATCAGGGGATTACACTCAAATTTGAGCGCAGTCCATTACCACCTGGAATCTGCGCAGCCGACCATCCTATTTCTAACGGAGACGCAGATATCCTGCCCGGCGGACACTGCATACCTACTATATCCCGGCTATACACTTGAACACAAGTTCATGAGACGCGCTGGTGTATGCATGTATGCCCGGCAGGAGGTCTGCTGTCGCCGCCTCCATGCCTTTGAAGACAGGGACCTGTCAGTTCTGTGGGTGCGTGTGGACTACAGCGGCCACACTCGTGTCTACGCGTGCCTGTACAGGTCTCATAGCGGAAACACGGAGACAACCCGGCTCTTCGAGCACCTGCAATCGACGACTGACAAACTTCTAGAGCAGTACCCTTCCGCAGAGCTGGTGATTTTAGGGGACTTTAATGCCCACCACGTTGAGTGGCTTGGTTCCCGGTCCACCGACCACGCGGGGAGGTCTGCTCACGAATTTTCTCTGGCCTATGGATTCTCGCAACTGGTACATTCTCCCACGAGAATACCAGACATCGAGGATCATACTAGCTCTTTACTGGACCTCCTGCTGACTACACGTCCGGACGGATATTCCATCTCAGTGAATGCACCTCTCGGTTCGTCCGATCACTGCCTCGTCCGGACACAGGCGCCTTGCGCGCGGCCCGATCCACCACGGCCAACTAGCTCGCGACGCGTGTGGCAATATAAATCAGCAGATTGGGACGGACTGCGTGAATTCTACGCTTCGTACCCATGGAGGCAGCTCTGCTTCACATCAGAAGATCCTGACTCCTGCGCAGCCAATGTTGCCGAGACCATACTGCTGGGAATGGATTGTTTCATTCCCAACACGGTAATAGCAGCGGGAGCAAAGCGACGACCTTGGTTTAATCGGCCTTGTAAAGAGGCTACAGTTCGCAAGCAAGCCGCTTACAGGGCTTGGACCAAGGCCGTAGCTAATAAGGATCCGAACGTTTCTGATGTGAAACGCGACTTAAACGCTGCCTCGAGGTCCAGTAAAAAAGCCATTGCCAGGGCTAAATACGATTTCGTCGGCAGAATTGGCGACAAGCTAGCGGGCTATCCCTCTGGGAGTCGCGCGTTCTGGTCGCTCGCCAAAGCTGCCGAGGGAAATTTTTGTCAGTCGTCTTTACCACCTCTGCGAAAAGCTGATGGTGATCTGGCCCACAGTGCAAAAGAGAAAGCCGATCTTCTTGGTACTCTTTTTGCCTCGAACTCGACCTTGAACGACGACGGTAGCGCCGTGCCGCCCACCATCCCGCGGTGTGCATACTCCATGCCCGAAATCTCATTCACGCAGAGGGATATTCGGCGGGAGTTGCTATCCCTAAACGTTCATAAGTCGAGCGGGCCAGACGGCATTCCAGCACTTGTGCTTAAGCAGTGTGCTCCTGAGTTATGTTCCGTGTTGGCGCGTCTCTTCACACTCTCTAGCAACAAACGGCATGTTCCATCTTCGTGGAAGACGGCCCTTGTGCACCCTGTGCCTAAAAAGGGCGACAGATCGGACCCATCGAATTACAGGCCTATCGCTATTACCTCCCTTCTCTCTAAGGTCATGGAGCGTATAATCAACGCAAAGCTCCTGAGATACCTAGAAGAACACGACCTGATCAGCGACCGTCAGTATGGTTTTCGCCACGGTCGCTCGACTGGTGATCTTCTAGTGTATCTCACTCACCGCTGGGCTTCGGCCATTGAGAGTCAAGGTGAGGCATTGGCAGTTAGCCTAGATATAGCGAAGGCGTTCGATCGGGTCTGGCATCGGGGTCTCCTGTCGAAGTTACCATCTTATGGATTGCCGGAGGGACTATGCAAATGGATCGCTAGCTTTTTGTCTGGCAGACGCATACGAGCCGTAGTAGACGGAAGCTGCTCCAATAGCATGGACATTAACGCTGGCGTTCCGCAAGGCTCTGTGCTATCCCCAACGCTGTTTTTGCTGCACATCAATGACATGTTGTCTATCGACGACATTCATTGCTATGCAGACGACAGTACTGGGGATGCCTATTACGCAGGCCGTGCCAACATCCCTCGTTCCGTGGTGCTAGAGAGTCGTGAAAAGCTTGTGTCGGATATTGAGGGCACTCTATCCAGAGTTTCGGTGTGGGGCCGGGACAATTTAGTGCGATTCAACCCCACCAAGACACAAGTTTGCGCGTTTACCGCTAAGAAAACCCCATTTACTGTGGTCCCACAGTTCGAAGGCACAGCCCTTACCATGTCAGGGAGTATTGGGATCCTCGGTGTCGACATCTCCAGTGACGTCCAATTCCGTAGCCACCTGGAAGGGAAGGCTGATCTGGCATCCAAAAAACTCGGTGTGCTCAATAAAGCACGGCGATACTTTACTCCGGGGCAAAGACTGCTGCTTTATAAATCGCAAGTCAGACCCCATATGGAGTACTGCTGTCACCTTTGGGCAGGAGCACCTGGATGCCAGCTTGGACCCTTCGACTCAGTCCAAAGGCGCGCTGTACGAATCGTCGACGATCCCAAACTCACAAGCGGTATCGAACCTTTAAGTCTAAGGAGAGACTTCGCCTCCTTGTGTGTGTTCTACCGCTTGTACAATGGGCTGTGCTCTGAAGAATTGTTTGACATGATGCCAACGGCCGCTTTCTATCACCGCACCGCTCGCCATCGGCAGGGTGTTCATCCTCACACCCTAGCACCTAAATGGTCGCGTACTGTGCGGTTTAAGAGGAATTTCCTCCCGCGTACGCTTCGGCTGTGGAATGAGCTCCCTGCCGAGGTTTTCCCGAGGGGCTACAGTATGGGGTTCTTCAAAAAAGGAGTGTACAGGTTTTTAAAGGGTCGGCAACGCGCGTGCAATATCTCTGGTGTTGCAGGCGTTCATAGGCTACGGTAACTGCTTACCATCAGGCGGGCCGTATGCTTGATTGCCACCGACGTGGTATAAAAAAAAAAAAAAAAAAGATGGTAAAATAATATGTCTATTTTTCGAGTTATAGAGGTCAAATGTCAGTTTTCAGGTTTCGAGTGGAGTTATATTCGTTAGGATAGCCGTGAAGGGAATCGTTGGTTACTTCGTCTTAATGAGGTATTATCTAACCTACCTACCTACAGCCACCTAATGGCCTCATAATATTAACGGTGCGTTATACATATATTATAGAACTATCTTGACACAATTTGATCTAATTACACAGAAAGCGTGTGAGTACGCAAAATGAGCATTTATGATATTTATGACCTGGATCTTTCACTTGGAAAGGAATTAAACGATTGTGCAAAGCTTAAATTATATACACTACAACACCAGCGGCAACAGGAGACTTTAAGACACGATACTAGCTTCATTTAATGTAATTTTTTATCCCAATAGTTATGTAGTTATGTGGTTTATTACTTGTTTTGTGAGCAAACCAATAATATAAATATAGATACCTGATTTTTTCTGTCCTATCCTTATGTTAACTCAATGAGACTGTATAATTTTGTTTTGTTGGCATTTCTATCTCTGTCGCTGCCTTGCAATTCTTACTTCACTATTGTGTGTTATATTTATATCTATATGTGTAATTCATCTTCCTCGTGTAACAATTGTAACAAACTTGGAGACTTTCATTGTCAGTCGTATGTACGAACTTTCACTTTGGCAAAGTAAACACATCCACTATTTTATATTGTAAGATTGTATTTTTAGTTTTTGTTATGTAATCACGTTGATTTTCTTTTGCTTGTACCAAATACTAGTGTTATATATTATTTTTTTATATAAATAATACATTAATCAGCACATGTACGACATGGCCCTCTATGTCATCATGACATCTCACCGGCAGATTAGATGGCGCTGATCGCCGCCCATTCGCCGCCGCTAAGTCGCGTTCTGTGTTTTAAAATAGGGCCGTGTCGTACAGCTGCGTTCGTTCGTGGCCCTCAAAATGGTTTCGCCGGAAGATCAGCGCTGACTTTTGGGTTAGCATTATGCTGAGGCGGGACCATTTCGTGGTAAACTATTTATTTTTATGTTTATATTTCTTTGTTCTTTTATACTTTTGTATGTCATAGTTTATCACGAATAAATGCGATAAATGCGAAATTGTGCTTTTAATAATATTTGGTGGTAATACTACTTTTAAAGTGTCTACTGTTCCACGGCTGTCCTCGTTGCAAGATCTCCCGATGAAATTATATAAATGCTAATGAAAGTCGGCTCGCCTGGCGAGATTAGCGTCCTCGCTATGAGTTTGGTCTATTTAAGGGTTAATTTCACCCTAATTTGGGAGTTTGTGTACCCAGGCTTAGTTTTGTTTTCTTGTTGTTTATCAAAGTATATAGGTATCTGTGTAATTGTAACCATGTTTACGTAGAAGCTTTGCATGGGACGAACGCTTAAATATCTTGCGTATATTGATCCATAAGGTTAACTGAACTTCTGAACAGATCATTACATGTTCTACCTACTAAAAAACAGTAAATTTCATGAAAAAATAAATAACTGGTTCATTACTCCATAAAATTGGATTGATCTGTAATTAACTGAGCGACTTGGCCACTTATACAAAATGAAATGAGATTTAATTTGTTACAAGTTCTATTCAGTCAAGTTTTTCGATATCTTGTATAGTTTTTGAGATATCTGCTCTTCAATGTTTATTTAGGGCTCTCATTTTTATCCTGATTATCTACATCAGTGAAGCTGCTAGGCCGGGTTTGGGATCGTTTTCGTATAAATCGGGGGTGCTGAATTCATTTATGGTATCAACATTGACACCATTCCTAAGTAAAAACAAAATTTAGAAAAATTATTGTTTATAAAACTCCTCTTTACGCTTAAACCGCCTAACCGATTTCGTTGAAATTTGGTATAGAGATGGTTTGAGTCCCGGGACAGTACACAGGATAGTTTTTATAACGAAAATCATCTTTCAAGGGTGTGAAAAGTGGGGTGGAAATTTGTATGGGGAATCAATAACCGCTGAACCTATTTAAATAATATTTGGGATGGTCTACATGTTTGATTTAGTTAATAATGATACCAAACATGACTTCAAACCTAAATTTAAACCGTATTAACCTCAGGAATTCAACTTCGGCGAAGAAGCTGAATTCCCCTCACACCAAATTTCACACCTCCGAAGTATGATTTTTGAGATAAAAACTATATTACTATATCCTGTCTCGGGACTTAAAACACCTTTTTACCAAATTTCAACTAAATCGGTTCAGCAGTTTAATCGTGAAGAGGAGTTAAAAAAAAGTTATTTGTTTAAAGTTTATATGTTTTTACTTCGGAAAGGTGTCAATGTTGATACCATAAATGAATTCAGCACCCCCGATTTATACGAAAACATTACCAAACCCGGCCTAGCAGCTTTACTGATGTAGATACTTAATCAAGATAAAAATGAGAGCCCTAAATAAACCTTCAAGAGCGGATATCTCAAAAACTATACAAGATGTCGAAAAACTTGACTGAATAAA
This sequence comes from Cydia strobilella, assembly GCF_947568885.1. NCBI lineage: Eukaryota > Metazoa > Arthropoda > Insecta > Lepidoptera > Tortricidae > Cydia > Cydia strobilella. The sequence continues at coordinate 15,712,623 of NC_086043.1, forward strand.
ACTTGTAACAAATTAAATCTCTTTTCATTTTGTATAAGTGGCCAAGTCGCTCAGTCGCATAGTTTCCGAGATATAATCGAAAAACCGAAAAATGGAACCTTCAAACCCCCCTCTCCCCCCCAGCACCAGGGTTACGGCCGGGGACTTTTGATATGTTCATCTCCTAACTAGTCCAAACAAAGCTACGAAGTTAAAAATTGTGTTCCTAGCATTTCCCTCTATACCTTCTTATTGCTTGGCCTAGATATCTATTTCAGTATATAATTTATATATAGTAGTGTGACTACTAAAACTACTATTTCATAAAATAATTTGATTTAGTTCCCTAGTTGGATAGATGGCAGCACCATCTCTCTCGTTATACCGTAATCCAGTAAAAGGATTCGTATAGGAGGTGCAAGCACGTACTGCTCGCCCTTAGAGCTGGCCAAAGGCGCCTAGCCTTTCAAACATAGCATACACCAGAGATTTTAGGACCGGTACTGCCGTGGCCGGGTGGTCAGGACGTTAGCCGCGTAAGCTGAAGAGGCTGGTTCGATTTCCGCCTAGGCCACCGGTGGACTTGGTCACTTTTTCTTTAGTGTGTGATATCTATTTCAGTTTGTACATTAACAAATGACGTATAAATGAGAGTGATCAAATATACTAAATTTGAAACAAAACGGATTTAAACACAATACTGATAGATTTTGTTGGCTGAATATATTCTAATTTATGCTTTGGGGCTTTCATATATTTCGCGGAACATATTATGTTAATATTTTCTTTGGAACAGAAAATTTATTTCGCGATTTTGGGGATGGTTCATAAATAAATATTATGGGACCATCTACACAAATCCACCTATCCCACAATAAGCTCAATAAGGCTTGTTTTATGGGTACAAGAAGACGGTATAATGCAAACATAAAAACACATCCATAACTCAGGATTCTAAATTTGTGATAAACACATAAATGATTGCCCTTACCGGGATTCGAACCCGGGACCTCCAGCTTCGTAGGCAGTGTTAAAGTATGACTACATAATCAACTGTCAGACATCATATATAACGAAATCCATCCGGTATATGTTTTGTCAACGAGGAAACCAAACCATGTTCCCTGATAAACAGGTTTAATAAACACAGGAGGGATTACAATCTCTGGCGCTTTAATCATAATATGTATTGTATGTGTTCCGCCGCCGGACCCTGTGTTAATGAAACTCTTCCTTTGTTTCCTGTTATTTCTGCCCATTGTTGTATGAGTATATAGCAGATGCTTAATTATCTTAACGTTTCACAACCCTCTTGCTTTACGAGAATAAAAAGCTAACCGGATTAGATTTAACTCATTCTTTTGCAATACCTACGAGAGTCTGTAGAATTATAGTAATGCGTGTCTAACAAAAACTGTATACCAATTCACTTCACGTCCAAGTCGCGGAGGACTGGTCTGGTCTAGTGGGTAGTGACACTAGTGACCCTGCCTATGAAGCCGATTGGGTTCGAATCCCGGTAAGGACATTTATTTGTGCGATTAACGCAGATATTTTTTCCTGAGTCATGTGTGTTTTCTATGTAGGTATATAAGTATGTGTATATCGTCGCTTTGCTTAGTTTGGGGCTAGGTTGATCTGTGTAGGATATTAGAGTTATTGTATAAGAGATCGGCGTAATTTACGATAATATCGGCTTTGTTTAATTTCACAAATTTTCAAATGTCGGTAGCGACCCCTAACTATCAATTTAAAAATACATATATAAAAAATCTAGTGTTTTGTAATGCAATAGATTATTTGTAGATGGTGAGAGTAAAAAATAAACAATATATTTTTTTAAGTACTAGTTTGAATCACCCTAACCAGCTAGTCACCAAATTTCACTAAAATTGGTCGCATTAAAATAAAAGAAGCATTTTATACAAGCTCGTCGGTCTCGTTCGGTCAACAATAAAGAAACATTTGAATCGCGATGAATAAATATTTAACGTCTTTTTCTAAAATACCATTTCAATGAAGCTTTTTGCTTATTACTTGTTTATTCTCTTTGTCTTGTTTATTCTCTAACGAAAATGGGTTGTTTCTGTTGTGAAGGTTTTGTTCTGCTGCGATGTGACCCAAATAAAGGTGTTAGTCCCTAGGGGCATCAACGGGCCATGGTCCAAACTCCTTAAGTTTACTCGCGTATAGCTAACAGCAAAATGTTATTTTCTGCAATTGAAATATTTCAAAAGCTTTTATATTGTAACTGCGCATATAAATAGGACAAATTACCTTCAAGATGAGATAAATAGATTATAGTTTTAAAAATAAGATTAAATAAGATTTTAATAGTTTATTATCATGTAATTCTTACCGTACTTAATCTGTTCATCTATCTCTCATGAAATTCATGTTTTGATATGTTGATCTCTCTTACAACGGAATCGGTACTAATTATAACCTGAAGTATTTAAAATTATGCCATATCAGTTGACGGGTCAATGAAACTTGTACGAGTACATAATTACCTATACACACGTTATTGTTTAAGCCAGACATCTTGAATGTGTTTGTGTCTTGTAAAAGTTGTTAATATGATAAACGAAATACGGAAGTCATGTGTCCATTGGAAATAAACATTATTTAATGATTATTTAATGGTTAAATATTAATCTTAAATGTTTACTTTTTATTTATTATGCAATTATTTCTTAATAACTGAGATAAATATGTTATTAATGTTTTCATATCGTTTATTAACCCGACGTGGTCGACAGAGTTATCATAATACCTTTTAATAATGTCCGATAATAATTATATTGAATCATTATTTGCGTAGTAAAATTTATATATTTTTTAATTTAACGATGTTTTGAAGAGAAAGAAAATTAATTAGTTATTAATAACAGCGCAAACTCGCTAGCGGCTGCAGTCTGCTCCGTCAATGCAGCTTTTGTTCAATCTTTGTAGGTACAAAGATGTATTTTCACTAAAAATATGTTGATGATAAACTCAAAAAATAAAACGCACACTGAGATTTATGACCTTAAAAATATTTTTATTTATTTATTTTTTGTGGAATGTACCGAACCACTAACCGAATCGGGATAACTTTTAGCTTGAAAATATTTTGTTACTAGCTTATTTTCAATTCAAATGCCTTGTTTTGACTAAGTTACAAATATAAGTAAAACAATGCTATTTTATTATGCTAGTATAATTTGGATGAGTTTTTTTTCCATAGGTTTAGGTACGTACCGTCTAACACTGAACAGTTCGAGTTCACTGTTTTAATTCGATTATAGTTACACAGGTGAGTGATTTTATATAGTATTTGTACTAACGTGGCTAGTTAACCAGCACCTACTGTGCACAAATATAAATTCATTAAACGCAACAAAGGGCGGCCGAGCGTGGCTAATGAAGAAGGACGTCTTGTTTAATTACCTTTTGTAATTTTTCTTCTAAGCGGGCCGACTTATAAACTAATTTTCTTTTAGTGCCCCCGTGAGCAGTGAGCACTGACTCATTAAGTGAACTCTCCTTTGTGACCAATATAAAGCCCCGCTACTAGTATTTGCCTAATTTAAAATCACAATTCTTTCATATCATTCTGAAAGAGATTGTTCATTAGAGATAATGCTACCTGTTATTTATCTACTTTTAAACTTTATAATTCGAAAGGTCACAGCGTAATATGCTAACTTAGGTTTAAGTGCAGTGCTGTGTAAATAGAAAGAAGAAGTTATAATATACTAAGTAGGCCCTGTAAACGTGCAACATTGTATATAATACCCAAACTATAAAACTTTTGTTTAGCAACTTTAAAAAATTATGAAGTCAAATAAATATTATTATTATCTTCAATGTACGCTATCATCGTTGCAAGCAATTGACGTAGTTTATCATGCTTTAAACAAAACAAAATTACAATAAACTTTTAAGTGTACTTAAAATTAAACAAGTTATTTTTAAAAGTCGCTGAACAAATATTGGTCACTGAGTATTACAGCCTACATACTCGTACATATGTATGACTACCTATACAGAGAGCCTACCGCGAATCACGTTCGACATGTTACCTCTCTGTCACACTTAAGTACGAATTTACAAGTGCGATAGAGAGGCAAGACGTCGAACGTGGTTCGCGGTAGGCCCTCAGGGCCCGTCCGGTATAGGTAGTCTGAACATTGAACTTAAACACGTTTAAATAAACGAACAAATAAATTTAGGAATCTATATATACAGTGTGTAAATCCAATACGGGCAATAAATTAAACCAGTGCCCTGTTTATCAAAAGCTTGTAACTTGTAATACAAGCGGACCACACTTTTTGACAGCTTTTATTAGAAAGGGACTTCCACTTGTATTACAAGCTACAATGCTTTTGATAAACAGGGCACGTCCGTTTTTCAAATGCTTGTAACTTGTAATACAAGCGGATGTCACTTTTTGACAGCTTATGTTAGAAAGGGACTTCCAATTGTATTACAAGTTACAAGCTTTTGAGAAACGGGTCCCTGATATAGAATTTATCCGTGTAATCATTATTTAAGAAGTTTATTTAAGTTACACTTAATTATGACCCCGTAAAATCTTTTTTTTTATTTACCGAGCAGCAATGTACTGCAAACATTAAGAAACATAAGATGACATACGAGATACGAGCTTTTTATAGTAACTGCCAACAAGCGTTGAGAGCGTACTTTAAAAAGCTCATAGGTATGCCGTTTGTGTGGTGTACCTATTTTAGATTGCGGGCCGAATTATTTTGTATGCATGGTTAAAACTTTCATTGTATTTCTAAGTTTTTTTTTTCATATACTTCTTAGGTCCTATGCTAACCACCGTTTAAATATTCGCCCGTATTGAATCTACACACTGTATATGGAATAAATTGTTGCGTAATATTTGGTTACATGGACTGGCATTAGTCTACAAGCAATCTTTTTGTTGTTTACTAACGTACTCAAGTAATATATAGGTAAGTCCGCAATTTAAATTTTTATCGATTATCGGAATCACTAGCTATCTTTCAGAGAAAATTAAGTTATCTTTTTGGGTCGCATTTAAAGTCTCCCACGAGATTATTGAATGTTTTTTGCATTATCGGTGTCATTCAGCGTACGGAAATAGTGAGCTACTGTCGCAGTGACCTATGGCCGCCTAGATAGCACTATCAACGACGGATATTCGGTCATGTATTACTTCGATTACTTGTATTTATTAAAAAGTAGTTGGCAGTTAAAAGCATAACTTTACAACAGTTTAAATTATTGGCAAGATCAGTAAGTTATCAGGCTTATTTTATATTAACAAAAAGGTAACTGCTTTTGTGAAACAACAAATGCAAGAGTGGGAACATTCAGAAATATAATAAAAGAACATTGTCACAGGCTGTTCATAGCACGTCGGCGATATCTTTGCCCTCGGTCGTTAAAGAGTTTGCGACAAAAACTTTTCCAATATTTTTTTCATCACGTTTGTCAACTTCGCGGAGGAGCCCGTATCACGTTGACAAACAAACAATATTTTCCTAGCTGACGCGAGTTTTTCGAACTCATTTCCATTCGAGAACGTGTCGCGCACAATTTATTGGCTTCTGAAACTTGATACGGAATTCTCTGAGAGTTGATATTTTCCGGAACTAGTACAATTGTGCCCGCGCTCCGTCTTCGTTAGCGGCGCATCGCTTTTCATTAGACACATGTTGACAGGACAACTTTTGTCCCCGAGTCTAACTCGTATTACTTCAACCAACCTTTCTCGCTAACTTCTTTCTGGAGTTTCACTCGTGAGCCACCTACAGTCTGCGCCAATTCCCATGTGAAACTAACTTATTGAGCACCCGCCACTCCAAACATTTTTTCTGCGAAAATCCGAACGAAATTGGAATTTTGTCAATTTTACTATTCCATCCATCCTAACGTTGAACCAATTTGCAGTTTAGTCGGTCAACCGTCCACTCCCAGGCTTGCAGAGTAAGTGCTAACCATTTGTAGACCGTTAGATATCTTTACAATGTAGTGCATGACGTGTAGAGGGAGGGTTCTTATCGGGGGATACTTCTCCGAGCTATTATACAGTATTATTGCTACTCGCTAAGCTCAAAAACCCCAATAACTATTAACTAGAGCAATACTCATGATTGGAAATGGTTTATTTGTTATTGAGTGGCTTTGGATATAATATATATTTATGAAGCTAATAAAGTCAGAACATTATAGATTCATTATGTTATGAACGACATTAAATAGTCGATAGGTAGGTTAACATTCCGGCGCCAATTAATGCCGATTTTTTTGAAAAGTGACGGAACTTTTTTGTACAATTGCCGCATGTCAATAGTCAAAGCGTTTTGAGTGTTTTTTTTAACTCACGGAACTAATGTAAACAAACTACTGTCAGTCAAAGTGACACTTGCGGGCAAATGTAGGTAAGAAATAAATTAACTCAAAAACTATTTATAAATGACACACTATAACATATTTGTAATATTCACGATGGACGAAATGGGGAAAAAGAAAAAAATCTACAACAACTAAAAGCATTAAAATTAGTAACCTGGGTAGGTACAATATAAATAAAAATAACAGCTATTCTGACCAAAATGGAACCAACTTAAAACTTTATGGTTTCATACAAAAAAAAAAAAATCTCTAAATCGAAACAAAAATGACGGAGTTTTGCGGTAGCATACCTAGATACTTACAAAACTAACGAGAAAATTGATAACCTCTACCTTTTTTAAAAGTTAGTTTAAATTAAAGCCATTAAAAGCGATTATGGGAGCACTCACTTTCGAAAGTTAGTGAAAAAGAATGTTTAGCGGCCTCTCCATAGTGATATCAGTGCAATAAATAAAGTACCCAACAAAAGCAGCCTTTTATTTTCCATTCATATAGTATCTACTTACCAAAATGTTTTATGTTAAAATTTAGTTTCCTTTTAACAGTCATTATTTCAGTAGTATAATATAAAAAGATTTTAATAAATATAGAAAATATGGACAGTTTAAGTACCTTGAGTGCTGCAAAAGTTTTTTGTCACCTGTCCCTACTCCCTATATTTTATTTTACGATTTTATTAATGGTGACTATTGAAGCGCTGGTGGCCTAGCGGTAAGAGTATGCGACTTACAATCCGGAGGTCGCGGGTTTAAACCCCGGCTCGTACAAATGAATTTTTCGGAACTTATGTACGAAATATCATTTGATATTTACCAGTCGCTTTTCGGTGAAGGAAAACATCGTGAGGAAACCGGACTAATCCCAACAAGGCCTAGTTTCCCCTCTGGGTTGGAAGGTCAGATGGCAGTCGCTTTCGTAAAAACTAGTGCCTTCGCCAATTCATGGGATTAGTTGCCAGTGGACCCCAGGCTCCCATGAGCCGTGGCAAAAATGCCGGGACAACGCGAGGAAGATGATGATTAATGGTGACTATCATTGTTATTAGTGCGAGTGGTGGCATTGAAAATAGGAGGGTAAAAACATTGAGGATAATAGGTACTCGTATTTTATAAAAATCGATCGCCTTTGACTGGTTTATTAAACTTTAATATAACTTTAAATGGGGTTCGCGCTTGTATTAGACAATTGTCATAGAAAATAAAACCCGCCTCGCGTTAATCCACCAGAGCGCCCCACGTTTATAGTTCTCAATCCTCTCTTGGAGCGCTGAGCAAATCTGCGGGGACCGAGTGTCGTAGCCAATGCTGTACGATCTTACAACAAATTGCTGGAAAAGACATTTTCAGCCCGAGGATCTTTTGTACTTTATAGAGCTTTGTTTTTAAGTTTTTTGTCAAATGAAGTTTGGCGTACAATAAGTTGATCTCGTGTTTGGCATTGGCAGTACGCTGTAACATGTTGGCACGCAGGTTTGCACGCTGTTAGACATATTCGCTCACGTCTACGTAACTTACTTTCTGTACATCTCGCTTGCACTAATACAAGTATAGCAGTACGGGCGAGATGCATAGAAAGTAAGTTACGTAGACGTGAGCGAATATGTCAATGTCAAAACTAGCCGGTAGCCGTCCTTATACTTTCTAATTGGTTTAGTTTCAATTCATTTAGATATTTAATCCTCACAATAATAGCATGGTATATGTATGTACTGCATTATTATATGAACGATTATGATTCCATAATGTGCAGTCAGTATCAAAAGTAGTGTATAGAACAGCGACCCATAGCTGTCAAAACTGTAAGCTTCATGTATACCTAGTCTATGACAGCAGCGACCGCGTCAACGCTGCAGCAATAACGTCGCAACTGTAATGCTGCTGCAGTCGCCACCCGAAAATCACCTCTCAATTAGCGAAATTAAATTTCAGAACCAAGTCATATTAAATCACATTTACAATCGGGTCTATCGCGAATTTATTTTGTTGCCTTTATTTACCGACGTTTCGACACAGGTTTCAGGTTTCAGGGTTCAGGTTTCAGGGATATGTGTTCAAAACGCGAAAGTTTTAAATGTTATAGAACCATTAAAAAAAATGAAAGACAGAAGCTCTCCCGACGGTTTAAATCGCCCGGTTTCCCCCTACTACTAATCTGTAGGGTAGGAGGAGACCAGGATTAAATCACACGACATTATTGGACAAACATAACTTAGTTTTCATTGTCGCTCATTGCAGGTGACAGTAGTCAAGCACATAGGGGTCCAGGGTGAAATCCCTGTAAAGGCATTTACAATTGCGATGAAAACCGATGGTTCGTGAATCTTAAATGTTTTATTTCTCTAGATATTGAATTTTAGATGCATGTTTTGTTGACTTCATAGTTTCAACATCTTAATTAAAGCCATACGTCAAAAATACTAACTAGGTATGATTTATTTATCTACAACTGTGCTATGTAGTTATATATCATCGACTGTTTATTAATCCGGATCAGTGTTGTAGTTGGTGTTGTAGAAACCAATAACTTTCTGTCAACTAAAGAATTCTGCGCGCAAATCGTATACAATTTTTATGAAATGCCAGCGCGATTAGTTGCTGTAAATCTGTTCATCCGTCGCTCTCGACGTTTTATCACGAATGTAAACTCCGGGCAATATCACAGCCCTAACATAATTCGCACCCCGAAAATTCTAGGGGGAATTTCATAGACATATATGCAAGTATACTACATAAATACCACCACCGAGTTAATATTTCGCACGCCAACTCTGCAGAGCTCATGCCCGGGTTCGTGATTGAATACTTATTCCGAAATTAAATATATATTTTAGAATAATACTTGTTTAAAAACCAATTTCTACTAATGTATAAAAGTTGTTTTAGTTCGATAGATTATACTGAACGAAAAAAATACGCTCGTGCTGATGTGAATAGGTCAATTTGCTCCTTATACAAACAAGCCAATTCGAACGTACACTGGCATCATAATGATATCTAAAGGAATTGGCCTGAAATTCCCTAGTCACGTTACATAAGTAAGTCAGTTTTCATGAATAAAATATAACAACAGTACATGCGACATCTGTTTTATTAGATGTCTGTGAGATTTCCTTGCTTTTCATTGCGGTTAAGGTCTACAGTCGCACGGATAAACCAGGACGAGTTGTATTACAAATTAACAAGAAAGTCAGTCGAGGCAGGTTGAGGCTCGTTACTGTGCGGTACGGGTACTTATAAGACCCTGTCAGGGGCACTGACACGTGATATCATAAAATAGAATATCATAATAAGAGACTTGAAATTAATGAAGATTCAGAACTTGTTTGATGTTTACTTCCATTATATTTGTGTCTTGCTTAGGTAAACAAAGACCTTAATTATAGCATTAGTCATTTTATAGCACCAAATAAATCAATGTACCTAAGCTAAACTAATTTTATCTATTTTGTATATTTTGCTAAACTAAATTGACCGCGATGGTCCGACCAGGTTAGCAAGTCGCTATCCATCAAGGTCCATGATGCCTTAGAAGTCGCAAGGGATCGGAAAGCCTGGAAATCTGCCATCCGGAATCATATGCTCTACGTAGGAGGTCACTACTCTCAGCACTGAGGAGAATGAAGCAATTCTTAGAATTAATGAAATTTAAAGAGTTGTAGCAAGGTACCTAAAATAGAAAGGCTTGCTGGGAATGAGTAGGCGGCTGGCTCTATCGCATGAAGGAGGATATCCTGCAGCTACAATTACCACGAATGTATCGGTGTCCGATATTCGGGTGGTTGCCAATGTTAAGATAGGTTACCATCTGCTCAGAATGCGTTTAATGTTTACATATTCATGTATACATTAATCGCATTCGCAAGTTTGGTGTACTGACGCTGGTACAAAAAAATATAGGCACAAATATCCGAGACAGATACCTATATAAGTACACAAATTTACAAGTGTGACTGAGAGGCAACACCGAACGTGGTTCGTGGTAGGCCCTCAGAACACGTTTGTGCGCTCATGCAATTATCTCTGTGATGCAATTTCTCTCCACCCGCAGATAAGTCTGTCTGACATTCGATGATGTAGGGCAAATTTGGTGATTGGTCCTAAGGATTGAGATAGGAACTGCGAATGCAAACAATATATTATGTAACGGTTTGCTATAAAAACCTCTTTCGCATTTGGCGCTTTATGCTGGCCGGTTGTCAAAATTTAAATTTTTGCAGATCTCGTTCGGTAATCTACTAATAAATATCGTTAATACCACATCTACCTAAATACTATATTCATCAAGTTTTATTATTAATATGCTACTACTACTACTACTCTACTGTCTACTGCGTTTCCGCGGATCGGGTAAGTGTTGTGAATATTTAATTTAAGTTACTAATAGGAATAATTTTACTTTAATTTCGATATAGTTAGTGCTTCTGGGCATTTTTCGCAACTACAACTATTGTGCCTATTTTGCGTGAAACGAGGTAGCGCTAATCTAGCCACCCCAGCTCCTCCATGAAGCCTAGCAATGTTTTAAGGTTGCTAACTGCCTCTTTTAGTGTACACGAAATTCCTAGGTATTTGCCCCTGTATACTTCTATCTGTCTGCAGTCTAGGAGAACGTGTTTAGTTGTTTCCTCTTCTTCCATGCACGCTCTGCACATGGGGCTGTCTGTTTTTCCCATTATATGGAGATGTTTGTTTAGTGTGTTATGTCCTGTAATTAATCCTACTATTTTGCGTAATTTCGATATCTTGTAAACTAATATTTTTCTTTGTGACTGCCACATCTGTGAACACTAAAATAAAATGGGATTGAAATTGGGACTTCAGTCCCGTGGCGCACACTGCAGCGCATTTCGGACCTCTTCCCATATGCGGGCCCGGATCCGGAACAGTGAAGTCGGATGCTTTCCTATGGCGGTCCCGGATCCGGATCACTGAAACTGGCCACTCTACCAGTGCTGCGCGCTACCACTAAGGGAAGTGATCCTTTCCTAAGGATTTGTTTCGCGATTTTTGTTTATCGACACGGATAAGTTAAAAAGGACCCAGGGCCTTGAACTTATTTTAATTTTAATTAATATTAAATTACTTTTGTAAATTTATCTTTCTACTTCTTTCTAACCTACCTAACACTTCTACATGCGACGCTAAACGTCACAATTAGATGAAATTGATGAATACCTTAGGGTATAATAATTGAATTCTCGCATTTTACGTTTTGATACCTTATTAGTTCAAAGCCGAGTTGCTGATGTGAACGAAAGCGGGGCACGGATAATCAGATTGAATTTTAATGAAATTGGGATTGACTTATTGTTGCTGAAAGCCTAGAGCTATGTATTCATTTTCTCGTCACCCTGTTATTACTGTTCCTTAAATAAAACTCTTAAATTACTACATCTTACAAGTTAATTTAGAATAATAGTAGGTATAATAGATAGTTTGTTGGAACGTTTTGTATACGTTTATTTCTGTCGAAAATCAAATACTTACATTTACTTCAGCTGATGCAATACTCACGCATTGGCGGTAAGAACCTGCGTAGCATGAAAAGCTCTCAGGAGGCTGCGTACACGCAAGCAGGCCGCGCCTGACGCAATCAATCATTATACCGGAATCAGTGGGCCAGTTGCAATTTATAGCCACATGTCAAAGACCTTTGCTTGACTGTAGGTAGAAACGAAAAATCTAGTATTTATAATCCTTTATAATTTCAGGATTTTCTAAACAGCACAGAACTTGGCACCCATATAGATATCAATTATTTTGTCGGCGAGTCAAGCGGCAAGTCGGCAAACAACACATACATATTTTATATATTGAACTTGGCTCCCATTTCACATTTATGTTTTTGTTGGGATTAGTAACTACAACAGTAGGTATATGAATAAGCGGACATACGTCAATAAGTTAATAAATGCGCAGTATCCAGGAACAAATATTATGATTTAATCATCACAGATAAGGAAGAAAAATAAGTTATACATATACAGTAATTAAACACTTAAATAATAAATTAATAATATTTCGTAACTATAGTGTCATATAATACTTGTAAATATTATCTTCCCTAGTACATTAAATCGAAGTACTGAATTGCAGGCCGAATTTGTGACAGCTTAATTTTGCAAGCAAAGCTTAACATGATTTCTTCTCGGCGGTTGCCTAAGTAGCTGCTAGCTACGACTCTCGATTTCGTAACATCTAATAGGCGATATAACGTCGATTTTTCGCACAAAGGGAGGTTAGTGGCGCAACAGCAACCCCTATTCAATAAAAATCACATTTTCTTTCACAAGTCGGCTGTCGATGCCTGGGTGACATTCATGGCGGAGTTTAGTGACTTCCGAAGTAGCAGGTTATCAGACACGAAGGAGGGGGAAGGTGCTGGAGGGTAAGGCTGGAAGCTGCGTTGTCTCCCCTCATTCGCGTCCCTAGTCCCGGCGCGCTCGGACGCGTACCGCCCGCGTTTTCACGTACATCGGTTTACGTGACAGCATTTTATTTATTTACGAAACGGCTTTTATTTCGTTTACTTACACATTGACTGTTCTTCTGTTTTAATGCTGTGCCGGAGGTTTGTTGTGACTGAAGTGAAGAAGTGATTTTTACGATTCCTTTGTTCTATTTTTACAATTATTGATATCAGGTACCTATCAAAATATACACACTTTCCGTTCCAAGTATTTCTATTAAAGCGTTATATATATTAATAAATGAATAGGTAGGTAGTAGTCATAGACATGTTTCAATATTACAGATAAATATTTTAACTGCGCACTGTAATATTACAATTCTGACATAAATACACTTATTCATAACATGTGTCTAATAACATCTCACAGCGTTAATCCCTGACAGGGTAAAGCTATTAAAATAATGAGTCGTAAGGTAATAAACAACAACCCGACCTTTATCTAAGTAAACAATTAAGATATCTCATAAATCTGGTCGGATCACTCCGTGTCTAAGACATAAAAGCCTCCCTTAGCTGACGTTTTTTATTTACGAACATCTTAGATATTCAACTAGAATATGCAATTAACGGTAGTCTAACTTGTGAGTTGTGGTTAACGCCTAAGATAGATAACGGAACGTCAATTTGAGCGCAACTTGTTTTGAACTCAATAAATTAATAGGTTAAGTAATTAAGTGTTGTGACAAAGGATATAGAATACATCAGCACGCTAGAACAATATCAATAGGTATGCACAGCAACCGAAAGACTTCCTCGGTCCCATGATAATTAATTCTTAAAACTAGGAAGTTATAATTATATGTCGTTATTAACTTTGGGACTATAAAAGTGTATACGATTAGGTAGATAAAACTATGTCCAGCAAAAGTGGGCCCCGATTTCTGTTATATTTCTATTATTTTGTAAACTGAAAGGCCACTAAAGTTTGCAGGCCAGAACGATGGGTGGTGCAGATGAATCTAATTACAAATATTCGTTTTTGGTACAAAGTACTTAGTTGTAATCTTTGCGAAATGAATCTTACATATTGGGCTTTAAAAATCTGTGATGACTTGACTACTAAAACAAATACTTGTAGAAAATAAAATACTAAAAAATAATAATAATAAAATACTTGTCTATGTAGAAAAGGTTGACGATAGTGCTGAAAGTTATTGATTAGGTAATAAATGAGTCCAAACCTGTTAAGTGTCCACATATTCAACACTTGCCACGATATGAATTCTGCAGTTTTTCTGATTCAGTGTGATATTGTCTGGCCCACAAGAGTTTTTTTAAAATAAACGTTTCATATGAGCAGAATTTATAACAAAAGAACAACTTGCCAAAGACTGCCGTTTTTGTTTGTTGTTTAAATAACTTAAACTTGGAAACCTGCGAAAAACATGTAAAGCAATTTAGCCATTGATACATCTCTTGCTTTTAAATAGTTTAGCAATGGACGACAAGCCAGCTTGCCTCCCGTTCTTCGTTTTAACGAAGGCCCATTTCTATTGTTTCGATTTTCCAGATTGCCTTTATATAGTTAAAAAATATCTACTGCTTATTTACACTGCACGAATAAAAATAAATTATCCCAGTCATTGTCTAATAAATTCGAGAACAAGTCACTATAAATTATTCTTTACAAGAGGCACCTAGTACCGGACGGACTACATTTCGAGCCCCTAGCACCGGACGGTTTAAAAACATTTGACACCGATCACAAATATCAGAACATTCTGGAATGTCAAGCACAGACATCCTGCGCCCACCCATGGCAACTGGAGCACTGTGTCCAGTCTTCGTCATGGTCTAAACTTTCTACGGGCTGCATCAACCAATGGCTGCTGTTTTTCCTCCTTTTTAACTTTGCTCTTCACTTGTTTATTTAGTTTCCCCACTGTCCCTTCAGCTTTCCCTTTTTCTTTACTTTTTAAATTGTTAGCTTGCTTTCCTTTATATATCAAATTTTCACTTCTTTCACACCTTCTTTTCTGAACATTTTTCTTGTCTTCCATTTTTCCTTGCCCATTCTTATATCTGAAACATCGTAGGCATTACGAAACTGCTACTGTGTCCGGTACTGGGGGATAGGAAATCATTACAATTATTTATTGTGTACCTCAACTATTTCAATGACGTAAACAAACTTTTATAGACTACGAAATTTAAGTAATTCGTTTTAAAAATAAACTCATCCAGCTGAACTCAAAAAATAGACCAAAACACTCACCCGAAACTTATGCGACGCAGCGCCTTCCCTATTACAGAAACACTAAAAAAAATCACACAGTCGCTGCGCGCGTCTTAAGCAATACGCGTCCCGTGCACGTCCATGGTACGTCCTCCCGCGCCACTTTTACTTATCCTTGAATTGCTCGCGTTGTTAGTTGCCGAGATAGCGCGTGTGTCCGGCACTATATGCCGTCCGTGGTTATGGGACTTCCCCTACCTTATATTTTGTATGTATTAATGTACAAACTTTGGACTTCGATTCATGAAAACCTAAATTGTATAACTTCTATAATGAACTTAATTGATCTTACATGTAGATACACCTTCTAAACTGACATGTCTTTAATTTTAAATTGAGATAATCAAAGTCCTGTTTGCACATTTGAGGGATCTTATTTCTAAGTGTCAATCATTCCCATTCAATAATGAAACACAATTTAATTGCCAGTACAAATTTAACCTCTTATTACCTACCTGTGCTGTGCAGTGTGAGGCCGGGTGAATGTCCAATATTCATGTCTAAGACTAGTATAGTAAACTATTGCAATCTTGCCCTACCCTACTTGTACTGGTCGGCCTCCATGGCGGAGTAAAAAGTACAAAACTGCGCTTTCGATCCGGACCCGTGAGTGCTAGGCAAGTTTCTATCTGGGATGACAACCTAGAACGTCACAGTGAATTGAAACTGCGAGTTATAAGCATAGGTCGGACAAATCATCGCAAAACCATCAAAAGTCATTTATATCTCAAAATAGGACAAGATTTATTAAACTCGTATTATGTACAGTATTTTTGAATAAAATTTCCAGATTAGACTCAAAACTGCAGTTCTAACTTGTTAATTTTTTTTATCTTGTTCCATACCATATTTATTTTTGCGATAATTTGTCCGAACTCTGGTTATAAGTAAATGTCGTAAAAAATAATGACAAAAGGCTTTCAATAAACAGGCTTACATACAGCAGGTTATGCTATGCAAAGATCAGCCAATAAAGATGAGCAACACCTAGTAGGTACAGTCGCCATGAGATATAATAATATCGGACTGGCCAAGGTGCTAATTAGTCATTTAGTCATTTATTTATTGCAACCATAGTGTAGTACAGGTCTTAATAACTAGGTACAGTCGCCATCAGATATATCGGAGCGGCCGAGGTGTTCACAATATCTGAACACGCACTCTAACGCCTTGACAATAGAGGCGTGTTCAGATATTTGTGAGCACCTTGACCGCTCCGATATATCTGATGGCGACTATACATTCAGAGTGATATGGGCCCTGGCAGGGCATTGCAATGTCATACATATTTTAATTTACAATAATCGCAATAATTTACTATTCTATTCTTATTTGATACTTATTATGCATGCATATTTTTTAAATCCATATGTAATAGTCCTATTTTTATACATTATATCACATTTGTTATTTATATTTTTACAACCATTGCACTTACATTATTACTGTCACTTACATCTAGATCATATTTCATGTCAAGTTTTTCTGTATAAAATTTCAAGTATCAATTCCAAAAATAATACAAAAGGAAATGAAGTCAAACAATTAATTGATTAAAACAATTATAGGAAAATAAATTAAAATAGAAAATTAAATTACCATGTCAAGTTATTATCATTTAAAAAGTCATCAATAGTGTAATACGCTTTTTCTGTAAGCAAGTTCTTTAATTTACGTTTAAATATGTGGTGTTTGTCCTCGGCTTTTATACTTTCAGGGATTGTATTATATAGTATTATAAACCTAACATGTGGGCTGTTTCTGTGTATCATTAAATTTGATTTCGGCAGCCCTAGTCTGTTTTCATGACGAGTTGCTATTCTTCGACTTGGGGCATCTTTTATTTGGCGGACAAAGTGCATGTGCTCCCTGACGAACATGCCAACCTCCAAAATATAAATGGATGGAAGAGTGAGAAATTTATACTCTTTGAAATAACGTTTACATGGTTCTGCATGACGCATGACATTAACTCCATTTCGGAGATAATTAATGTTTTTACATATTGATTAGTGGTTAGTATAAATTTATACATTTATTACTTATTACTAAACGCAAGTACTATCTCGGACGTTCGATATTCAAAATGTCATTAATATGTCACAGTTTTCAATTGTTTGGTGAATTTAAACATAATGTCCGTGTTACAACAATGCTGTTAATAACTTTTCACCCCACCAACTGGTAAAAGCCCTCTTGATTGTTCAAAAACGAATGAGAAAGTTGCATTTTATCCACTTGTGGGGCACAGTAATCAGATGCAAATTTTGAGTTGTTTCCTTATGTTACCTGGTTCACTTTTAAATGATGATTTTGAATGCAATTTTTTTTATTACGTTCATTTGGATTTGATTTCGTTTGATGTTTTTAGTATTTCATAGTTAGTATTTTTCTCGCGTTGGTGTGGTGAAAATTTTTGTGTTTCACTCGGAGGCAGTTTGTTAACCCGTGCCTTGAAACCCTCGCAACGCTCAGGATTCCACTTCTCGAACCACTCGCTACGCTCGTGGTTCAATTTTAGAATCTTTCGCTTGCTCGGGTATCAATATTAGCACAAGCGGTTAAAAAACAACTTTGCCCCCTTGTAAAACAAATAACTATTATGAAAACTACAAAAACAATAAGAAAAATTAAAATTAACCATACCCCGAGATTTAAAAAAAAAAAACACCGCATATATCACTTTGATCAAAGTGGCATCTATGGAATGATTTTCTAAAAACTTTCGATACCTAGATATAGAAAGCAATGGCTTTTAAGCAAGTTTACTAGGAAACCATGATTTAAAATTTTATTCACTGAGTTAAAAAAACGTAAATTTTTAAGCGCATGGAGTATTTAATCGGTTAAATACCTGCTAGTTATCTACACAAAGCTATGTTAATGATATTATGGATAGGAATCGTTTTTCTATGAAAGAAGATGTCACTGACTATCAGTCCGCCGGACGATATCGGCCTGTCAGTTAGAACAAAAATTTGACAGTTCCGAACAACTGACAGGCCGATATCGTCCGGCGGACTGATAGTCAGTGGGCCCCTTTTTTTTAGAGCGCCTATATTTAATATGATCATATGTGAAATGAGGGAGTGCGAGCGAGTATTTTGGGTTTAAAAACACGTTTTACAATACTAACAATATTATTCCCGCCATCGCTGACCCATCATTGACATTTATCTTGATTTGTATCCTCTTCATCAAATTATGTACGATTAAAATAAAACTAACTTTAAAATAAAAAACTTAATAATACATTCTGTAGAGCGAAGTGTGTTCAATTAAATAACGGGTATCCGAGGGGCATTACGAGTTTAAAATAATAATTTATTATACTTATACTTCATGTATTTATTGCCGGCTCTTCTTGAGACAAAAAAACTTTTCCTTGGGAACTGGTTGGGAGTTCTTGACATTCATAAATGCCTACATTTAAATATATATACATATCAGACAGACGACCGGTCTGGCCTAGTGAGTAGTGACCCTGCCTGAGAACCCGATGGTCCTGAGTTCGAATCCCGGTAAGGGCTATTTTGCAGTTTGGCATAAGAATAATTAATGTAAAAATAGGGTTTATTCTGCCAGAATAAAGGTTTTTTTTTTAATTTGTGTTATGAACACAAATATTTGTTCCTGAGTCATGGGTGTTTCCTATATATATATAAGTATGTATATTGTCACCCAGCACCCATAGTACAAACTTTGCTTAGTTTGGGGCTAGGTTGATCTGTGAAAGATGTCCCCTAATATCTATTTATTTATATTTAATTCCCGAGTGGTCGTGTTTATTAGTTGTCACAAAATATCGCTCAATTACATTTCGAAAATAGCTTAAGTAACGACGTACATTCAGATGTATGGCATTTATGAATACCAAGAAGCTCCCGACCAGTTCCCAAGGAAAAGTTATCTTACACACATATGTCTGGAGATCGGTCTCCAGATGTCTTAGGGAATTCCAATTACTTAGTAGCTGTGCGAACCAGAAACTTCATACGCCGGCTCTCTTCGTTGCCCATCAAAGTTACGTTACGACATCAGTAATTGGTATTCATATAACGATTCAACTATTTGTACTAGTCAATTAATATGTAACTAGAACAAATGAGACATTGACTTTAAACAATGAATAGTAGTTTTCAATAAGTAGTGTGTACAAACAAGGACCAATTAACTGTTGATGATTTGATATCGTAGTAATATTACTAAAGTAAAAAAAATGTGTGAAAAAACTTTATTGTACATGAGACTGGTGGAAATTACAATAAAATATATGCAATGTAACCCTGTAAGGGATCTTAACCTTTATCGGTTAGGCAGAACAAATCAGTGAGAACCTGAAACCCAATTTAGTAGTTTAATTTTTTATTGTACATACGCAGCGATGAACGTGCTAAATGGAACGCGCGTACTCAGTGGAATAGAGAAAGTTTCATTTCCACCATTGAATAAAAAACGAAACGGAAGATGCGCTTTACGGAATATCAGCCGTTATAAGTTTCGGAATCACCATAATATATCCTGAGTATTCCCGGGAGCTCAATCGCTGTATTTTTCTTCCTTTTTCGCGCGAAAAACTTTTGTAATTAAAACGTCAAAATCTTGTTTTATTCATCGAATGAAATTGGCCAAGTATTGATTTCTAGTCTATTTTCTAGACTGCTAGGTAACACATTGATATAAATAATATGTTTTGTTTTAAAAATCCAGTCAAAGTCAGAGTTAAGGTCACCCATAGATGGTTACAATAATCGTGTTACATGTGTACGAGTATGATTTGTATTTTGAGGTTGCATCCACCCACATACGTGGTTCACAGCTATTTCGCTTGTGGGTTCGCAAACTCGGGTCACCTTCTCTACCGAGGGTAGATAGAGGTGGCAACAATTGTCATACTCATAACTCATTCAAAGATAATGTTTTACACCGTAGTTTAGTTTAGTTTTAAAAACTTTCAACCTCCTCATCGCATTATGGGTTGAATTTCAAAAAAATCCTTTCTTGGTGGAGCTGTACGGTATTTGATGGATACTTGTTTCAAATTTCAATTAAGGTTCTAGTTATTTAGGCTATGGGTTGCCTGTCAATGTCTAAGCAACGCAACTGTTTTATATGTATAGAAGATTATTAATACAACATTTGAAATTTAGGACATAATTCAAAATGAAAGAGTCAAATACAATTCTTCTGAGCCCTGTCAGTTTTAAACTTCCACCTACTCTGATAGTACAGTTATAATTTAACGTATCCTTCTTAATTACAACATCTTTCAAACGTTCGATAAATGAAAAGTTATGATTTATTTTCTATTAATTCTAATTCACCACAAATTTTACGGCTGCCGATTATAAAAAGGGCCAGGCGGAAGCTACATTTCTTTAACAGGAGATATCGTTTGCAGGCCTTCAAATGGCGCCTTTGGTTTGGTTCCACTGAAGCGGGAATTTACAAGGGAGAGGGCGTGGCAAGGGAGAGTGATGGGTGAGAATTTGAAAGAGGTCGTTAATTATATGCTTGTCGGTCTCGCGATCGCGCGCCAAGATCCTTGTGGTGAGAGGGAAATTGCTACTCCCGCTCCGTTTTGCATACGCGTAGCGTATAATTATGTGCCAAGAAAATTTGATAATGCTTAAGAAATCGTATGAGGTATGAATTACATTGCCGGTCTCTTATGCCTTATATGTAACATAACGCATTACGTTGTCTTAGTTTATATATTAATCACACAATAAAACTATACTTCATTTGGAATGAAATGACTAGACCTTAGATATCTCGTCTAGTCATGTTTTTGAATAAATTTACGTCAGATGGCTGATCTTTGTGTTAACCATAATTTGCTTTGGCATACCCTCGTAGATGTAAATGAGCGGGTAACAACTTGGAATAATTATTCGACTTATTTTATGGTTATAATTTTATGATATCTTTAAGGTGTTGCTGCTATAAGGAGCAAACTACAATTCAAAAAAAAAAAAAATTCGTTTATTTTTTAACAAGGTTTATCCTGGGTGTCGAATCCTCCTTTTAAGTTTGACACTTGTGTTAGGAGGTATTCGCTCTTTCATACAAAGGTGAGAAAAAAATTAAAAAATAGGTTTGACAATATTATAAGTATACAATGGTACCGTTTTCATAAAAATGTCACATTCATCCACAGGCGATGGATTGGTGTTTAATTGCACAATCGGTCTCGTTGCCGCCATCGCCACCTTGCCATCAAATATCGGTCAAGACCCAGCAGAATAATGGTGTGGTGGAATCGGCCTCTCAAGTTAGCAGTGCGTAATTAATTTTCGGTTAGGATCCATCTATACAATTTGCATGAAGTTAGGAGCGTTTTATACGGCACTTTCCACGACATTTCATCTAACTTTCGACGGCTGAGATTTTAGCTTGAATGTTGTGAATTTTGGGAATGTTACGATCATCGTGAAAGTAAACAATTTAAAAATTGTGTTTAGATTATAAAATGATTAATTAATTTCTCACAGGGTGACGAATCTTAATCAGTTCATATTGAAAAGCCGAAAACATGAAAATGAGTAGTATTAATGAACTCAAAAAAATACACGTTATCATTTTCTTTAGTTGCAACATTTAATTTCATCGACCAACATATTCCTCTGATAATCATCATGACTAAATGTTTTATTATGTACTTATTATTTATGTGTATTATTATAACGGTATATATTTCCCCAAATCATAATTTGCTCAACATACATTTACTCCCCTTCTATACTATACATTTTGGATTACTCGTACCTATATTTGTTAAATATACCTACATACATGTGTAATATTAAAAAAATCGAATCATTATCATTACGGTCAGAATAATACTTATCCCACTGACGCCGCCGCGAAGAAAACTTGCCTCATTTAACCCGCAACGAGAACCTACTTTGTGAAACAAGTTTTTCAGTTCTAGTGCCGTACTTTCCATTCATTGGCGTCAAGCTCAATTAACTACGTACCGACTTTTAATAAAATGTTTTAAAACGATTCCGCGAACGTGAACTTTATCAGACGTGTTCAGATTATAAAAACTCACTATAATGAAATTTCGTTCGACATACAATTTTGATATTATCTTGCAATATACCTAAATGCGGTCTTTTTTCAACATACGTACGGCTTAATAATTACCGTGGATATATAATCTTATTTCAAAATGGAGTCCTAGTTACCAAACCTAATTTACTGGTTTGATAGCTGTCAATTTATGTAAGCCCAATTTATGTATGTAATCACATGCCTCGGAATATAGAGCCTTGGTTATATGTTATGCTAACCGACTGGCGCCGTGTCGTGGATTGTAGGTAATTGCATTAATGACTTTAATCTAACACTTTGCTCTTTGGCGTAGTTGGTACTTGGAATCAAACCAATTTACTAGTCTTGTGAGATTTGCCGCAGGGTTGGTTTAGAGGTGACGAAGTTGTGTATGAATAAAGTGGCAGCACAAAGCATTTCTTATCCACTTGATTTAATTCGGATTGTTTATAATTTAGTCAATTTATATGGTCATTCATTTCATTTATGATCAGGTCAATTACGAAAATAATAATCACTAGTTATTATAACCGTAATTTTATAGTATTATGTGTTCAACGCTTACAGACCAAAAATAAGTTTGATCTCCTTTCACATAGCCACAACGCCGGAAATAAGTAAACTAGGTTAATTTCGACAGTAATCCTTGCAGATTCACTGATCTATTTGGGTAAAACCCTTGCCCGAATCGAGTATAACAGTCACATGCTATCGGATCACTTCGGATTTAGCGACGCCATACAAACGAGGCTTAACCCAAACCAAACTATTCAATATAAAAACGAATCGACTGCCAACATAAACAAGTATATATTATTTATTGTCACATTTAGAATAGCGGTAGGATAATATGGTCTTCTAATAAGTAGTAATAAAGTGCCGATCAGCGAACGTAACGAACGAACGAAAATGCTGATGTGCCCAAAAATATGCACTACGCCAATTTTATGTTTTGGCTCTTATGAAAACGGCTATGATGACTTGTGGTATTTAGATGGTCAATTCTCATCTACTCAAAGGTTAACTGGAATAAATCCCTTAAACGGATATGTTCGCCTTTGTACTGCCTATCCTGTGCCATATTTGTGTTTTGTACAATAAAGAGTTTATATACCTATATACATACATACGTATTCTATTTTCTGAAATTTAAATATATATACCTATCTAAAGATTATAAGAAATATCCTCATGGTTAAAGAGATATTTTCGACATTTGTCAAATGTTCAATAATTCAGAAATAACGAAGCTGTCGCAAGGCTCAGCTTTGTATAGACGATCGACAGAAGCTTTATCCCAAAAACGTGTGTATCTCTAAGGTGAATCATTTATATTTATTCACGAAATAATAAGTTCACAGACGTAAGTCTTGATGTTATTAATGTCCCTAATTTTCAGTGACTATTACAACCTAATGGTTATATTTCTATCTACGCAATGTTATTCGGGTTTCTAATCTCTGTAATATTTTATGCCCATAAAACTTTCAGAGTTCGACCTTCGCCGGAGACAAAGGGTCCGGATTATCCTCAGTAGTTACCTGCTTTAAATCCGAATTCCCTGTTGATTCTGAATTTAAATCAGCCGGTAATATACTGAAACACTAATTAGTTATCGGGTACTTACATCGCTTATCGTTATTAATGTTTACGTCAACCTGATTTGTTTATGATCTCTGATTTGTAATTTTCTACGTATGACACGTCGTTTTACACCTGTAACTAAATCTATCGTACTTTTATCTTATGTTTACTTAATTTTAAAGGAATCGTAAAAATGACGGGAAACCAAAATATATTAAAACTACTATCTAAACATGATTTTATTTTTCAGTTAAAAAGACTAATGGTGTAGTGTTTTAAATAGATTGATACCAAAACTGTGATAATAACTCGTTAAGTGAAAATGGCTATATCGGGTGTTTGGCTGGTGGTAGGCTGCCTGCTAGCAAGCGCAGGGGCTACTGTGTATGACGATGACTACGACACATATACTAAGCCGTACGATTACAAAACTGCAGGTAAGTACTACTGTCAAACAAACTACCTATTGGTAAAACATAATTATCGTCTTAATGTTAAAATCATGATTTCTCCCTAACGTGTATATACTATTGTGGCACCAGAAGAAGTACTTTCAATATGTCCAGAATGTCCAGATCTGTGTTACGTCTTTTAATTAAAGTGTTAGTAAAAATTAAATACTTTTGTTTTCGAAGTGGCCCATTTTAGTCTAGTAATGTTATGTAGGTATCTAAGATATGAGGTTTTTATGAAAAAAAAAACACAAAATATTTTTTAAGAAAGAAATCGTCATCTAATATTTTAGTTATATTCTTACAATCCCGCATATGAAAATCCTTCAAACGAAACTTGCTGCCCAAAAGGATGGAGCATGAATAATAAAACGTATGTTTGCCTGAAACTAGGCTCCCGATGACTTGCAATCAAAAAGTGCCTTGGCCTTTTGTGATGAGCTGGTGAAATATTTATAGATACTATTGGAATGCGTGGTCATTTATTACTTTTGGTAAATCTTTCTAGCTTTTAATTGTATTATGTTATATGTAAAACCGGACAAGTGCGAGTCGGACTCGGCCACCGAGGGTTCCGTACTTTTTAGTATTTGATGTTATAGCGGCAACAGAAACACATCACCTCTGAAAATTTTACCTGTCTAGCTATCACGGTTCATGAGATACAGCCTGGTGACAGACAGACGGACAGACGGAGAGTGGAGTCTTAGTAATAGTAACGTTGTAGTCTTAGTAATGTACATTACCATGCATACTTCCACCGAAAATTGGTTTGAACGAGATCTAGTAAGTAGTTTTTTTTAATACGTCATAAATCGTAAACCGCAATTTACCTTTCATTCAATCAACTCAAATATAAAAGTGGGGCTCCCATACAACAGACGTGATTTTTTTGCTTTTTTTTGCATAATGGTACGAAACCCTTAGTGCGCGAGTCCGACTCGCACTTGGCCGGTTTTTGTTTTTGGAGCTATCAACTATAGTTCGTTTTTTTAGCATTAGAAAGAAGGTAAGCGATCGTGACGTGTCTTTATATTAAAAATCACTTTTGAAAAATAAGTCACAGCAAATATGTTACAATTATAAATCATATACGATCTTTAACATTGCTTTTATAAGTAATATAAACAATTTTTTTAAAAGCGTTTTTCAATATTTTTTAATAAAAAGACGTCAAGAATATTGTTTACCTTTTTTCTAATGCTAAAAAAACGAACTATATGTGACAATGCAATGTTACAGTATCGTCAAGCTTGCCCAGTGATGGATATAAAATATATACACCTAAGATAGCTATAGAAATGTTGTATTCAGAGACGTTTTTCTATGGTTATGGTATTTCTCTATGGTTGTGAGACATGGACTAATCGAGCAAACTTGATCAAGCGTATTTAACGCCTTTGAGATGTGGTGTTGGCGCCGGCTTTTACGGATACCTTGGACAGCTAGGCGTACTAATCAGTGCATATTGGAAGAGCTACGCATAAAACGCCGGTTGTCAACAATATGCCAGGACCTAATACTCATATACTTCGGACACCTCTCACGTCGCTCCTCGGATAGCCTGGAGAATGTTATAATGACGGGTAAAGTTGAAGGCACCAGACCTCAGGGCCCTCCTCCTACTAGATGGTGTGCTCAAATCACTGCACTTATGCAATTAAAACTGCACGAGGCCATGCGCTTCGCGAAGAATAGAAGCCTATGGAGGAACCTGATCTTCAACAGAAGGACATGATGTCACGATCCTCAGCATTGAGGGACCGACTGAAGAAGAAGATTCAGAGACGTAATTTCATTCGAGTTTGAGCTCGTTAATAACGTCTTGATGACTAGAAAGTTCTAAGTTTAAAGAAATCACATTTTTCATCACAAATTTAATTATAAAAAATCCAGGCAATTCTTATTACACTAGCTGGCATAGGGCATAGTACAGCAGTTTGCATTATGGGAGGACGGTGGCACCACTCATAACGTGTGCAAGTGCGCTCGAGAGCCTCTGGTTAGAGTAACGAATGCACTCATCGCACATGGAGTACACCCGGTAATACAATTTGCCTCCTGCTTCTGACGCTATTGCCATCTTGGGGACGATTTGGTCTAATGCCTCTACATCTCACGTTTTATACAAAATATTTCATGAAAATGGCAGCGTCTCTTACAGCTTACAAAAGAAATTGAAACTGGGAACCGGGCAACAGCTGGGCGACCTTTCCTTTTCTTTCTTGTTAAGAAAAGATTTGTAATCCTGCTAAGTAAACAAAACGGAAGCAGAATTACTGCGTCGCAGCAGGTTAATTATTGAGAGTGAAAAGTAATTAAGCCAGTCTTTTACCGCAGCGGGACGTCAAAAAGCTTAATGCTAAAGAAACACTGTTAACGCCGCCGTCGTCTTGAATTACTTAGATTACCAAAAGATCCGGGTGGGAAAAAATCGAGTTCGTTTTGAATTCGGGTTGCGCATAGTTTATTACAAAGCTCTTTGAAATGTGAAACTCTTGTGCACTCCTTTGTAGCTTACCCTTAAAATCTAACACATTCAACGTTAGAAGCGAAATAAACCTCCACGGTATAAGGATCATTACTTATTAATAGCTTATATTTTGATCATTCTTACTTTTATTTATGATAAGCTTATAAAAGAGTATCAATTGACTTTTACTTGTCACTGGTTCCCGCCATTTTGAGTTGATATAAAAAGGCGAGTATTGCAGTGACAAGTGGCCAGTTCGAGTACGGATAAGTTATTTGTAAATTGGTTGTTATTATGTTTGTAACAAACGAATAAAGTTAAAATATTGGTACAAGTAGAGTTTTCATCATCAACCCGGTAATAACCCAACAACGGTGACTTTAATCACTGATTGACTTTAGTGACTGTGAGTCGATCATGTGCCTAGACCTAGACATCATCACATTCATCTGCCTACAGGATTAGGGATCCCTGTATTATATCTAAGATAAATTAAAACATGTAAAAGTTTTATTATATATTCCTTTGCTCTCTGATATTTTTTGATATGGATATAAAAGCAAATCGTAAAACGAAATACTACATTTCATTTTATTTCCGTGAAGATGTTTAAAAATACCTATTATTTCGCATGTTTGCCTTTTAATACGTCATAATTTAATCAATGTTTATATCAAATTTTTTGATAATGTATACGAATGAAATATAAATTGTTCATAATGTTATTAATATTTTTAAAGAAACAGTTTTTCAAAAGCATAGTTAAATTTTATATTTGTTATCCAAATACAGACAGTAAATAATACGAGTAATACGAGCCCCGATGCATATGTTTTCGTCTAGTCAGACCATTTTTTGAGGTTCTCGCGTTTGTACAAAAATAATGTTTAAGTTAAAAAATCACTAGCATTTAATGCTAATGCTAATGTAGTTTAATTTTATATGGTAATATTCTCCAAAAACTTAATCCAAATACAAGAAATACCGTTTGTACTGAAAGAAAAAATTAACGATTTTTTTTTTGACGGGTAGGAATATAACAGGTGTCAAAAGGGCTATTACTAGGGAAAGCAACACGGCTCTACCAATGTACTGACAATTTTGTTTCGAGCCCATGCATGCAGCAGTGCTTTAGGAGAGGACAATATGATTTGGAGAACGTTTTTGAAAAGTACATTTTTTTAACAATAAGAGTCATGAAATTTTATTATACGATCAAAATAAACTAGATTAAACATTACTATTACGGTTCCCATTACTGGGTCATTTTATCTTCATGTGTAAGTTATTAGAATAAACAAAATTGTTGTGTGGAACTAGACGAACTAATTTGCATCGGAGCTCGTACCTTGTAGACAGATATGTATGGCATTGATATCTTGTTTAACGAAGACCTATCAATAAACGTGCCACGATAACTATACATGATTAAAAAACCGCGAACTCGTGACGAAACATTATTACGTTATATTTGCTTCAGCAACTTACAGTCTTCCATTAAGCTCAACAGTGGCTCAGTACACAGCTATGAGGGTAAATGTTGAATCTACATTATCATTCACTTTCCTCGCCGGGGAACATTAGTGTAAATTGATACTTCACCGAAGTCGTCTCAATGTGTTTATTCTCACGCGCTGTTAGCGCTTCGTTTGTGAGTTAGATGGCAACCTATAATGTGAGTAGCTGAGCCTTTGAACTAGGGCTCCCGGTATCCGTGTTACACGCCGATACGAATACCCGTGTTCTTAAGCCCGGCGGTACTAAGAACCCGGTTTACACGGAACCGCCGGGATTCGAAAACGTTTCGAAGGAACGTTCCCAAGAAACGTATCTCAGACACGTATCTCCGTTTACACGGGTACTTAAGACCGTTCCGAACGGGTCTGAATACTCCGAACCAGTTTGAGCCAATGTACAATGGTAACAAGGTCCACTATTATTATGTTGACTTCAGATGAATTCGTTTGTCGTACGATTTTTAAAGTGAAGCTTTTATTCTATCGCCCCAATTTATTAAGTTAAGATTAAAACCGCGATTTTAATACCGTAAATCGAATTAATTTCCGATTTTTTTTAGTTAAATGCCTACAATCCGAAAAAAGTTTCACTTGCATCGTGGTTTCATAAAACCGCACAATTACTTTTTTTTTTATTGTTTTTAACCGTATTGATAAAACATAGGTACTGAGCCATCTTCCCTATCTTCCTATGTTTAATAGTAGGTATACATAATTTTTATTTTAAACTATTTATATCATTTAATAAAACCGATTGCTTCTAAGCTAATTACAAAAATTTGATATCGATCATAGTTTTTTTTTATAATTACATAATGGTATAGTATTTTCGTTAATAATAGGTGTGCAGACAGAATACAATATTAATTAAAAATAACAGTTTAATTATTTCGTGGTTATTTTTATCTCGGATCTATTACTGCTTTGCGAAAACAACAAACCTGCCAACGGCGCAAAAAAGTTATTAGTAGGTACACAAAAGCGGGATTATCGAGTAATTTTACCCAAGAACCATAAAAACCCATACTACCTTGGATAACTTGCGATAATATTGCTAATTACATTAAGATAGATCTTTAAATTGGTAATCATTCATAATTCACTTTGGTCACTTTCGCACTAGCGTTTAGGTAATAAACTTAAATGCGCACGTTGCCGACCGGTGGTCCATCCATCCATTGTTTTCCAATATCCTTTTGTTTGTCATCGTCGAAAACATGTAGGTTCCCAAACTATTATCACAAGTGTCACTGCCAATTACAAGCTTTATGTCGTTGTAATAAGGTCAAAACATCTGCACAAGAAAATGTTTTCAATTGTTTTGTAGCCGCACCGCACTAAAAAGCTTTTTACTGTGGTAAGAGGTACCTAAAGTAAAAACAATTAGAATTTATTGAGAAGGTGCAATTTTATCAAGTCGATTTAAAGTGTTTATTAATAACTATACCGACCCGCCCCGGCTTCGCATGGAGAGTCAAGCATAATAAAATACATTCTGTAACAAGTATTCACTTCGGAAGCCTAATAATATTAAGAGTTCAATGTCCATTTATCTGTCACCACCCACTAGGCTGTATCTCATGAACCGTAATAGCTAGACAGTTGAAATTTTTACAGATGTATTTGTACGGAACCTTCGGTGGGCGAGTCCGACTCGCACTTGTCCGGTTTTTTTAGAAGTTAATAATGGGTTAATTATTTTTAAAATATAGACAGACAGCCATGGCGCACTTTTTTGTAGACCAATGAAAAAGAGACAAGTCCACCATACATTGATATCAAATAGATTGGGCAGCGTTTTCGATTAAGCCAGCGTGATTTTTTCTAACTTCATTAGCAAACATCGTCATATTTCTACCAATTTAAACAAAACCTTAACAAAATATACACATAAACATTCCCAAAGAAAAACTTCATTCATAGGTGAGGTCTGGTTATCGCGAACATACAGACAGACATACGGATCCGGCGGGGGACTTTGTTTTATAAGGTTTACCTACATTATGTGACAAGAAATACAATTTCATATCATGTTCTTAAATTAAACTTAAAATAAAGAAGCAAGTTAAAATTGTATTTTTTTATAAATACTTACTTAATGCCAATTTCGAACATTAGTTTGACTTCCTGCCTACATACTGAACTCGATGGTTCTAATATTTTTTTTAAATAGGTACTAGCAGGTTTTTATATTATATTGCTAACCCGCAACGTAAAAAAAAGTAGCTATTTAAAGTGCTATATAAAATACTATACTTTGATAAGAAGCGTGAATACTCTTAATACCTATTGCAAGCAAAAACTACATGCTCAAGAAAGGAGTTTCTAAACCGTTTATTGAATTTCGACTCTATGACCCACGGAACAAGGTTAAATATGACAGAAACTCGTCATGAATCTTTTGTCTATTCATTTGTAGCTGGCGTTCGTTCCTTCGCTACTATCGTCAAGGACGTGTCCGGCGCCACGGATAAATAAGATACGTATCTTCGAATACCCGTTTATCCGTGTACACGGGTCTTAACTACACGTTTCTTAATTAAACGTGTGGAACGGGCCAGAAAACCGTTTACGTATTATTCGGAAACGGGTATTCGAAACGTGTAAACGAAACACGGATTCGACCGCGAGCCCTACTTTGAACTTAACATATCATGTGTACAAGGGAAGTAATATACATAAAAAATGATATCCAAATTTAATAAAAAAAATTACCTATTTCTGATCGTAAACAGATATGTATACATGTCTAATCGTAGATGTATAATTATCCCCAAATTAACATGAATTATACCTATAATACATAGATGCGATGGTCGAAACAGTTTTTACATAACACGACGTCCGAGAATCGCAGGGTCTCGAGACGCGATTGAGAGTCAATGCTGTTACGATTCTACGGTAGAGTGATTTTATCCCACGATAAGCCATCTCCGAGGAATTGGCTTATCGAAGGACGGTGCCACACGTCTTCGTTTTACTGATTCCTCTGGCCTAGATAATAAAACCGTAATTTGTTAGTTTGGCCGCGCGATACCCGTATTTGATTCGTCTCGGTATAGCCGTGATTCGCTAACGTCTGTTCGCTGTGGGACTGCGTGCCCTCGGTGGAACCCCATTTCACTAATGGAACCGTTTCGTAGCGATTAATTAACTGTACATACACTGCCGAATAATCTCTTTGTTCTGCCCATGACTTGTATGGACGCTCGAATAGGATTTATGCATTAAAATAACCCAGGGTAATTTACTGGTAAATAGCTAAGTCGATGTTCGAGTTTGCAGTTTAAATTCAGCCTTTGTCGCAACGCTTCTTGCTGAAGTTCTTTTGGTTGCGTTGAGGGAAGGGAAAAAGATCACGTAGAACGTTAATGTGCATTTAGCGCGATAAGCGCGAGCATCTAACAAGGATTGTAG
This sequence comes from Cydia strobilella, assembly GCF_947568885.1. Lineage (NCBI taxonomy): Eukaryota > Metazoa > Arthropoda > Insecta > Lepidoptera > Tortricidae > Cydia > Cydia strobilella. Next base: position 15,744,207 of record NC_086043.1, read on the forward strand.
CAGGATCTGTTGAGTGGTTCGCATTAACATTCCTAGGTAGAGGGGGCAATAATGCGGGTGTTAAAGGCGCGCCACACTCAGTCCTGAGCGCCTCCGGGAATACCGACCGGCCTTTCCATATACCTTTTACACCATTACCAGTATAGGTACCTTCATAAGTAGATTGTATTAGTAACCAATTGACCTAAAATGTCGAGGCAAACATGGTCAGAATTTAAGAGGATGTCTGAAGTAAATAATATATTAAGAATTCAATTCAATTGATTTAATTTTGTAGTATGTACAACAGTCAACTTGCTCAACATTGCCTCTCTTAAGAAAATTTTGATTATTTACCAAACAGCTGTATTTTTTTTTATTCTAACCTAATACTTAATGGAAAAAGGCGACTATTTTTATAAATACATACCTGATAGGCAATATTTAGCAGCACGTAGGTATGCGGTAGGTATGTATTGTCTCAATAGTACCATATCAATATATATTTTTGGGTGGATCAACAATTTTTTTGTTGTTATTCTGTCCTGTCAGCCAGGGGACAAGAGTAGCGAAGTTTGTTAGAAAAAATGTTGTCACACCTTTTACTTTCATCAGTGGTAGATGACCCCTTATGAAAAGGGCTTATAACTACCAGATATGCATGTTGAGTTAATGAGAATGCCAAAAAACAGAGAACGTAACCATGGCAACTAGCGAAAAAAAAATTATACAATTTTAACAAAATATCATTATTTTAATATACATATTATGAGTTTTGTAATGATAATTACAAAGGTAATTACTTTTAAATTGACATATTAAGTACGGCTTTGATGTATCCTCAAATTACATCATGAAAAAGTGTTCCCGGCGACGCCAATTTGTGTGTGACTATTTCTATGGAAAATAACGGTAATACGTGTCGCTTGGAGCAAATTAGTTTGCACTCTACGTGTCTCCGGGGAATATGAGCGACAAAGGTTCGTTTGCGGAATGTGTGAGCCCACTCCGCGCTTAGATAAGGGTATACTTTAGATAGTCGGATAGAAAATCCCTCTTTACAACTGACAAGCTTTCTCGAGAGTTAACATCGTAAGAGCGAAGTTGGTTATACAGCAATCCATGAATGGCTAAGTTGAATTCCCGAGATGGCGACGGTAAACCTACTCACTCGCCGGGTGTGAGACCATATAATTTGGTGGGGGTACGTTTTGTTTACAAATTGCTTGGCGGCGCGTGCTTCGTTTCTCTCCAAATTACCTCAAGATAAAACGGCTGCTGCTACCCGCCGATAATTTTGCTTCGAGCTTGTTTTATACGCACGTTGAACGGTGATTTCGAGTGTAAATGAATTGCTCCGGTTTACAGCTTCCCTTTGGTTGATTAGATGACAACAAATTGATTTAGATTCTAAATCCATTGAACCGGGAACTTCTTTTTGCCGAAATTGCAGGAGGAAACGCAGACGAAAGTTACGCGGTCGTGCCAAAGTCAAACTTACTTAGATGAGTTCACATAGATAATTACTTGAGAGCTTAATTTATGTTTCAACGAGTAAACAGTAATTTATACCCTTTTAGTTGTTTTACGTGAGACTTAGTCTTATGGTTAAGAAATTAACTGTTAACATGTAGACACCACTGAAAAAAACAATGGCGATGTCTTGAAAGACAAACGCCCAACCTCCATAACGCCTGATCCTTATCTATTCCTCAGCACAGGATGATTTAAAAAAATTACGATATTGGTGGAACAATATAAATATGACCATCCTTTGGCTACTTTCCGCAAGCCAAGAATACATTGCTCATAGTATCCGAAATTAAAAAATAAACAGCTCATCGGATCTTCAAAGGTACTAATCTGACTATTGTCTCTTCTGACTTCTGTAACACAGGTTTTTACCTAGCTCAGAAGTCAGGGACTTCAAAACCTATTTTGTACTTGCTTCTGTCAATATTTTTTTTTATTGTCACCGGATCTCACTTTCTGGGCAGTTAATCTGTAAAGGGAAAGAGGAATTTTATAAAAAATAAAGTAAAAAAATTCGTCTCCACCGTGGAAAAAATATCACTAATCTGTAAGGACTCCCCTCAAGCTGCCTACACCGCCCTCACCAAGGCAGCATAATGAAAAACTTCCACAAATTCTTTGAACCACTAACACCATGCCCTACAGTCTGTCAAAAAAGAGTAGAAATTAAAAAGTGGCAACACTGTTAAGTGTCGTCCCTTTCAAATCAATCTACGAAAAACGGGACGACACTACAGTGTGGCCACTTTTTAATTTCTACTCTTTTTTGCCAGACCGTACGATCTTCCTTTCAACGCTCTTTGGAAGTGATGTCTTCCCAATTGAAGACGACCTATTCTGCCTACCTATAAATAAAGGCGGATTGGCTATTTGCGACCCTTTTAATGCGACTAATTTAAATTATGACAATTCGAAGAAAGGTTGCACAGCTTTCACGGAAGCCCTTATAGAAAAAAAAAGATTGTTCTATCAGATCACTATACATTCATTAAAGATGCTCGCAAAGATGGCCGCAAAGAAAAATAAACCCTTGATAATAAGTAAACTTCTAGAAACTACCCTAGCAAAATTAACACCTAACAAAAAACGAGCAATTGAGAGATCAATCGCAGCCAAGATGAAAACGAAGTCCTCAAATTGGCTCTCGGTCATTCCAACAAAAAAAAACTGCGATTTATCCCCATTAGAATTCAGAGATGCGCTATCAATACGCTACCACAGAATACCAAACGCCATGTCGCAGTTATGCGACGGCTGTGGCAACGGCAGCTTCAATATTGACCACGCGCTCTGCTGTAAAACCGGAGGCAGCATAATGAAATTAGACTTAATTCTGTGAACTTTGCCAACACGCGTGGGGCAACGTAACAAAAGAACCAATAATTTCGGAAAATGACTGCGGCCTACGTGCAGATCTATGTATCTTGTTGCAGCATTTGGGGTGCGCAGAGGGAGGCGTTGTTTGATATCAGTGTCGTCGACACTGACGCTCCTTTTTACCTCTCACGACCCGTCACATCTGCCAAATTTTATATTAAAGGAAAAAATGGAAAAAGTTACGCTTCGGGCAGGACTTGAACCCGCAACCTCCGCAATTTTAAGCAAATTTGGAGTATCGCTAGCAGACGTATCTGCTTGTTAAAAAATCCGTCACATCTGTACTAAAAACAGCCGACGACGGAAAGCAGAGAAAATATTTCAAGGCCTGCGTAATGTGACATGCAATGCAACTTCACCCCACTTGTAACATCTGTTCACAGCGTCTATGCACCCCAAATGAGCTCCTAAACGTATGGCAGAAACCATATCTCAACGATGGAACCGCTCACTAAGCCCCATACTGGGCTGGATAAGATGCAGGATCAGTATCGCCGTTATACGCGCCACTAACATGTGCATCCGAGGCACACGCCACCGCTGTAAGTCCACTGCCAGGTGGCTTGGGTTCGACGACGTTGCCGCCCTTCCAAATATAGATTAAAACACCTTTTCTACCCTAAAATTTTCTATTTATATTTTACCTATGTATTGTTATTGCTTAAAGAAATACATTATATGTTTTAAAAAGGAATTAACGCTTAACTGTATTAAGTATATTTGTATTGTAAAAAAATTAAGGTACGATTATCCATACTAATATTATAAATCCATACTTCCATACTAATCTGTCTGTCTGTCTGTCTGTTACCTCTTCACGCTTAAACCGCTGAACCGATATTGATGTATTTATAAAAACGTAAGTTAACGAGCAAATTACCGGAAATAGGTGCCTAAAGTAATTTTATTTCAAGATTGACCATTAAAAATGTATTGGTATTTATTATTAATTGCAAGGCAAGGTAAACGGATTGTTTACAACAGGACAATTGATAGTAAATACCTTACCAATAAATTAAGCTCGCGGCCTACTCGTCGTGCCAAAGTGACAGACCGTGTGCCACTATAGGTCCACTTTTCTCAAATTAAAACAATCTGTAGTTGCCTCATGATGAAATGTATTCCGCTAGAGAATAAAACGGAAAATCAGAATTCAACCCGCAAAATATCATGAAGGTGTCAAATGACGAGTTAACCAGCAGGCTTTTTTTATTTAAATTGAAAAGTTTCATTTACCTTGGAAAAATTTCAATTATTTTATACTGGTTTCTTACAATTTGAACATTACAGAAATATTTGTCTGTAATATCGCGGTTCCCCGCGAAATGAAACATTTCACCGTTAACGCTACATTTTCTGTGTATTTTGCCATAAAATCGCCGACAAGAGAAAGCTGATATATTTTAATATTTCGTGCGCAAAGGCTAAGACTGTGTATTGGATTAAGAAGTCACTCACTTTTTATGAGTGTTCTACGATATACATGCCTGGTTAGGAAGGTATTAAGTAAAAATATAATAAATTATAATGTTCATTGTACGTAATAAAGTAAAGGTGAGGGGTCAATGAAAAGGTCAGACAGAATCTTAACTTAGCCACTATGTTAGTGTCTGTTGCCTTAACTGCGACCATCTTTCAATTTGTCAGTGACACGAAATGATGTCGGTAACAGCCAAGACAGTTGAAATATGATGTTTGACAGACACATAACATAGGTAAAGGAACCATTTACGATTACACATACGCATACACAAACTACTTGTGTATATCAAAAGAAAAGAATATATTTTTCAGGTGAAGCTCGGAAATGTGTCAATAAGTGGTCTAAATCTTGATTAGAAGGTAGCGCTTAGTTTGTACACCTGAACTAACAGTCCAACAATGTTGCAGTTGTACTATACACTTCTACTCGTAATTTCCACTCACTGATTGGTTGACTGAACTAATCTCAGCACACCAAGATTATTAGGTAATTTATGGTAGGGCTTTAAATTATTTTCAAAATAGGAAAGTTGTTTACAAGGTTGAGAAACTCATCGTGTAAGGCGCTTATAAGCGTTAGTATCGCCTTCAGGTATCTATTTTTAATTTAAAAATACAAAGAGGTGAGACGGTACGTCGTAATGTTGTATTTTTTGTGGAGACCATTTATTGAGACGATGCAATTATGGATTAGAAGACGAAAATATGTAGTAAAAATTGTGTTATTGCTTGCGCTTAAGCACTTCGTAATGTCTCGGCCGAAACTCCAATGGGTGGACTCGCATCTTCGAGTGCCTCTCCTGACGGGTCGGCCATCAAACTAACTCCTCCGTCTATTGATCACTCTCTATTCAGTTTCTAACCTGTTCCACGATGACTACAATATTTTTTTTTCATTGTTTTACAGACAGCCGCACATGCACAGCGTCAGAATTCCGTTGCAAGACGGGCCGGTGCATACCCAGCTCATGGCGATGCGACAACGAGAAGGACTGCACAGACAACTCAGACGAGGACTCGGCCAGTTGCAGTGAGTATGAAAATAACAAACACCTATCAAATAAAGCATCAGATATTTCAACGCAACCTCGAAATGACAAAGTTTATCTCGAAAATCATATGAGTAGTTAATTTTTTTTATATCAATTTATTAGACGAGTAAACTAAGGTTAAGCTGAAGACTTATTCCCTGGAAAAAAGACGTAAAAAGACAATTGCCTCACAGCTCGACCATACTTTAATAATAATTTATATCTTCTCGAATAAGAGACGAAGTAACAAAAAGTTCTTCATATTGCCGAGTATTATTGGAAAAACATTTGTAGAGGCTTTAATACCGTGTGTAAACTTAGGGTCTTATCCTCGCGGGGGCAGTGTCATCGAATGCGAATCGTGAACGACTCCGTTCAACCTTTTTGGTAAGCTTCAATGTTAGTCAAACCGGCGAATATTCTCTTCAATATTTCCAGCTCTACGCCTGATTGCTACGACGTAGCTGACTACAAAATGAACTTCATGCCGTAACAAATAACTTACAAAATTTTGCTACAGATTGTGTGCTGAGTTGAAACGCATACATACACGTACAGCACGTTCCGAATATGTATGTTTAATTTAATAGAGTTCATTCGCATCAAAGAGGCACCAAAGAAATGAATAATGTTCTATTAAATTGCGAAACGGGTACTCGCACATCGTACGTTTTGAGAATAGACGTAACAAAGTCTAGTTACATTTAAACGAAATGTATTAGCTAATATGTAGTTAAAATGTGTAATAGTACATGCTCTTTTGCATTATTATGTAAGTATCTATTATGGTTATTATAAATAAAATTTAATCAATTAAATATATCCATTGCCCAACGCAACATTGTAAATTGAACAAACATTTTTATTAAGTAATCCTAAAAATACTAAAATAACGCCAATCCAAGAAAGGAAAGACAAGGCAGGGCGAAAATTTAATAACAGAGATACTTCTCCAAAATTTTTAATTGTTCGCGATAAACGTGTGTGAATAATTGGAATGAATGCGGATGTGGTGTACGAAATGGTTTAGGTACGGATTTAAGGTTTGCGAAAATTTATTTATTGCTCCGGCAAGGAATAATGGGGCGAAACGCGAGTACCCGGAGGGGATAATTCGACGTGTTCGAGGCGGGTGAACCGGGAAATTATGCTCGCAACGAAATGAGGGACTTGATTCTTCGATCTCCATCTTATTCCCTACCTACGCACCCTGATTCAGTAATATCTGACTAGTTATCTGTCTGCTATAACATATAAATTTATTCATCGATTTACCGATTCGAATGTTCCTTTTGTGCGAAAATGAAACAAATTTATTTGTTCCTTCTTAGACAAGCACTGTCATACCAATAACTCGAACCTGCCAAAAATGTTACTTATGTTGTTTTTGTAAACATTTCTTCAAAGATAAAAATCTATACGTTTCCAAACTTCATAGAGTGATGGCTAGTTCAAACTTGGTTCATACCGTCTTGATGATGACGTAGGTAAATGACTATCTGAAGTACTGTCGACAGTATTTTTTTTTTCATCAAAAACTGTTAATATCAAAGACTGACATTTTATTAAGGACTACCAAGAAACGTCTTCATTAATTAAACAAGTTGGTTTTATAAATTCCCGTTAATCAAAGCAAATCAAGTTAAAGTGCTAAAACATTTTTGTACCTGATGAAACAAAGGTAAAAGTTAAAACCGACTTACCGAAATAGCCTATATTCTGTTTTTTTATTCCGTAGACTAAATTTACATTTCATGTAGTACAAAGAAATGTCATCTCATACACATGAAACGTCATTTTAGTCTACGGAATGAAAAAACAGACTTTAGTTAGACGTAAAAATACAATTATTTTAGACCATCAGTTATTCCTTTGACGCTTATTAAGACGAAAGTAAACGGCCCGCGCGAAATCGCCCTTTCATACAAACGTAGTCCTCATTTTCCTCTCTGGATATTAACATTATTGAAACCACCACATAATTATTAGTATCCACCACAGCTCAGCCCCTACGTTTGATTTTTTTCGAATTTTTAATTATTATATGAGTTAGAAGCATTTAAAAAAATGTATTAAATTTTTACAATAATCAAAAAATCGAAACAAGTCAAACATATGGCATATGGCACATAGCTATGTTTAATCAAATTATGTTAAAATATTTTCCATAATTTTAATATCCAGAGAGGAAAATGGGGATTACGTATGTATGGAGAAGCCGCCGTCCCCTTTCCTCTTAATTTAAGGAATATTCTCATCTTTCAAAAGATATCGCTTTAAGTCAAAACGCGAATAATACATACTTTTCACTAATATAAAATTCGTCTATTGAAGTTTAATGTGATTGCAAATAAAATGAAAAAAAAAAAAAGTTTTGATGTCTACTTAACGGTGTTAGGCAGGCTTTTAATTCCGTGTTTTTTTTTCCAAAGAGTAACAATGGGTACCTATAAAAAGCCTGTAAAAGTTTTGCGAGGTTTTATTTTATTGTGAGTGGGATACGACCGGTCCCACACTCCTGCTTTATACACTTGGAGCCAGTATAAGTCAGGGCCACAAAATGGAAAACCTTTTTTATTTGACAGAGACACGCAATGTTTTGGTTAGAGTTGACCTGTGGTTAGAGCGCGGGTATGGGACTATACTCGTAATGTTGTTTTTGTACAGAAATACCTACCTTCGTACTTTTAGGCCAGTTGTAGATAGATGTACCTCAGCATTTTGTTTATAAATTCAACAAGGTATTCCTTAATTAACATCTTCCAAACGAAACGTTTTGTAATTTGTTAAAATTAACAAAAGTTGAAAGAAAACTTTAGGTATGCTTGGAACTCGGCAAAGTGAAACTTGTTGACAAAGTTTGCCTATTTTATTAGCAAATATGACGCAAAAGGGTTGAGTGCAGACAGACCAATTACTCTTTAATAATTACTGTTAAGCTATTTTAATTAATTATCCAACTACGTAGTGTCTCACAAGAGATTAATGTATAGACATTTATTATTGTGTCGTCGTATACGACTATGATTTTAAAAGATAAAGATATATTTAAAATTAATAAATATTAGGGAACATCTTACACAGATCAACCTAGCCCCAAACTAAGCAAAACTTGAACTGTATGGGTACTTGTATGGGTGCTAGGCGACGATATACATTTTTTTATACTACGTCGGTGGCAAACAAGCACACGGCCCGCCTGATGTTAAAAAGTCTCCGTAGCCTATGTACGCCTGCAACTCCAGAGGAGTTACATGCGCGTTGCCGACCCTAACACTCCTCTCCCTCGAGGTCTGGCAACCTTAATCACCGGCAGGAACACAACACTATTAGTAGGGTCTAGTGTTATTTGGCTGCGGTTTTCTGTAAGGTGGAGGTACCTCCCCAGTTGGGCTCTGCTCTAGATCTGGAATGACATCCGCTGTCCTGTGCCCTACCACACAAAGCGAGATGTCATTCACAGTGCCCATACCTCTCTTTACATAGAAAACACCCATGACTCAGCAAGCAGCTTTTTGTATAAGCAAAAATAAAAAAAGGGCGAGTTTAAAGGTTTTTAAATGTTATAATGAATTTTATTCAAATTCTGATGTAAAGTTCAAAGACCGCATTGAAGCTCAATCAAACAAATTAACTAGCAGACTAAAATAAGTTGTGTCATTTTCTCATTGATTGACGTTTCTCATTTGCCGATTAATATACTTAATCAAAAATGTATTCTTCACGGAATTAGGTTTCCACGAAAAACAATTTTCGCTCGTCACGTTATACTATAGAAACACCTTGTGACGGATCGTTTGGTCATTATTTTTTTTACGTACAGCTTCTCAACGATCTTGTCCGGAACACAAATTTGTCTGCGCCACCGGGCACTGCATACCCGGAGCTTGGAAATGCGACGACCAGGCAGATTGCCCCGATGGCTCCGACGAGCACAGCTGTGGTAAGGGCATGCCTCATCCGGAGCATGGGACGGCACTGCTTGCTTCACCGGAGGAAAGCATCAAGCAAAGATGGCATGAAAGGGCGTTTTAATACAATAAATATACACCTGAACTCTTTTAGGGTGTTATCATCAATCAATTGTAAATTCATAGGAAGAATGATGGGATTCTCGAACAAAGGGAATGATTAAGAGTTATTTTATGTATCTAGGTATTTTCGGTTATATTAGTTAGCATCGCCTTTAAGTTAACTTCAGAAAAAATAAGATGGCTGCGAGTCTTTATGGTAGTCCTGGAAATAAAATAATTTAAAAAACCTCTATAATATAACCTTCGATTATTTAAGCGACTTTTTTTGAAATTTGTAAAACGGGAATTTCAGACCACACCAATAGGAAAAAATATGCATCAATCTGCATTCGACAGTTCAGTGATTTCGGCGCAGACTAATTGGATTTGATATAGAATATTGCATTTACATTTTATTTTCGATATCCATTTGCATCAGAGGTATTTAGCATGTGCATGAATTGGGTTGGCAGATGTGGCGGTGTGCGGCACGGAGCAGTTCACTTGCCGGGGTAAGCCTGGCGAGTGCGTCCCGCTTACGTGGATGTGCGACGACAACCCCGACTGTTCTGATGGATCCGACGAAAAAGCATGCAGTAAGGGTTATCATCATTATAAATACCTTTGGTACACCGACGTTCTAAATTGCGGAACAACTGCGAAGTTTTGTCTGCGTGGGCAGAATTTCGCATCGTTTCGCAAGTTTCGGTTCATAATGTCAGCTTATTAAAGACGTAACAGTAGCTAAGCGTCCGTTAGATGACATTTCCATAGATTCCAAAGGTAAATATTTAAAAGGAAAAAGAGCTTGTGGGTCTATCCGAAAGTACGTAACACTTCGCTACTGTTTTATCATAAACATGTCTACATTGTGCGTCACGTCAATATTATCGCAAAACTTATATATGGAATGCAAAGCATCAAAACATACCGCGTCATTGGTCCTTGGTCTAGTTTATTATCAGGTATGATATGATTGGCTTATGAACCTAAATACGAAAATTGCACGACGTACTTCCTATTTACATTATCTTCACATTTCATCATACAGTTGGAGTAAAGTGCACATCGCTGCCTGGTTTGAAACGTGCTTTTATTTAATGAGATGTTTAGCATATCTTTACCTCTTGAAAGGATTTTAGTTATAAAAGAACATCTTTCTTGGAACTTTAATCAGTGTCTTGGTAGAGAAAAGAAAATAATGTTTACTCTATTACCCGGCGACGCGGGGTCGATGTTTAACTATTCCTCTTTGGCGCTGGCTGTATCAATCAATCATTGGAACCCTCGCCTGGCCAAACATTCTGTATTCTATCAACGCCCGGCTCATCCGTCTATAAATTCTTATCTACCCTCCCCGAACCCACCCAGAACCGTGAGCGATGACGTTGCGTGTGCTTCAACCGCAGGGTATTCTTCCGCCCTCAACAAAATCGCTATGGTTATGACATCCTAATTTGTTTACTGGTATACCTAAGCTAACATGATTCACCTCTTGTCAATTCAATATTTATCTGATTATGTCCCATATCAACTTTTAATCCAGTCCCCCCAGTGACTTTTGCTTAGAGATCTAAAAACGCGAATTACCACGCTTAAGAGGAACGGCGCCTAACTATTACCTACATTAGTCCGTCCTCCAGGAATTTAATTAAATGTAGAGTCCGTATCAAAGACGACTGGGGACAATTTTTCAACAGAAAAGAAACGATGTGCGCTGTAAGAATTACGACCCCGACTACAAAATTAGCCGACTTAGTGAGAATCGTACGTTAAAATTTGACGTTGGAAACATTACATGCAATTTTGTAACATCTCGCGTCCGTTTAATTCCATGCATATTTAGATAAAATACGGATGATTTTTAAGGAAAAGTTAAAATTTCGACACAATCAAGTAGGTAAGCATAAAGGCAATGTGCATTTTTCTCAGGCTGATGCGTGAATTTTGTATTTCAATAATTTTTCTCATTTCACGACTATAGCAGAGCAGAACAAAACAATGGTAATGTATTACATTACATTTATTTGCTTGGAATGGTTTATATTATAACCAACGGTTAAATGTGCAGATGAGACATGTCGTTCGGACGAGTTCACGTGCGGAAACGGGAAGTGTATCCAACAGCGATGGGTTTGCGACGGCGACGATGACTGCGGCGACAGCAGCGACGAGGTGAAGTGCCCGGCGCCAACTTGCCAGCCGCACACGCACTTCTCCTGCAAGGACGGCCACTGCATCTCAGCGAGGTGGCACTGCGACGGAGATATCGACTGTCCGGATGGCAGTGATGAGACGGTGAGTGCTAGAATCGTGGCGTTAAAATGTTGCGTGCTGTAGGTATCGGAAGTGACAGGGTGAACGTCAACCCGCCAGTCGCAAAACCCATTTCTCCTGTAAACTGGGGAATTACATCTCAGCTTAGATACAGCGACGAGGACATCGACTGCTTCGATACGACATAGTTTAAGGACAACAGTGTTTACATGTGCACTTCCTGAATATAATACAAAAATAAATGTCTTGCAAATTTTTATGGCGTTATTCGTAAACCCGTTATTGGTCTGAATCGTTTGTCTTTATCTGTCAGTTTGACTTATATATTTGTAAAAAGGGATAAAACAATTATACTAAATCGGGCCCGTAAAGTTTTATGACAAAGGGGGTTAGTGTTTATTTCTATTTATTCCAGGCCAAACTGTACATCAGTCGTCTTAACCTTATAAGGGTGGAATCACATCCTATAACCATCGAGCCGCATTTTATAATTTTATATATGAGAAATCGCTCTTTTGTATGAAGACGCGTACGCTTTGGAAAGCTGAAAGCATGCGATGATGCGATAAGCGACAAACTAACGTTGCATTGCAACTATCATCCGAGACATACAAAACAATTGTATTGGTGACAGATGGGGTTAAAACTAAAATTTGAAGTCGGTTACACGTTACACTGATATTTTTGGTTAATAAATCAATGTAATTTTTTAACAGACGAGTATTCTGCTTTGATGTATGAAGTTATAATATTAACTATATCATTGTTTTCAAGTAAACTTCAAACTTAAATTTTACCTTTGTATTAAATTAGTATTTATTGGTATTAGGTAAGTCGGGTATTTTAGAGCTTTAACCCCTCGAACGCCCGTGTCAAAAATGTACTACTGAATTAATAAAAATTGTGAAGTAAAGTTCAAATTGTCTGTGACGGATACGGGACAAGGCCCTATTTAATTAACCCTTCGAGGGTTAATCTTTGAAAATAGGAGTAAAAGCATAACTTTTGCAAAGTTCTATAGCGAACTGAAAACCTTTGTGACTTTTACTTTGGTCCCATGAGACCGGATTCCTGTAAGCTTTAAAAGTTTTAAAATAAACTTCAGTGTGTTACTGAAAAGCAATAGCTTTACTCGTCATGTGATTATTTTCGTCGTTTAGTTGCTAGTGTTTATTTTATAACTGCAGGGTTGCGCAACGCCTCCTAAAGTGACATCGCCATGTATATCTACGGAGTTCGAGTGCCGTGACCGTATAACGTGCGTGCACAAGGCGTGGGTTTGTGACGGCGACCACGACTGCCCCGACGGCGGGGACGAAGCCCCAGAAGTGTGCCGGGGAAACGTCACATGCAGACTCGACCAGTTTCAATGCAAGGATCTCAGCTGCATACCAGGCGCGCTGTACTGCAATGGCGAGAAGGATTGTCCAGATGACAGCGATGAGTTGAATTGCAGTGAGTAATTTTAATATTGTGCCATAAAAACACAGTCCCTGGCCGTATCCGATTTTTTATGGGCCATAGACAGTCGAAATCTTATTAGTTGAGTAGATGTAAGCCCATTGTATTAACTTAAACTGTTCACGAAATTAATTGCGGTTGATTACGGTGTGGTTGAAAGTTTAGCTGTTTAGTACCGTAGCCGATTTTATGCTTGATGCCATTCGTGCAGTGTATGGTCGCGTCTTGAAAAGCCTTCAGCGCCTTTTGTCATATACCTACCTACATGTGTTATCGATGAGGATCTAAATTTATCGCCCTAAGTTAGAAGTTCATATTTCATATCTTATAATAGTCAGGAGACTCGGGGGTGCTACTCGACTTGGCTCGATAATCTTAGCGAAATATTACAGTGAATTGTCAAGTTTTACTATTTGAAATGATTGGTATTCGTGAGATTATTTACAAATAACTAATCCATAAGACCTCTTGATGGTCTGTACATGTTATATACTTATTCGAATCAAGTAATCATATATACCGAGCAAGATAGGATCTTACTGTTTTCGCTGCCCTTGTATCAGAATACAAAACTAACTTAAGAAATGCAACTAGAAGTTTATTAATTAATTTGAAAACACTACATGAAATAAAACTATGAAAACGGATTATATCGCGTATATTGAATTTATAATACATCTCGACGTTTCGAACTCTTTACAGCGTTCGTGGTCAACGGGTGACTGAGGAAACCCCTCACCCCTCCCTCAGTCACCCGTTGACCACGAACGCTGTAAAGAGTTCGAAACGTCGGGATGTATTATAAATTCAATATACGCGATATAATCCGTTTTCATAGTTTTATTTCATGAGTAACTATCGCGGTAACCGAAGACAATATTTTGAAAACACTACATTAAAGGACAATTTCGAATTTTCAAAAGCCTACTTGATATACAAGGTGTAAATTAAATACGGGCGCATATAAAAACGGTGGTTAGCATAGGACCTAAGAAGTAAATCTTAACCGTACAAAATGATTCGGCCCGCAATGTAATACAACAACTACGGGACACGAGCTTATTAAAGTAACTGCCAACGCTTGTTGGCAGAGTGAATTAAAAACTCGTATCTCGTAATGTCATGTCATCTTATGTCTCCTAATGTTTGCAGTTCATTGCTGCTCGGTAAATTTAATGATTAGATGGATACATTCTACGAGTATATCTGGTTTAATATATTGCCCGTATTGAATTTACACACTGTAATTTTTAATTGAAATTTCCTCTTCACTAACATTCCCTTTTAATTCGTAAATTAAACAAGCTGAACTCCGCTGTAAATGCAACTCGGTTGATTTAACGCCGCTCACTGAATTTCATTAACGCATTGTCTGTATTGAGGAGTTGACTGAGTTTAACGTGTTTTCGTTGCGTATTTAAATGAGGTTGATTTATTAATGATTAAACCAATTAGCTTGTTTGAATTTTGAACATAGTACACTAGTGTTGAATATTCGATGAATAAAGAAGTAAAAGATATCACTTACAAAACAGTTATCAATGATAACTTATCATGCATACAGTCGGGTATCGAAAACCCCGAAGGTATTTAAAGAAAATTAAGAAGAATATTTCTGGAAAAACCCCGACAAAATAGAAGAAATTCCCGATACAACGAACCAATACTTTACCTGTTTTTAACCAAAATTTTTCCATTCCAGCTAAACCAAAAACCGTATGCGACAAGAAAACTGAGTTTGACTGCGGCGGAGGCATGTGCATACCTCTCTCCAAAGTTTGCGACAAGAACCCAGACTGTCCCAACTTCGAGGACGAGCCTAGAGACCGGTGCGGCGAGAACGAGTGCGCCAAAAACAACGGGGGTTGCACGCAGAAGTGCGTCGACACGCCTGTTGGCTACTACTGTGACTGCGACAAGGGGTACAAGCTCATTGACAACAGGACTTGTGAAGGTTAGTTTGTTTTCTCATCATATTACAAGCCTATACGGTGTCTCTCTGCTGGGCAAAGGCCTCCCCCTCGATTTCCATTCGTCTCGGTTTTTTAGCAATCTCCGGCCAGTCGGCATCTCCGTCTGGGCCTACCAGATCGTCGCCCGTCATCATAGAAAATATTTTTATGCAATTTGATGTATTTATTAACCACATCTATGTACGAAGGGGTTCGTTATTTTACGATTATTTAATTATTACAAGAGTTAGGAGCTATTAAAAATTTGTATGGAATTTGTTTTCGCTCTTAACTCTTATAATTGTAATAAAAAAATCGAAACAAGTCAAACGAATGAGCATAGCTATAATTAATAAGTTTAATAACATAATAACTATACAATAAATTGTGTAAAAATATTTTCCATAATATTAATATCCGGGGAGGAAAATGGGGACTACGTTTTTATGGAGAAGCGGTCCTCCACTAACCTCTTAAAGGGGCCCACTGATTACCAGTCCGCCGGACGATATCGGCCTGTCATTTGTTCGGAAGTATCAAATTTTTGTTCTAACTGACAGGCTGATATCGACCGGCGGACTGATAATCAGTGAGCCCCTTAGGGGCCCACTAAATATCATTCATTCATTATCAAATATCATTCATCATTTTGACAGGCTAATATCGTCCGGCGGACTGGTTAATCAGTGGGCCCCTTTCAATTCCAGTTCTCGGATTAAAACGAAATGTCAAATACATACATGTCATCAACATTACGATCAAAACAGAACTACAACTTTTGATTAATAAACTTTAGATTACTCGTGCCACTTGAACCAAAAATATCAAATGTTTCGACAATAATGAAATTAATGAATGTGAAGTTGATTCAATAAATTTTCGCTTCACGTGTAATGCCACGCGTTGTTATGCGTAATATGTACACGGGGTTATCTAGAGGTGTGTTTCGGATTATGCTACCCATTTTTTATTGAACTTGAACCTATATACTCCGAAATAATAAAAAATCGCTTCTAAATATTCGACATACCTTTGTACCTAAGTTGTTGTTGATCACCTAACAAGTACCTAAGCTACAATTGCTATTTTTGCCGAACCACTTATCTTCGAACATTTCCTATTAAGGGGAACGACTATTATTAAATACGTTTGGATAACATGTTAAAACGCCACACACGAAGAAAAAAATCTTAAATACCTAATTTTAAAAAGAAATTACTTCGTTACAGATATCGACGAGTGCGCAGACCCTGGCTCATGCTCCCAAATGTGCATCAATGAGAAGGGTACCTTCAAGTGTGAATGTCACTCCGGGTACGCGCGAGACCCTCGGGACAGGACCCGTTGTAAGGCCACTGAGGGCCACCCGTCCCTACTGTTCGCCAGGCGGTTTGACATTCGCAAGATCAGCTTAGACCACCACGAGATGGTCGCTATCGTTAACGATACCAAATCGGCTACAGCGCTGGATTACGTATTCAGGACTGGAATGATCTTCTGGAGCGACGTCAACGATGAAAAGATATACAAGTGAGTATGAATATAGTTCAGTCTATCCATTGACCAATTGACGACAACCTAACTATTCGCTACGTGGCCCGACGATCGTAAATCCTGCATGATACGAAGTTGTCTACCGTTGTATTATGTGTTTATGTGAGCTGTACTGTAATTGTTTTTGTGAGCGAAGTGTATGTCACAATTATTATTAAGGCCATTCCCTGAGCCAGAAGGCGAAAATCTCTTTATATGATCATATTTTTCTAAGAGACTTTGATATTCGTAGACGTGTCAAAGAATGTAGTTATTTATTATATTATCTTTAATAACACAACTTCCGATACACGAATTGTGACACTTCGCTCGATACAATTAATTCCCAAAGTAACCTCTAACTAGGACTTTTAATCAAACTTATTCGGTTATTTATTATGTGAGACTTTAAACAAAAAACCGGACAAGTGCAAGTCGGACTCACCCACAGAGGGTTCCTTACTTTTTAGTATGTCTTTTTAGTATGTGTCGTCATAGCGGCAACAGAAATACATCTGTGAAAATTTCAACTGTCTGTCCTCCTGTCTCGGGACTTAAAACATCTATTTACCAAACTTCAACTAAATCGGTTCAGTGGTTTAAGCGTGAAGAGGAGTTGAAAAAAGTTATTTGTATAGTTTACATGTTTTTACTTAAAAATGGTTTCAGTGTTGATACCATAAATGAATTCAGCACCCCCGATTTATACGAAAACGATACCAAACCCGGCCTAGCAGCTTCACTGATGTAGATAATCAAGATAAAAATGAGAGCCCTAAATAAACCTTCAAGAGCGGATATCTCAAAAACTATACAAGATATCGAAAAACTTGACTTAATAAAACTTGTAACAAATTAAATCTCTTTTTATTTTGTATAAATGGCCAAGTCGCTCAGACGCATAGTTTCCAAGATATAATCGAAAAACCGAAAATCGTAACCTTCAAACCCCTCTCTCTCCCCCAGCAGCACCAGGGTTACGGCCGGGGACTTTTGATATGTTCACCTCCTAGCTAGTCCAAACAAAGCTACGAAGTCAAAAATTGTGTTCCGAGCATTTCCCTCTATAACTTTTTGGGCATTCATTTCCTGGCCTAAAGAGTAAGGAGCATTTAAAATTTTGTATGAAATCTGTTTTTCGCTCCTAATTTTTACAATAATCAAAAAATTGAAAAAAGTCAAACATAGGGGCATAGGCTATGGACAAATTACATCAAATTATGTAAAAATATTTTCCATAATCTCAATAACCAGAGAGGAAAATGGGGACTACGTTTGTATGGAGAAGCGGCCGTCCCTTTCCTCTTAAGATTAGTTTAACTCTAATTGTAGTTTGACGGGTGAAGAGTGTAAAGACCGTGTCGTTGTTTATCTATCACAGATGACCTTCGCTAAGCTATTAGCACAAACCAGTTATTACACATTTTGAATGACGTTAAAAGACGTCTGGGTTAAGGTCACGATCAGCGATTAAAAGACGTAGTTCCGAGTTAAGCAAAGCGTATGAGGGATGTTAATGTTTACATAACTGTATGATCGCGTAATATTCCGTGATTGTTGTGACAAAGTTGTATCATTAGCATTACATAACAATTTTGTCATTAACGTAGTTGTCGTACAATACAATACAAATAGTTTTTATTGCACACCTCAAAAAAAAAAAATACAAAAAAAAACAGAAACACAAGCAGACGTAAACAACAGGCGGTCGTAGTCAGATGCAAAAACGAAAAGCCATGCCTTTAGTCGATATTCCTTGGTGGATTTTTTGCAGACAGTAGGTACACTACTGTCATTACTGAAAACTCATATACTTTGTGAAAACTCATATTAGTCAGTACAACATCATGAAATCTAACCCTAGGTCAACTTCTAAATTCCATGGACTCAATATCAGTTACCCATGTCATAATTCTGCTCATTTTGAAAAATCTATTCTTTTCATGTCTGTCAAAATCTTCAAGCATTTGCCAAATGACTTAAAATCCTTGGATTGTCAAGGTTTTAAAACCAAATTATTTAAGTGGTGTTTACAAAAAATGTTCTACTCGGTTAATGAACACTTTGTATCCACCAACGCCTAATAACTGTTATAATATTTTATTATTATTATTACTTTTTAGGTACTGTATTAGCTTGACATAAAATTGTTATGAAAATTATGTGTTGCCACTTTTCTGTATGCATGACATTGACCTGTTATTATTATTCTCTATTCTTATTACTAATACTTATTTTTTTTTTTGACATTTTTATACTTTTATTTTAATTTTATAGGTTTTAATGACATGCACATTGAGAGTCAAAGAGTATTGTACGCCAAATTCAGGCTGATTGTGATGTAACCAAATACTAACCCTACCACCATTTATAACCACTCACATTCAAACAATAAAAATTTGTATTTGTATTTATTTGTATTTGTACAAATTCTCCTGTATCACGAATATTCGTAGTGGTCTGTTTAATTTACGAGGAGTGTTAATCTTCAGCCGAAGATTCCCAAGCGCATAACTTTAACAAGAACTATATATTTATTTGCAATCATGACCTTATCTAGCAAACCTAAAATAAGTACCTACTTACCTTAATGACATCATTTTCAGGGCGCCGATAGATGAGGGCAGCCAACGCACCGTCGTCATCGGAGACCAGCTGATCACCTCCGACGGTTTGGCCGTGGACTGGATCTACAACCACCTGTACTGGACGGATACTGGCAAGAACCACATCGAGCTGTCGGACCTGCAGGGCAACATGAGGAAGATTCTGATAAGGGACAGGCTTGAAGAGCCTAGGGCAATCGCGCTTAATCCTCTCGATGGGTGAGTATTGCTACCGATGAAAAATACATGTTGCTAGTACATACTTGATTAGGTACTACACGCGCTAAGCAAACGAGCTCATGCTTTAAGAGTCCTGCGGCGCTAAGTCATTGACATCGGTATTTTGTAATTGCCTTTCATTTCTGTGGTTATTATTAGAAGCAGAATGCTTACTCTTACATGGGGACGCCTAATAAAATCCGAGTGTATCATTGACATCGGTATTTTGCAATTGCCTTTCATTTCTGTGGTTATTATTAGAAGCAGAATGCTTACTCTTACATGGGGACGCCTAATAAAATCCGAGTGTATCATTGACATCGGTATTTTGCAATTGCCTTTCATTTCTGTGGTTATTATTAGAAGCAGAATGCTTACTCTTACATGGGGACGCCTAATAAAATCCGAGTGTAACTGGTCCTGGTCTAATCTGACCAGCGATAGCTGACATAAGGATGCTGCTATGTAACATACTCGTAACATCTTTATTTAACCTGTTACCAATCGCAGCAAAAAACAATATATTTTATAACAATGCTTTACATCTCGTTATTTATTTAAAATATAAACATATAAAGACACATAAGATACATTATTCAAATAATTATTTAGGTATAAATACATTTAAGAAATACCACTATATAAACCTATATATAGGTACAATTATATTAGCAATAATTAAAATAACCTAAATCGCAAACCTCATAACTATATCAAGCACAATTTTACAACTTTAGGGGACAATATAAAAACGTGCTAATTATCGCACTAGTGCGGTAAAGTAGCACCATATGGACTGTAATAGTTATTTATAATACAAGTGCGAAAAAGAGGAAATTCGAAACGAGTGGCGATAAATTAAAACACGGCCGAAGGGAGTGTTTTAAATCGACACGAGTTGCGAATTACCTATTCGCACGTGTATCGTACAACGTTTTACAGTACATATGGCAGTTTAAATTTTTAAATAGCACCATATGTACTGTAAAGAGGTTTACGACTTACTTCGCAACATTATGTCAATACCAGGGTTGCATAATGATTGATCGGAGTCTTATGCGGCATTATGAAATCAGTGCAGAGTTGAAAGATTATAATGTAAATATTACTAAATAAGCAGACGTAGCCCAGACGGATGTTATTTGTTAGAGCGTTTTCACATTGTCCGATCCGATATCGGATGTAGGATCCTACAGGCCGCGGGGGCGCGCCCGGGCGCCGTCTTTAGCGGTCAGCGGTCACGCACACTACAACAAGCATTATGCCTATACATACGCACACAAACAAAAATGTTATCGGTCCGACGACGTGGGGCTCTGACATGGCAGAATTTATCGGAAGCGACTTTTCGATATCGGATGTCGGAAGGCGCCTATGACAAAAAAGCTGCAGGAGAGTGCTATTGGCATTAAGTCCGCCTTTTTTGCGTTATTCATCGTTTTTTTTTTGTAATAATGATTTATTAAATGCAAAATAAATACAGAGAAACACATATATCTTACATTTTACTTGCTTCAGACATCCGAATATCGGATCAGACTGGACTGGTCATTTATTTATAAAATAGTGTCAGGAAATTTATTCCCAACAATTTCAAATTTAATTTGATTACTTTTTGTTGCTTTGTTTACGTAGGTACGTCTTTCGGATAAGAATTTGAAACTGTGATTTTTGTGGAGTATGTAGGTAGGTATCTTGATTAGAACACAGATGTCAGTACACTGCGAGGTTTCGTAATGCATCGCGGTCATAGTGTGTTTTGTAATTTTTGGTTTTAAGATATTTATCATAAACTGAAATAGATATCATGCACTAAAGAAAAGTGACCAAGTCCACCCACGCCCAAGGCGACTACTAAAAAACACAAATCAAAATTTTTCATAATATAATTTGATTTGTTCCCTAGTAAGATGTTTATCTATAGGCCACTAGTTGACTGAAATAAAGATTCTTCATTTCATTTTGTTTTGTAGCGCCGTTACGTTGCCAAGAGTTTCATTTTAATAATAATAATTGGCTACAGGTGGATGTACTGGACGGACTGGGGGCAGGTGCCCAAGATCGAGCGCGCCGGCATGGACGGCTCGCACCGGCAGACCATCGTGTCCTACGACGTCAAGTGGCCCAACGGACTTACCTTGGATCTTGTACGAAAACGCGTGTACTGGGTAAGTATTCTGGTGGACACAGGTGGATCCAGGGACCGTTACCGGTATATAATTAAAAATCAAAATATCCCATAGCATTCACAATCTTTGATATTATAGAATAGTATTTAGGTAAGCATAATGATTGATCACATTTGCTAAATTAAGTGCAAAAATGTACATAAACAACCGTGATACCGAAAGTGAATACCGGTTAATTTGTATAAAAAAATATACCAGTATTCGGTCCCTGGGTGGCTCTACTGGACGGAGTGGGGCCAAAGTGTACTAAACGCAAAATTAATAAGAGTACTTAGTCTATCTCGCGTTTGAGATACAGTCGCGGAACTCGCGATGCGCTTGTGCTTAGGCAGCAAAAGTAAAATGTAAGGAAATCACCCGTAAATAACCATGAATAATACTCGACAGAGAATTATGGCATAGTAAGGAGGCCCATATGTCCATAAATGGACATCCAATAGAATTTAAATTACTATAATCAGATAAAAAAATAAAATGTACATACAACATACAGTATATCATAATTTCATAAAAGCTAAATAATAATAGTTATTTGTTATACAAGGGTGCAAAGTTGTATTTTACCCGCGAGTGTGGAATTGAAACACACGAGAAGTAAAATACATTTGCACCCGTGTGTAACACAAAACTTTTCCCCTCACTATAGCGAGGAAAGTGCAACATCCACAAGCGTTAGATCATCTTCATCAACTGGAATCACTCATTTTTTTACGATATTATACCAAAAAACTGGAAATTCTGTACTTTTACGTGAGAAGTTTTTAAGTAAAATTTTTGTTGACAATGTTGACATTTCTGACGTATGAAATGTCAATGATGCGTTTTGAAATTGCATCGACTTAACTTGTGCGTTCAGAATTATATTTAACATAATTATTAAAAAATAAACGTTTATTATGGAATTTTAAGGTTTATGACTTAAAATCATTAAATAAAGCTAAATCTGGTGTTTTTTATTAGATTTTCAAACCATTTATTTAATGATAATTAATATCGAACGAACCATTATTATGAGCGTTTTACGTTTTGTTATCTGTCAAGCTACTTAAACACGCTCCATTCAAGGTCAAATTACTTTCCCCACTAGTGGATAAAATGCGTTTTTCCCCGCTTGTTTTAAAGGATAAAAGACGGCTTTCCGAGCTAGTGAGGGAAAAATAAATTATGTAACTGAATAATGTATACAGTAGATATCAATATTCTTTGTAATTAATCATGCATGTATTTGTTTCTATTGGAAATAAACGGCTTAATTATTATTATTATTATATAATACTCCAGTTCTTTTTTTTACGTTGGGGAAATGCATTTACGCATGCCACCTGGTCCGGGGGAACCAGGGGAGATGACGGACTAACCACAGGACTACCGTCTAAAACCACCAACGAGTGTCGACTCCGCCTTAGATGGGGTGCCGCAGGGTCGCTATCAGCATTCCACCTTAAGTCTTACTCAAATCAGATTTCCACGGTGATAATCGATGATTATCGACATCGCAAATAAAAGAAAGTTCTGCATTACAATATAGAAGACAAATTAGAACAAATTGATATTTTTTAAATTTCTACAGGTTGACGCAAAAATGAGCACAATCTCATCTTGCAACTACGACGGCAGCGCACGGCGGGTGGTGCTATACTCGACCGACGTGCTCCGCCACCCCTTCTCCATCACCACCTTCGAGGACTGGGTGTACTGGACCGACTGGGACAAGGCCGCTGTGTACCGCGCCAACAAGTTCAACGGAAAGGATATCGAAGCTATCACTTCTACTCACACTGTAAGTTCGCTTTTTATACGGCTTACGCGTGAGCTGTAAAGCCACGTCTCTAAACTCCTAAACTTTAGAGCAGCCAATTGCGTGTCGTATTATTTCTAACGTCGTGCCGTGTTTTATGACATGCTCCATTACGACATTCGAGGACTGGGTGTACTGGACCGACTGCGCCAACAAGTTCAACGGAGAGGATATCATAAGGCTATCATTTCTACGCACATTTTTTAGTTCGCTTTTTATACTTACACATGGACTGTGGAGCCAATTGCCTAAACGTAGGCAGGTTCGACTCGTTCGTTCCTAACAGCTCAGTGGAGGTAGGTACCTCCACTGAGCTGTTAGGAACGAAGGGGTTAGATAGGTATCTAACCCATGTAAAATACAATTTGCAACAACCGAGGAAAAGTGAAAGCTTCTTACTGACCATGTTATACGCTAGTAGAACATAGCATTGCTACATTTGCTACTATGCGATACATGACCGAAAGTCTTCGGCAGAAACGCTGCATCTTTGTCCAATCCTTTAACCTTTACACCTTCTTATGGCGCCCTGTCAAGATAGATTGTCAAGTTCTATGATGGTGTTCAATGTATTCATAATCATCTAAATATGTCATGTGAATCTATTCCCTGTTTTTCTGCAGCTTTTCGGCAACTTTCTAAGAAATCATACATTTCCAGCTCCAAAACCCGATGGTGATCCACGTGTACCACCCGTACCGGCAGCCGGACGGCGTGAACCACTGCGCGGCGGTGAACGGGCACTGCTCGCACCTGTGCCTGCCGGCGCCGCGGATAGGCCCGCACTCGCCGCGCGTCTCTTGCGCCTGCCCCAACGGGCTGCGGCTGCTGCCCGACGACCAGATGTGCGTCGAAGACAGTGAGTATACTTCTGTTGATTATTAACTCCTGGCAAATTTAAACCCTTGGGTTAAATTTGCCAATCAAAAACAACCTTTAGGTTTGAAATTTAGAAATGAATTTTGATTGTAATTGCGGACGCGTTCTCGCGATCGCGTCCGTGCGACGTGAGAGGGATATATGACTAGCACGTCAACACTATTCAGAAATTACTAAGGCAACAAGTACGGACTTTTACTTCGTTGTCGCTCGAATTGAGTTACTAGTATTATGTTGACAGCGGATTCAACACGAAAAGAGTTGCTGGAGAATATTTTTCTCTTTTCGATCTTGCTAAAATGTCTTCTGACTGGATTCAAACGTCAAACCGATGGACGGCTTTAGGATCCAGATTCCATCTAGCGCTGCAAAACAGGTAGCTGTAAGACGATTCTTTGACAGCTTAGGGTACCTACAGCCAGATTTACCTGCCTGATTTACGAGCCAAACCATTTGTGGAAAAAGAAGACTAGCTGATGGATCTGAAAAAATTGAATAACGTCGCGGCACTCGCGGCAGACTTCAACAAAGATCGACCTTGGCACTTGAAAACTGCAATTAACAGAAACTCCTAGAACATCTTTCGATACCTATCAAAGTTCCTTATTCATTTCTATGGTGAATTGTAACTAAATACATCTGAATTTATATATATGTAATATAAATGCGTGTCTTGACTGACTGGCTGGCAGATTCATCAACGCAGAGCCGAAACTACAAAAGATAGAAAATTTGCACGCTAGGTCGCATTTATAAAGTGTACAGTGAAAATTCATCCCCTAAAAGGGTTAAAAAAGGGCTGAAAGTTTGTATCGGGATTTTTATTAAATATTGGACTTGAAAATATTGTAAGGTGGTTGAGAGGGTTACGAGAACAATTTTTTTCAGTTAGGGGCTTGAAACTTCGTAGGTTGTGACAGACAAATCTCATGCTTTGTATAATAATTAACAAATGATTAATCTTTTGCTGCATAATGTTAGAAAATTATGCACATGTAGAATATATAACCATCAACATACAAATCCACGCGTACGAAGTCGCAGGCAACAGCTAGTAAAGATAATCAATCTGATACATTTTCGTGCAATAATTTACTTATGGTAGGTAGTAGTCTCATAAGTACCGACGCAACTTTCTGGAAACTATAAATAAATTGGACAATCAAGAAATCATCAACAATCATGTTGATATATGTTTTCTTTATAATCTGTTTAGGGCATCATGCTATTTTACGTCAACGACTTGATTCACTTGATAACATAGCAATGATGATAAAATAACTTTTCTAGTTGTATCGACGTGTTTTTTATTACCTATACATGAGTTTAATGTGCCATGCTAATGAAAAATTACAAGTCCATAATTTTACTTTTAAGCATATGTAGATAGCTTTTAAGCCATATATTAATATATACCTATTTTTCGTTTATATTTTATTTTATTTTTCTTTATTGGAGAATAAACAGATATAGGCAGATAGTACAACAAAGAGAGAGATTTTTACTTGCATCCAATGTACATATAACAAAACAGGCAGGTTGTAATAGTAACATATAGGCACATGGACCCTGGTAGGGTATCGCAAAAATATTAGTAAGTAGTACCCGCTAAAAACAAATCAATACATGAATAAGTACAACTATATCCTGAGACAATTCCCACTAAGTTTTATTTATTTAGAATGTTAAAGTGGCATAGTCATCGGGCAGAGGTATAAAATGCAAGATCTAATTAATAGTCCTAACAGACACTAAACTAAAATACACTGACGATGATAATGATTACTAGTACTAGTACGGATAATATAACAGTCAGGAGGCGAAATAAGAAATAGAGTGAATAGGATCCAAGAGTTTTGTAAGTACAGTCAAGGGCATAAATATACATACATTCCCAAAGTTTCAAAAATATGTGTACGCTCTTACACCTTAGACAATAAGCACTATGTTCACATATTTTTGAGACATTTGTCTGGATCGATATTTTTGCCTTCGACTACGTGTGTCGATACCTCTAGCCAGGTGGGTGGACACACTAATATATTTAATTTTATCCCTATCATATTATTTAATGGTAGTTTTTTTCCTTTATTTAGATATTATTACAGGTATTTATATGTACTTGCTCAATAGACACCATTTGTTTTTCTAGTCACATTATTGAAACCTAAGTGACCTGGTCACTTAGTTACACCACAGGGCGGACACGCCATACATCAAAAATCATGTTATAGATACTTATTTAACGTTTATATACCTATATTACCTAAATACACGTGAAAGTGCCAGTGATTATTTTGGATTGTAAAACTTGATTTCAGAAAATTTTAAAAACACAGCGCGCCAGTGGTTTTCCCTTACGGACACTTTACGAATATGTTGGTAGAAACAATGTATTTTTTTCTGATTGTAAACATCTACACAACGCCAAGTATTTTTAAACTTGGGAATATTTACATTTAAATAACGAATTTTTAGGGCCGACGAAGCATATGAAGATTTAGAGCTTTAAATTAAAAAAATAGGCTAAATACGTATCATTTTATCTCTCTTTGCATTCACATAAAAAATACCTACTTACAATTAATTAGTTCAAACCTTACAAACAACTTTAATAAAACTGAACTAAAGTGTTGATTTCAGCCTCTCTCCTTCATCTTTAAAAACCTCAAAACTGGCGCGCAAACAGTACAAGTACAAGTCAAGGCATTCCTACGAAAATAGCAAGGATTCAAGGAAAATGAAATATTCCGCAGATAATACAACACACACATTCCTTTAACGCAACGGAAGTTCATGGTGAGAATTATGTGACAAATCACACCCTGCCAAGCTAAATTAGACTTTATTATGGTGTATTAGCAATCACAACACAACAGGGCCATATTCAGGCATGTGCAAACATACGCAGGTGTTTTTTCTCGTAAGTACGTCTGTTTGTTTTCCATGATGCGTGTGTTTTAATATGGAAACTTAAAAACAATGAACTTTAGTACAGTAAAATATACTTTGCGAGTCTCGACTAGTTTGGTATGAAATTGAGACATGCAATAAAATAACGTGAACTAATCAAACATAAAACGGATCATAGTTTGTAGGATTCGCAGTATTTATTTAAACAGATAATTTACAGAAAGCAGATGTGAAAACAAACCTCGAATTTATGTTATGGAGCTTGGAGCTCACATAATGTAACGATAATATGTGCCATTTTCAATCAAAAGGGTACTTATTGTCGGTTGTCATTGTCAATAAGGCGCTATTTCCATACAGCTTCAATTTGAAATCAACCTTATTGACAAGCGACAATGTGGTACCTTTTGGTTGAAAATGTCACATTTCATTCAAGAAAAGAAACCACGCGAAAGATTAAAAATCCTTGGACAAAGTTAAACTAAAGGTTTCCCGCGGCTATATATCTCTCATGACACCCGGTGTCCCAAAGGAGTGAAAATGTCCTAAAGGAGGTTTTAAATATCATCTCCTTACAAGTTTTAGATACATAATTATAAGGGAGGCCCTTTTGCACTCACGGTTTCGCTCTTGGTGCAAAGTGTTGATTTCAGCCTCTCTCCTTCATCTTTAAAAACCTCAAAACTGGCGCGCAAACAGTACAAGTGATTCCGATTCTTAACACATTGAGTGTCGGGAACCCGCTCGGCGGGTTCTCTGTTCGCAGTTTATTTTCTCTACAAAGCGGGGAAACGCTGGGATCGGCTATGAGCCTATACAAATGTTGGCAGTAAATTAATGTGTAAGTTCATCGTCATACTCCTAAACTCATCACAAGCGATTTTTAGAGAACTCCCGAAAAGTAGGTACCCAGAAGAATTAGGATATACCTAACGGAGGCGTGACATAAATAGAAAATGACGTATCATATTTTGTTCAATTGACTGAGGTCAATAAAAGCATCTAGCTAGCGTTATTGTCATTGGCGTTCTGCCTTGATTGATGAAACCGAATCAATATGCTTATTGACTGTAATTGGCGTTTAGGTAAATTGTATATTCCTGCTGATGGCCATATCGTTGTTGCTATTAAATTTTAAATTTTAGATTTAAAAAAAAAACGGCATATGCTTATCGGATTCACGCCCCAAGTGTTCCATACATCATCGTAATTTACCCCCCCAAAATTGAATACCAATGACCTACCTATAAAATGTTTATTGACGTTACACATCTGTATTTAGGTCACCGACATACATACGAGTATGTGTACCAAATTTAAACCCCAATAATGGGTCCAGTAGTTTCGAAAAAAAATTGACTAAGTGGACGGACAGAGACATTCGAGTGATCCTATATGAGTTCCGTTTTTTTCCCTTGGTACGAAACCCTGAAAGCAGACTAATGAAATAATGAAACTTATTAAACTTTGGTATTTGAGGTCATAGCGAATTCTTAAGCGGTTTTTCGAAACCACTGATATGAGTTGTTACCTACTTACGCGCGTCAGCATGACGCATTTCTTAACTCACTGGGTTTTTCATAAATAAGTAACATCTAAAATCTGGATAAGTGTGAACGCGTCGCCGAGTTGAGGTGAATATTTAGCTACAATGTGACTTCAAACATTAGTGTTCAACAAAACCACTGCTTGTGTTTACTAGAAGTAGGTATTACGCAGCGTACTACGTAGGCGAACAACACGCGAACGTGAAGCGAAGCGATGGCCGCATCGCTCGCTCGGCGCGGGGTGAATTTTGATACCTAAGTATAGAAGTGTCCTACGTGGGCGATCTCGTTGCGAACGAGAACGCCGTGGGCCCGCCGCGCCGCTCGCTTCGCGTTCGCAAGTTGTTCGCTTACGTAATCCGCAGCGTTAGGAATCTACATGTACGCCAACCTGGCACCTGTGATCTGCGATATAAACAAATCGGCGTTGTTAAAAGCGTAGTAGTCTACAGATAGGCCATATCAGCAGTAATCACTTAGAAATTACGATAATATTTCCGATGGCAATTGATGTATTCACGATGCGGTGATGGCGCGGGGTGAATCAATCCTTTGATACCTATAGAAGTGTCCTACGTTGGCGATCTCGTTGCGAACGTGAACGCCGTGGGCCCGCCGCGCCGCGCCGCTTTGCTTCGCGTTCGCGAGTTGTTCGCTTACGTAAGACGCAGCGTTAGGAGTCTACATGTATGCCAACCTGGCACCTGCGATCTGCGATATACACAAATCGGCGTTGTTAAAAGCGTATTAGTCCACAGATAGGCCATATCAGCAGTAATCACTTAGAAATTAAGATAAGATTTCCGATTGCAATTGATTAAGTCCAGACCGGTGTTAAAAATATCGTATCAAGATAAATTAATCATCTGCGTGTACCAGGAGCGGTATTCGACATGCGTTAAGTGACGTTTCGTGTTGAACTTCAGTTGAATGGAAGAAATCGTGTGTTGTCAAATAGGTAAATTTGACATTAGCAATCCACAGTTAGGTGACAACGAAACCAAACCGAACCACGCAGAGTTCAGAGCCATTTTAAACCGTATAGTAGTAAGAAAACAAAGTTGATTTTTGTTGCATAATTTTTTCAATGAATGAGTTTTGGTGTACAACCAAATGATACTTTCCACAGTTGATGAACAAATGATTCATTC
Organism: Cydia strobilella; assembly: GCF_947568885.1. Lineage (NCBI taxonomy): Eukaryota > Metazoa > Arthropoda > Insecta > Lepidoptera > Tortricidae > Cydia > Cydia strobilella. The sequence continues at coordinate 15,774,147 of NC_086043.1, forward strand.
CACTGTTGAACTGATGTTGAAGCCGAAACTGACAGTTGTGCATCTCGAATAGGGCCCCAGGTTGTGGCGCGTCATCGGATGACGACACATCGTACGATATTTTTTTCGACGCTGTGTCATTGCGTGTTGTAGGTTTCCACCGAATCATACTGGCTCATGACTCTCATGAGCTAATGATGCCATCCAATACAACGGTTTTTGTGTTCGTTTCTGAAGTCACTATTGACTTTATAGTCTTAATACGTGATTTTGTACAATGTCCTTTTATGAATATTGATAAACAGAACAGTCATTTATAGTTTTATAATCAATGTACATGTGCAGACGACAAATCTCCATTCATAAGAGCAGACAGATAAAAGATCAAGATTTCTATAAAGATTTTATTAAGTAAATATGTAGTTGTAGGTATAAGTATCGTGGTAAACCCGTGATTTCGTTAAATATCTTTTATTTTACCACGTCGGTGGCAAACAAGCATACGGCCTGCCGCCAAGCAGTCACCGTAGCCCATGGGCGCCTGCAACACCAGAGATATTACATGCGCGTTTCCCACCCTTTAAAAACCTGTACACCTTTTTTCTTTCTTCAGTCAAGATAGGCAGTTAAAAGAATACATGAATATTTTTTAAGTAAATATCGTCTATTATATCATTCTAGACCTTCAATTTTCTTTAAGTACACTTGTCAGTAGTCATCGGCATTTTCCTCACTTGCCTCAGAAGTGAATGAATAGAATAGAATATCTTTATTGTTCTCATGTTGGTGTACAGGTCTTACTCTAGGTACAATAGTTACATTACAACATGTTACCCTAAAAGGGTATATTTACCTTCTCGGAAGTCACAATAATCGTAACAATCGAATCCAATATAATAGATGCCTGCAATATAATAGAAGTTAAGTACCAGAGTGCCTATGAAGATGCCGAAGCTACTAGGTAATAGTAAATGAAGGAAAAACTGAAGTTTGTAAGAATAACATGCAAATTATTTTCGAAGAATTATATTTATGATAAAATTAGATTAAGACATACGGATGTGACGGATGGGCATTACCTGGAAATCTGACATTTTAAGAGATAGGTAAATCAATACAAGGTACCTGTCAAATTTCCATGGTATAGAATAGATATTAAAGACAAGAAAACATAATATAATTGTTGTACCGCGTTCTAAGCAAAGATACAGTAGCTACACATTTTATCTATCATCATCTTCTTTAGGTGCCATATCCTCTACGGATGTCGGCTACCATTCCGGAACTCTTCTCTATTTGCAGTTTTTCTGCCTAGCGTGGCAGCGTCGACTCCCGTCCAACTCCTAAGGTTATCCATCCAAGTTGTTTTTATTTTCCCTCTGCCCCTTTTCTCTTCGATTTTTCCCTCTATTATCCCTTTAACAATATTATATTTTTAGTGTATTTATTTTCCCCATTCCTTTTTTGTGTAATATATGTTTATACTATTAATTTTGTATGTATTTATATCCTTTGTCTTTCTGGTACATTGTTGTACATTTTGCTACATTTGTCACGCTCTTTTCACTCTTTCCTCTCGTCTACTTAAAGGTCAACTCGAAGAGATCCCTCAAAGGTATAAGTTCGCCTTTGTACATCTTATTATTTGTATGTTATTTTTAATATGTATTTTTGTACAACAAAGAGTTTACTACTAGTACTATATTTGTTATGTCTGTATACATGTCCAAAGTAAGTGGTTTTTCTTTTCATTATTGATTTTATATATAGATTTGAGTTATTACACTTTCTTAATAACTTAATTTGTCTAAGTACTTGTCTAAATATCTAAATACTATAAATATTATTGTGTGATGAATCATTTTTTAATAATATTTAGACTGTAATCTGATAATTAATTAGGTACATATTCTTAAGTGGATAATTAAAATCAAAATCGGCAGTGAACAGGTAATTCCAAGAATATCGAATCAATACAGATTGAGTCATAAGTTCATAACATTGATAACGCTTTAAGCTATTTGCTAAATCATAATTTTTAAGAAAAAAAAACCGACTTCAATGGGGGATGCCGTAGAAAGGTTACTTATTGTTGATGGTGCACTCCAGACAATGAAATGAAAAAGACAGCATCTTTTGCCTAACTAAAATGAGGTAAAACCACCCACGTTTCTAGTAGCATTTCGTTTCTATAAGGGTCATAGTTCTAACCTAACCTAACCCAATGTTCTGATAGCATTTCGTTTCTGTAAGGGTCACAGTTCTAACCTAACCTAACCCACTTTTCTGATAGCAGTTCGGTTCTGTGAGGATCGCAGTTCAAAAAAAAGTCCAGGTCCAAGTTTGGGGTTGGGCCCATAACGAAGAGAATAAATCGCCAAACGTGAACTATGTGTCGTTGAAGAGTTCCATTCTGATCATCATCAACAGTTCCACTTCGTCAAATGTCACTTTTTTATGTAAAAGCTGGATTTGTTGGATCCCATCATCAGCACTCGAGCTTGACAAAAATGTGTCTTGAAAACCTAACTTGCTTACCAATCATAACGAAGAGGACAAATCGCCAAACGTGAACTATGCGTCATTGAAGAGTTCCGTTCTGATCATCATCAGCAGTTCCACTTCATCAAATGTCACTTTTTTATATGTAAATGCTTGATTTGTTGATGAAGATACTAAAATCACTATATGTATGCCTTTAACATTTGAGGAGTTCCCTCGATTCCTCATGGATCCCATCATCAGAACTGCGTTTTGACCAAAACGGGACCAATCTGTATGTATATACTTACAATCAAAAAAAGAATCGGTCCAGAAATGACGGAGTTATGGAGTAACAAACATTTAAAAAAAAAAAAAAAAAACATACAACCGAATTGATAACCTCCTCCTTTTGAAATCTTGAAGTCGGTTAAAAATAATATTTATTGTTTCGCAATCTCGCGGAGATACGATTTCGGTGATTCTTGTGGCTTGGCTTGTGTACAGTTTTTGCCTGTAATTATTTAACTAACCAAGATTAAGTATAATATTTAGTCGAGTTAAATGTTTTGCGATCCGAATTGAATTAAGTAATGGGTAATAATATAATGAATCACTTGTCAATAGTCTAATGCAGCATCGCCATATAAAATGTTTTAACGCAGAAATAACCTAATATGTACATTTCTTTTAACTTATAGAAACTATCATACTTTCACATCTGAACAAACAAACAACCCTCAAAACCTTAATAAGGCTTTTTACACATGGCAACAAACACAATTTACGCAAGCACTATTTGAAGATGTAGTGCCTGCTTACAGTTGCCAAGGCAATGTCATCGTCAAGGCACGATAACTTTAGGGACACGCATAGACCTACATCTATACCATCCATCTTCACCCGTCTGCTGACTAAGAGCTCTTTCCCACTGACGTCCCGTTTTTTGCGGGTACGGTTTTCTGCAGGATCCCGTTTTCTATAGTATGTGTGCATTATCCCGCAAACAGAACGCGCGTGTGAACGTTACTATATTAGCACTTATACTACTAAAACGGGATCCTGTAGAAAACCGTACCCGCAAAAAACTGGACGCCAATGGGAAAGTGCTCTAACTACCGTAATTTAAAAGGTTTTTTGAACATTACCTAATTACACTAAGTACCTACAGAAGACTTGCGGTTAAACTGTTAAAGGGAAATTGTGCTTTAAAAACAGTCATTTATACTGGACTAATAATTCACTTGAGGCCTTTATAGACTGTTGCCCATGATGGGAAATTACCCACCCTATTTATAACGATGGAAAAAATTCAAAAAGACATACGACGACGGTTTAATTTAATTTCGTTCGAGAAGCCACAGCCGTTGTAGTTAATGCACTATTTATAGCTACATACACATTCTACATACATCTGCCAACACGTTCAATACGTATGGGGAGACCGAGGTGAGTTCTGACAGAGGAGAGTTGTGACATCGTCGATTTTTTGGTGTCCATTAACTAATAACGAGCTCACAATAGCGCGCGTTTTTTAGTTCAAGTAACTAGCTAACAAACGCGCACTGTTGCGAGCTCGCTAACAGTTAAGAGGCTACAAATATCGACTATGTCACAACTCTCCTCAGTCACAAATCACCTCGGTCTCCCCTATTATATTAGCATGCTGGAGTATACTTATGGCGACTGCAACTGGGGAAAAAGGGTATTTGTCTTCCGTTTCCGTATTAGAGGTAGTAAACAAACAGACCGCTCGGTCCAGTGTAGGTATTGTATAAGAAAAATAAACTGGACAAATGCGAGTCAGACTCGCCCACCGAGGGTTGCGTACTTTTTAGTATTTGTTGTTATAACGGCAAAATTTAATTAGATACTAGTAGTTATGTAATCCTTATCAACTATTCATTGTCAGTCAGTCAGTGATAGGTACAGTCGAGTTCATAAATATGTATACATTTTTTCACCTTATTGCAATGGATTAAAGTGAAGAAATGTACACGTATTTATGAACTCGACTGTACATGACGCGACCTTGCCTAAACGAGTTAAAAAAATCGTCCGTACGACACCCTACTATCGAAATTCAAAAAGCAATTCGTTGCTCAAGCTCAATGGCTGGGTAGTGAATAAGGTGAGGTGACGTCACGACATCACGCCACCTTTCGTTTAGTCAATCCGGACGCGATCCGGCCCGGCGCTAGCGGCCTTGCTAACTAATATGTCTCTTTATTACATCATTTTATTACACTGTAGTTTGGCAGGCGCGTTTCTGCTAAGGACTTAACAATTAAAAGTGACCTACATTATTTTTTTCAGTAACTAAGATTAACAGATGTTTAACAAGTGACATGTAATTTGTTATCCTTTTAAAGATATCCTTGTACCTACTGGCTAACAAATGTCATCTGATTAGAATTGACGTCACACTAGCAACAGCTACGAGCAGTGGCGGATTAGCCACGTGGCAAAAGTAGCAAATGCCACTGGCCCCGCGCGTTTCGTATTCGTAATAATTCGTATTCAGTACTATTGTATGTTTTAGAACATTTATAAATTTAATTAAGGTTATAAAGATAACACATGACGAGAAAACTTTACAAGCCGTCATTAAGTCAGTTAACTGGTAATTTTGTATTACCTACTATTATATATTTACCTAAGGTACATGATCTCATATCTGTCATAGTTTTATCGTAGTTGTTGCCCCCGCAGTAAAATAGCCTTAAGCGATAGATTCTAGGGATTTGCGCAAATATAGTTCTGTTCTGTATAATGAAAGAAATAAATCCTATTTTTGGGTAAATACAACCAAAAACATTCGAAAATGTTCGATTAACCTAGACAGCTGTAGTAAGTGTGAGCCGGATGGCACTCGGTTAAATTGACGGAACGTTGGCGAGTTTAGGAGGCGCGGCGCGGTCGGCGGCGGTACACTTGGCATTTTTGCATCAGTCGCCGAGAGCAGTGGTTGCGCGCTCCTCGTTGCACTCTATATATTGCTCTCTTCTATCAAAAGTTCAATTACCCTAAAACTTGTCACTTCAACAAACATAAACATAACCTTCAAGCATTTGTTAAGTTTATTTTATAATACATCTACAGATTCAGTTAATCCAGAAGTGGAGGTGCAAAAACCGACAGGTTCAAATGAAAATACTGTAGAGGAAAAACCTGTAACCCGTGAGTATTTAACCGGCCATCCAGTTTCTTTAAACCAGTTCCTTCTGTCTACCTTACTGCTCCTTAAAGTGAACAGAATTTGTGGCATTTGAGGTTATGTCGACGAATATGTTAATGAAAGTGAATGTGAAATAGTGTTACCTACAGTTAAATGTGTGTGCAATCGGATTTTCTCTTGCATTTATTAATGATTTATTGGATTGAATGCCACAATTTCTTTCTCGTATTGCGTTCCTGAATGGGTTTAATCATTGCCATCGCTTTCGATAAGATAAAATTACATTTAAATTTGGGCGCAGGAACCATCATACTAACATTCATCGCTATTCACTAACACGGTTCACTGTGAATGTTTAAAAGATATCTGTGTGTCTTCAACATAGGATTCCTAAATTTACAGGGAATGCCAAACGCCTAGTTTCCAAGCTGATGAACAGCTTTGAATGTGCGTTTAAGACGTCTGTTAACACATATGGTGAATTCAAAAAGAGAAGGGCTATCAGGCCTTCTCTTGAAGCTAGTTCGTGACTACGCCAAAAGCGAGGACTCTACTGAACCTCCAGAGGAACCGAGTTTACCATCTGTCGACGCAGACGGCGAGCCAATGAAGGTGTATTGGGAGAGCGATAAAGAACAGTTGGAAGAGCAGAATCAACCTTACCTAGACCTCTTCTTGAAAGACATCGCTCTGTCAAGAATACCGGACACCACCGACGAACCCACCAAAGAATTACATTACAATTACGACGGACTTAGTCTCAATTTTTTACCAGAGGCTGTGAAAAATTTTAACGCATTGGGTAATGTATAATATTGTTTTACATATAATAATAATAAAACGGGGTTTTTCTAGCTGGGAAGACACACAGATTACTTGAACTGAGCGCATGTTGCATACTTACACGGATTACATAATGCTAAAAAACATTATCTAATAAACACTAATTGCACACGCAAAAATCATATAAAACGTTACTGGGTATATAAAAATTATTTTGAACTGAAACAACGACATAATGAAAGGATGTAACAATGATTTATCAACTAGTGGGATCATTACCAGCATTAATTCCATTCATTGTACAGGGTTTTGTTGTGTATTATTGGCATCCACAACTCGACGACAATACCTGTCCTTCCTGTCCTCTTTTGTTTTCTTTGAATCCCCTTTGTAACAATAATACCGTGTGCAGAACTTACCATAAATTTGAACTAGGTTAGTATATTTGAGTAACAGTTGGCACGTTCCATTGACAGCAGCAAAAGGATCCTAAATAGATTAGTCTAGTTTAAACCGGTGTGAAAAACCCACGCAAAACTTATGTGTTTAAAAAAATGTGTGTATCGATTTAGAGTAGAAATATAGGTGCATAGCTACAAAGATATGTATCAGTATCACCATATCCGAATTAATTACGATTACTAAGTTAAGTTTTGTATTGTTAGCCAGTTGACATTGAACTTGTAAATGATGACATTGATCACATTGATGACTAAAAATCTGCAAAACTTCCACCGTTTTGTTGACATAAGCAGTTAGAATTAGATACGTGCAAGCAAATTAAACAAACACATCCGCTTGTCCTTACTTAACTTTCGATCTTTTCATGTTTGTAATTAACGCTTATTCTTTGGTGGTGGTTATTTAGACCACAAGCAGGTATGTTTAGTTTCAAAAGCCGTGCGTTAATAATCTCAAAATTAGAATGGGTAAATAAAATACATTACGCTGTTTTTGAAAGGAAAACTAAGGCACCTGTGATATCGTCGTGTCTATTAACTTCAGAAAAAGTAGTTTGTTAGGTGACAATGTCACACCAAATTTTCGTCAGTAAGCAGTATTTTCGGCACAATGCCAGGAAAACTTGTTGTTTTTCCTTAAACACGCAAAACAAAACGTACCTGCTGAAGAACTACAATGTCACATACTTACATTACATTCCTTTGATATTTCCAATTCCAGACCGTGTTTATTATCTTTGTAATCTTATTAGGTATTCAAATTTGTACCAATTTGAGGCATAACTTGAATAATTTTCTATACCTAAATATAACTTTCAAGGTAAATATCAAGGGAGTCGCAAAAAATGAGATATAATTTCCTAACCATCGATTTTTATGTAATTCCAGATGTGCCAGAAATACCTAAATCTGACCCAGGAATCTCAAACAACGGCCGCGACGCAGGCGTCATCGCCGGAATAGTTGTTGCTGTAATCTCAGGAGTCATCATATTAGCAGCATTGGTAAGTTGTCAGCAATAATTATAATAAGTTCTCGCAGTAATTACCGGCAGAAAAAAAAACATCATCCTTATACGGTTTTCTGTTCAATCGGCGCCGGGAATTATATTGGCGCAGTAGGTGTTTTTTGCGGACACAAATCTAACTGATTACGATTAGGTATTATTAGCAGGTCTGGTGCTAATGTACCTACTTAATTCGTCTACAAACTAACCTAAAAAAAATACAATTCTCTTACCTAACTAGAGATTTAAGTAAATAATAGTAAATAACGATTCTCACGATTCCAAAAACTAGAGATACATGAAAAGCCATTGTCTTTATGATAATTTTTCTCACGTTCTGAATGATTGTCGTGTTAATCAGTCGTTAAAAGTGAAAGTAAACCCAGTTTAGCAGATAACGTAACTAAAGGTTGATAAGAAATCCACGAACATGTTGCACATGTATCGTAAAATGCAGAAATTGATATTGTATGTGATTAAACTTCACGTTCTTCCTCCTTTTCTACTGGACCTACAAAACAAATTACCAAGGCCGTTGTAGAACTTTTCAGACAAACAGCGATTTAAATTTAATTGTAACGTATTCTGGCAAATAAACATTTCTATTCTATTCTATTCGATTTTAAAGTTTAACCGGTTTAAGGACGCAGTTATTGACTGTGATAAATATTGAAAACCTGATTCTCACAAATCCTGATGTTTTTGGGTTCTTTCAACTCAAAATCACTAGCATATTCAATTCTGATGATAAAAAAATGTCCCAAAAAATGTATGAAAATTGTACAATGTATTTCACTTGTATGTGCGTGACGTAGTGAACTGTACATTCAATGTACAGTGTAATGTATAGAAGTGAAAAAATACTGTCGCAATGTTGTGCTGATGGAGAATGCTGTCGATTTTGAGTAGAATGAGCCCAAGAATATCCAGATTTGAAATAATCAGGTTTTCAATATTGATTAAGTATAGAAAATGCCCACCTATTGTGCTATTGAGCGGAAGAACTGCCTCATGGCTGATGTTAGATTGTTTTCTTTTCTTTATGAGTGAATCATTTGTGAAAATTTGGCATGACTAATGATTTGTTTGTGTCTTCGCAGACTTTAAACGATCTTATTTGTAATTAAAGCTCTAATCCCTCCGAATTTTCTAATAGTCCAGTATAAACCAACTGTTACTTTACAACGATCATGTTACACATACTCGTACATATTCGTCTGAATGCACGCGTAGCATATTTAGGTGTCGTGTGACACCATTAGTTTTGTGTTGCCGAGAAATGAGGTTGGTTTGTTATGGGATTTTGATTGCTTTCCGGAAGCCCTTCTATCGTCCGACTTGCGATTGTTCACTTCGTAGTAATGGCATTGCTCGTGACCAAGACTGAAATAGGTGTGTTTATAAAACTATCCTTGCAAATATATCGGGCAATATATTGCAAAAAGATAAGGGAAGATATCTAGATAGTAACTCGATATTAATCATAAGGAAAATAACCGCTCTTGATTGTAGATAATAAATTGATTGATTTTCGATTGCGCTAATGAATCGCATTCCTCCTAATTGTAGACGCATGTAAATAGCGGAATCTTTAGACGGCGTCATCCACTTTAAACGAATGTTGGTTAGTTTTCTCGATTATACATATAACGTAGGTAATTAGCGGAATTGGTTTATCAATGAATTAATTGAAGTTGATAGTTTTTGATTACATCACAACGAACCGCATCATTACATACGATTCGTTCAAAAAGACCACGGGTGCAGTAACAGTTAACCTTCGGCAAACAAACCATTCAATTGGATTCTCGAACTTTCGTCTAAAGTCAACAAGAAATTAATGTGAATTGAATTATTTTCCAGATTGCTGTGGTGATGTACCGGCACTACGTGCACCGCAACGTCACGTCTATGAACTTTGACAACCCCGTGTACCGCAAGACCACCGAGGACCAATTCGCGCTCGAGAAGAATGGGTACGCGCCCGGCAGCAAGCTCTACCCGAGCACCGTGGGAGAGGAGGTGAGAGCGCTAACTGCTATGGAATGTACGCTTAACATACAGAATAGCCTAAGATAAGGCGCGCAAACTCCGCACTGCCCTCCTTAGGAGCCAATTAATATAAGTGGGTGTTTTAGGTCACTGGCCCTAATTTAGAATTAAAATTTCAAGATTTTAAATATTAAAGAATTTTATTTTTGAATAAATTCAATTCGATTTCTTAAATATACTTAACAATGATATATGACCCCAACTCGACATGGCCAAAAGAAATAGTGTTGTAAATAACAAGGTAATGCATAGTGTTAATAATAGTTAGCTGTAAGGTCTGCCTAAGACATTTTAAACTCGATGTACTTACATAGTTACGTTTACTAGGACATGATTTAAGGAATTTGTAAACAAAATATTTTTCGTTTAGGTATTAAGAGTAAGGGCAATTGATTGTGCCAACATTTTTACCGCATCAGTATTAAATCATAGCTGCCAAATTATTGGTATTAAATTATAGGTAGATATTAATGCTGTAAATAGTCCCTTTGAGATTGCCAGTATATTTTTATTCTGCCTGCTTTAATTATTACTGATAATATTTTACTGCCGAAAATTTTGTTTTACATGCATTAACATTCGAGGGCTATTAATTATTGGTAAGTTGTCAGTAGAACACAAACTGGGTATTTGTCAACATCACTAAACAAACGGTCACCATGAAAATCGCGAAAAAAAATATTTCCGAGAGGAACATACCCAATTTAAATAATAGCAATTGACTTGTGACGTTGATAATACCCCAAGGTTAATAGTTAAATAGTGCCACTTTGTTTCATTTGCGTGTACAAGTTGGCTGTTTAGAAAAGCATAAGTACAATTGACAAAGACAAAAGCATGTTGATTATCGTTTACTTATTAGTTTTTTTCTTTTCAGGCTCAAGAACCTCTCAACACGCCCGGTACAAATGAATTTGTATAGTACTCGAGCTGGCAGTAAATACGTTATAATGTCGTTGAATGCGAAGAGGAAAAGACGGACAATGTGATACAAATAGTGAACCAGTGAATGGGTTTAAGCTGACTGTTTTGCAGAAAACTCTAAAATAGTTAGCGTTAGTGCAGTGAAAGTGTGGCGCCGATCGGAACCAAGTTCAGTTAGCTGTCACGCCTCGCACCTTTATGGATCTCAAAATTATGAGTTAGCCTTTACATACGATATCGGGTCTGAAGGCCGAGAAACTTAACCGCGCTACTAAACCTGTGGTCGAGTGTCGAGTATCACAATGTGCAGTAAAAGGGACACGTCTGCTACTACTTTTTATTAGACTGTGAATAGCGTAGAGATTAGATAAAATTGCTTTATCAGCAGATGCCTGGTGCATAGTAATTATTTATATTAACTATACAATTTTTATATTCAACTTTTAGTTAAGTGTTTTAATTACAATGCTTTTGTATAACGAACTCAAGAGATTGGTTGATTCTTAATCAAATAAAATGAAGCTCATTTTTATATAGCGAGATGTACTTATTTAGTGAATTTACAATAATGTTATAATTGAATACGTATGCATGCAGTACATAAAGTACCGAGGCACATGTGTAACGAATTCTGAAGAACAAAATATGCAACGATTTGCGTCATTGTAAAAGCATCATGCACAAATATAACCATAAGTTGGTTTTTTAATGTATTGAAACATATTATTAAGGGTGAATCAACTTTTAATGTTCAACATCAAACGTACAGAGTCCCTGATCGATATTACAAATTTATATAAAGGTAATGAGCTTTATTTGCATTCCATTCTGTTCCCAGTAATATTACGTAACATTTCATCACGAAACATTGAACTGTTTTTTACAATTTATCCGGTTTTTAATGGTTGTCCGAAAGACCAAAAGATGGTTTTCATAGTACGTCAAATTGTCCCTTTGCGACGGTGCACCATACAAATTTGAATCATGAAAAAAAATACTATTGTGGGATTGATATACATTATACACATAATCATTTTTATGGATAAGTATCATCAATAAAACACCGATTTCTTATATTTGTACTAAACCGTTTATAAATTTCTTGCGTTTTAATTTTGTCCCTTGAAATTATCCGCGTCATGCAGGTCCATCGGACAACCATAAATTAGTTACGGAATATAAATGTAGATGGCGCAGTAAGGCACTTGACAACAAGTTTAATTTCCTGGTAATCTGATAGGTCTAGCCGCCATTTTGAATAAACGACACTCGCGGCGTCAGTCGGTCGGGTACTGTTGGTGAGTGCGGGGTGGTTTTATTGTCTGTCCATCGGACCACCGGCACAAATTCGTAAGTACTTAATATATTTGAATAAATTATGTCGTACTAGATTCTGTTATATGTATATGTTACGGTAAGGGTGAAATAAAACACAACAAATCATTAATTTTTATTGTACGGTTCAAAGTTTTAGAAAAGTCCCTCGGACAACTAGTCACTCGGACAACTGATTTGGTTGTCCTTGGGACATTTTGGTTGTCCGTTAGACAAAAATGATGTGATAAGATTTTTAATAGGGTAAATACATGTGATAAGATGTTAAATAGGGTAAATACCCAGTCTTTGACCTTTCGCTTTGACATAAGGTTAATTTTAAGATATCGACAATTACATTTTTTTTTCAATCACGGGGATCTTTACCGTAATTATAACTTGCTTACACGTATTTCATGTAAATAAAACTGTCTGTATGAAACTGATTTTTTTAAATTTATGGATTGAAATTGTAAAAAAAAATACCGTTGGTACGGAACCCTCGGCGCACGAGTCTGACTCGCACTTGACCGGTTTTTATTTACATGAGTCGATATCGCGGAAACCGAAGACAATATTAAATACGTATTTCATTTTAGGCAATGGGGTTGACGGAGAAGGAAAAATCTAGGCGCTATAGAGAGAGACTTAAAGCAGACCCAGAAAAATTGGCTGAAAGGAAGCAAAAAAAAAGAGAAAGTTATCATAAAAACAAAATATCGATATCAGCTATGCAGCCTGAGGACAAAAAAAACTGCAGAACCATATGGAAATTGCATAAACAAGAACAAAGAAAGAGATCAAAAGCACTTCGAAACATACTGCAAGAAACACCACCAAGTTCTCCGTCTACTTTGCAGGAAATCAATATACCACAAGATCAATATGTACCCACTCCGCCGGCTTCTCCCTTTGCACCTCTGGAATCTGAACAGAACAAAAAAAGGGGAAGGAAAATAATCCGTAGAGATAGATCTAAGATGTACAAAGAAAATTTAAAATTACGAAGCCAAGCCAATATGTGGAAAAAAAAAATTTGAAAAATTTAAGAAGAGGGCTCATCGTAAAGCAAACGAATTAAATAAAATTAAAGAAAAAAGAACCGTGGCAGAAAATGAATTATACGAAAAATACAAAACTTTAACTCGTGCTATAAAGAAAAACTACATGACAACAAAGGCACGAGAAGGGAAAAGGATGTTGAGAAAGATATTTGAAAACGTAGATGAATCACGCAAGAAACAAATCATACAGGACAGTTTAGGTGTAAAAGGAAGCGCTAAAGCAAAGACAACATGTAAGGGTGAAACGGAACTAATAAAGAAAGTAAAATGTTTTTTCCAAAGAGATCATGTGTCAAGAAACACCGCCGGCAAGAAAGAAACCGTCACTAAAGGAAAAGAAAAAGTTCAAAAACGGTTCCTTTTAGAGTCAATGAAAAATTTATTCAAAGCGTTTAAGTTGGAGAATCCAGGGACAAAATGTTCCTATTTCTATTTTACGAAACATCGACCCTTCTACGTACTCAGACCAACAGTAGATGGCAGGGATATGTGCCTTTGTAAAACACATGCAAATGCAGCAGCTAAAATAAAGGCTCTAAAGCAGAAAAGAGTTATTAATGCGGTGGATACAAGTACACTGATTCTAGAAACAGTGTGTGACAGTAATAAAATGGATTGTATGTTTGGTACTTGTGTACAATGTCAAGATAGAGAAATAAAAATAAACGAAGATAATGTTAAGGGTAAAATGCAATGGTTTGAATGGGTGAGAGAAGAGGAAATTTATGTAAAAGGAGGCAAAAGGATGAAATCTATTAAGAATGTTAAAAGATTGAATGAAGATTTGGTACAAAACATGATAGATAAATTTAAAGAGGATCTGAAAATATTAAAAAAACATATTTTCAATATGAAAACCCAGTACAGGAATTTCCGGCAAAGTGTTGATAACATTAAACCAAACGAAGCCGTAATTTTAGTTGATTTCAGCGAAAATTATAGTGCAAAATGCCATGAAGAAATTCAAGCACACCATTTTGGTGGATCCCGCAACCAAATAACACTTCACACTGTTGTCGTATACCTGCACGACAAAGACAAAAATTACAAGGTATCTTCTTTTTGCTCTGTATCGCCATGCAATATCCATCAACCTGCTGCAATATGGGCGCACTTACATCCGATTCTAACAAGCATTATTGAAGATTACCCTGAAATTGACACTATCCATTACTTTTCTGATGGACCTTTCTCTCAGTATCGCCAGAAAGGTAACTTCTTCTTGGCTTGTACAAAAACATTTGACTACGGGTTTCAAGCATTTAGCTGGTCATTCTTCGAAGCAGGTCATGGCAAGGGAGCGGCTGATGGAATTGGGGGATTTCTTAAAAGAGAGGCGGATAACAAGGTAGCAACTGGAAAAGACATAACCGATGCATTTGGATTTTACCAAGCCCTCAAGGAATCTAGCAAAATCAAATTGTTTTATATAATCAAAGAAAAAATTGACGATGTTCAAAATTGTATTCCAAAGGATCTTGTCCCTCTGCCTGGAACCAAAGATGTGCACCAAATCTTTTCAAGGATTCGTGGCCAACTAAAGTATAGAAATTTGAGTTGGTTTTGCTCAAGAGGATTGTGCGACTGTTTGCATCCAAAGTTTTACTCACCTACCCCAACTTTAAGAATAATTCCATCCCCTGTGGACATGTGTGAGGACAACATACTTGATGATGTAGACAACATACGTGATGATATTATATCCAGTGATGATACTGATGATGATTTGCCTTTGAGTGCCCTGGTTTCTTTAAAACAGGATGACATCTTATTTACTGATCTACATAAGGCTCCAAACAAAAGTATTTACAACTGTGTGTATGGTTCTTCTGATGAGTCTAATGATGAAAAAAATACTACACAGCCATCAGTATCAGGGCAAAACCAGTTATTACCTGGAATGGGTGATTATCTACTCGTCAAAGTTTATGGCACCAAAGGCAAATCATACCATATTTACGCATGCATTGCTCAAAGCAATATCGACGACGATGGAGAAATTAAAGTCACATTTATGAAATGTGTTAAAGGTGGGAAACTATTTGTCCTCAATGAAAAAGATGTCTCCTATGTTGCTTATGAAGACATCGTTCAAAAACTTCCTAATCCGGAAATTCAATTGAAAAGAGGTGTCAATTATTTTAAGTTTCCAATAGACACCAATGTTTTTGAAAAGTAATTTATTGTAGGGAACTGTTGATCTCCATTAGGTTAAGAAAAACTAATTTTTCGATAGATACGTTAATTAGAAAAGAGGCGTCAATATTATTTTAAGTTTTTCATTGGATACCAATGTTTTTCAGAAGATTTTTATTTTAGGGGTATAACAACAACTGTTGGTCTCCAATTAGTCTAAGATTTTTTAAAGATTATTCTCTGAATATGACTCGTGATCTTTTATTATAAGAAAGAGACTGTCAAAGACTGCACTAAGTATAAAAAATGTTAACTAGTTGATTTAAAGTTGTTGATTATTAAGAATTGTATTATCACAATTCTTAATGTTGTTAGGTGTGCTGAAATATTAAAACTGCTTCCTAATACTTCAATAAATTTGTTTTATTTAGTACCTTCCTGAAGATTGTAGGCTCTAAAATGTCCTTTGGACAACCAGATATGTCCTTGGGACAACTACGTTGTCCCTGAATTGAAAATCACTTATTGTTATTTTTTTCGTTTTAACATCCAGAATTATTCATATTGTTTTAAAAATACAATAGCACAATACAAAACCAAGTAGCAGGAGGAATTTTGTTACATTACTATTACTATATAGCGTTTTAATTAAAAAGTTCCGATCCTGTGAAGTCACAGTTGTCCTGGGGACATGATAAGGGGAAATATTGTGAAATTCAGGGCGATATTGGCATATTTATAGATAAAACATGAAACTATATTGTTTAATCAATTTATGTAAAATAACTGTTTTCACAATAATTGATGTCTGGTTTGTTAAAAAAATAATTTTAAATAGTTGTCCAGGGGACAGCAGATTTAGGCTGGTGAACTTTTTTTAGTAAAATTCACTAAATTCGCAAAAAAAGTGCTCTGCTCTATACATAATTATAAATTATAGAAAATTATCTTTTAAACAAAATAATGAAATATGGAATATAAGAAAAAAAAAAATAAGTCCATAAATTCATCATGTGGATATTTAAAAGTTGATTCACCCTAAATACTTTTTATTATAACTTTTGTGCCAAAATGTAAAATTTTCAATAAATAACACGCTCAGTGAACGTACTCTATTATTGCAAGCATTGTATTGTAACATTAACTTTATCTAAAGCGTATGGATTAAATTAAAGGACTGGAAGGTGATAGGAGGTGGTTGGAGGCCTACATATTTATGTATAATAACGTAATTTCACTTTATAATGTCTCGAGATAAATATGTATTTATTAAAATTTGACTGTAAAGGGGAATCTATGTTTCGATCTACGCATGTATTTAATGTGCCAACTAGTGAATTTTACTACTGACAATATATGAATTTTGTTTATATTTGGCTACTAATAAATTATTCCTATAGCAAATTGATTCCTATTAGAAGAATGTTAGTTGCCTGGTATTCATTTTAAATATAAATTGTTATGCATTAGTACAGTTTAATATTTTAAATTTTTATGTAAAGGTTGTGTTTACCATCGTACTGTAACTAATATGATTATATACAATTATGTAAATTACCATCATGTTATCTTACCTAATAAAATTATGTATTTTTTATTAAGTAGTGTTTGCCTAAAATTTGGAATGTGACTTTGTCAAGCAAAATCCTGCCAAATCCTATAAAAATGTAATTATATTAATGTAATTCAATTACATGATACTTGCACATTTCATACAATACGCCTAGCTCAATAAGTGTGGTCACTCAGATTATTGTGTAAATATTGTCGGTAAAATATATGTAAAATGTGTTAATCATTCATTTTCATTAATCCGACCCTCTTCCCCTGGTATTCAAATATGTTTGGTAGTTGCATTTCACAAACGGTTTCCGCTTTTATTATGAGACTAATTTCGAGAAAACCTGTTATTCGTGAAACACAACTATCAGGCATATTCGAGTTTTAGTTAAGTATTCGATCTGTTTCCGATATGATACTGATCTGTCAGTGTTAAAAGTGACAGATCAGTATCATATCGGAAACAGAACGAATAACTAAAACTCGAATTCGTCTATTTATCGCTAATGCTTAGACTGTGGATTGCAAATAAAAATAGAATTTGCTGGTTTTAAGCTTATATTAAACATTCAATTTAGATCTTTAGAAGCCCCAGCAGCAAGGCTTCGTATGTCCGTATCAGAAATTAACAATAAAAATTAATCAATGAATGAAAATAAGGAAAGACTTATTACTATTAACACTGGCCTTAAAGCATATTTTATAATTTTATTAAATCTTGTATGTTCAGTTATTCTTACATGCTTATCATGTAAGCTTATAAATACAATCACTGTAAATGCCACAGGTAATAAGTAGTATTATCGTTGTTATCTACTTATTAATTATTATGCTTCACGCTTGCGTTTGATCACTAAATTGCTACTTAAGTATTGTAATCTAGGTAGATACTTATTTGCAAAGTTTTTTGGCGCACTTATTAATTGCCTGCCTATTGGTACGGTACGCCATTTGATATTTTTAACCTTTTTCATGGTGCAATTGTTGAAGCAACATTTTGAGCTCGATAATAAGTAAAAATAATGTACTGTATCTTTCCAAGGTAATTATTATAGTTTGTTTTAAAGCGTCCTTAAGAATACATTAATTACTACATAGTACGAGACTATACTACAAAAAGCCACCTACACATCGGTAGGACATCGTGATCCGAATTTAAAAGCCCCAGAGATTTCGATTTGATTATGTACAAAAATTTAATACTTCGTTATTACTACATATCACAAACAGCTACATCTAATTTCCAGTAAGTAGTTACCACCCAAGGTCTACCAGCAACGGTAAAATTTGTGCTAATGTCAATATCAGAGTTCACTAGCGACAACATTTCTATTAAATATTTCAACTTTATAGTACAAATTTCAACAATTTACAAATGGCAGTCAACCCTCAAGCCAAATGGAGGCATTGTAAAACTATGGACGTGGCGATGGTAGGTAACTATTGGGAATAACCAAATATGTAGTCAATATAAAAGGCCGTGAATTCGAGAGATAATTAAAATGAAAGTGGACGACCCGTGCGAAATCGTCTTCTCATACAAAAGTAATCCTCAATTTCCTCTTTGGATATTAAGAATATTAAAAATATTTCGACAAAATTTGATGTATATCAACCACAGCTATGCCTATACGTAGGGGTATATATGCTTAATATACATCAAATTATGTAAAAATATTTTCCATAATGTTAATATGCAGAGAAAATAGGGACTATGTTTGTATGAAGAAGCGGTCCTCCCCTTTCGTCCCCGGCTTACCCCATAAATATGTACATAACATTTCAAGTTTGTAATATTACTTTTACGTAATACATAGAAATACTATCAAGCATTACCATTGGCTACACTAATAGAAACTTCATCAGTTACCCGAATCTTTTTCACAGCCGCCGGTTTCATGTTTTCACTAATGCCAGTTTCTTTTGTAACTGTCATATCGTCAGTTTTGATTACTTGAGAGTCTTTATACAGTTCGTACTGTTTTGTGATGTGATGTCGGAATGTGTCAAACGTGCTTGCGGCAATATGTCGACGGGCGTGGTGGAACATCTGGTCGAAGTGATAGAGATTGTGACTGAAAAGGCAAGACATTTAAGTAGTTTAGAATTTAAATTTTAGTGTTTTTGCACTCACTACACATGCAAAAATAGATTAAAAAAACATATATGAAGAGGTAAGATATATTTTGAAAATATGAGGTTCTACGTTGGCTTATTATGACGCCATCTACTAAGGCTACACGTTAGTATGGGGGCAATATTTTTATCCTTTGGCACAGGCGGTCTTTCTTATTAAATGCTATATGTACACTACGATAATTCTCTACACCAATGCCAGGATACCACTAACAACGTAACAACTTTGAATTGTTGTTTAGTCTCCTTGCATTCAAAGGCAAAAAATATATTTTGACCCAAGGAGCTGTATCGAAGCGCGAATAGAGTAGAGTTAGACCAAGCTAACTTGGCAGCGATTTTGATAGCACAATGCAAATGTTATTTTAAACGTCATAATTTCATGGAAGTGGATCTGACTCGAGTAACGACATCTATTCAACCTTGTTACAAACACTTGGAAGCATGTGCATATCTTAGTACAGAGTATTGAAACTAGATGGCGCTAATTTTAGTAGTTTCAGTCTGTAAAACCAAAGAACTAAAAATACAGCCGCAATCACAGAACTAGGACATAAATTTTAGGTCTGTGGCCGCAATACTGAAGCCATTTAAAAGCGATAAAGGTGCTTCAGGACAGGACCTCAATTTAACCATCAATTCCAATAACAATACTGTAGCTATCATACTATTACGTCACAAATTGTGTGATACAGTTTAGGCTCTACCGCGAAAATCGATAATTCGTTATCTGCCTTTTTATCGCACGCAAATAGACGAACAATGAACGAAGTGGTTCGCGGTAGGCGTTATGTTCATCTCTCTCATTCAATACTAATTAAAATAAAGAAGTAATATTTACTACTTTATTTTAATTATAGTTATACTAATTATAGCGCGATTGAATGAAGCCCAAGCTAAATTTAATCAAATATTTGTCATGTAACGTACATACTGAGCAGCACAGACGCCAGCATTTCCCGTGTATTTCGAAGATGTTGAATGTACGCACGAGTATATTTCTTGCAAGCCAAGCACTCGCAACCCTTTACAAGAGCACTGAAATCTTCTTTATATCTGTAAATTGAATAAAAACCTTATAAAACATATGAAGACCTACTTCATAAATGATACAATACAATGTAACCTGTTATATTTGGAGTCCAACCATATACCACCAAAAGTCTGTGCCAAGGCAAAAGGCCTCTAAAAGGTCATAAACAGACACACAAACAGACATTAAAATTACAGTAGTAGTAATAATAAGCTCATACTAAATGAGCATGAGAGCATTATTCTGTCGCTGTTCCATGTTTCTCCGAAAAATAAGCCAATCAAGAAATAAAACTATGAAAACGGATTATATCGCGTATATTGAATTTATAATACATCCCGACCTTTCGAACTCTTTACAGCGTTCGTGGTCATACTAAAATAATGAACAATCATAGACTACAAACTTTAAGGCTGGTTGTACATGCAAAATCGGTTCATAAGGCTAGTTATACAACCTAGTTTTGCATGTACAACCAGCCTTAAAGTTTGTAGTCTATGATTGTTCATTATTTTAGTATGTGGGTATTTTTGCACTTTGTAATTTTTCCTCAGTCACCCGTTGACCACAAACGCTGTAAAGAGTTCGAAACGTCGGGATGTATTATAAATTCAATATACGCGATATAATCCGTTTTCATAGTTTTATTTCATGAGTAACTATCGCGGTAACCGAAGACAATATTAAGCCAATCAATATATTTCAACTTACTTCCTATCATTTAAATCTAATACACACAATTCATCATGGCTTTGGTCAACATTGAAGTTTAACGTCAAGGCAAAACCTTCATTGGTCAACTTCACTGGGTAAGATCCGTCAAAGACATCATAGCCATTGCCAATGGCAGCCATTATTGCAGCTGGGTTCCAAAATCCTTCCAAAATGCGAATCATTTCATTAGGCAAGGCATCCTGAAAATGTTAATGTCATCTTTAAAAAAATATTTAATCTATCTAGGTATGTATCATTAAGACCGCGGGCTTTTGCCGTTTGCCGTTTATACATTTAGCCGAGCGCAATGTACGTAATGGCCTTGATTTGACGCTCCCCGCGCCAACGGTTACGTGCGTCCCCTCTGCGGCCTAACGCCACACAGGCAGAAACGGAGGATAAAATCACGTTGAATATAGATATACATATTACAAGAACAAGACTTCACAAAATCAAATGGTATAATAGAATCTTTTCAATCATTATTTGCAATTTGTATAGGAAGTCAACCAAAATTTGTCTTTAAGAGTTCTAGAATTTCTTCTAGGTCAAAGAATGAGCCATCTAAACAAAATTTAAGCCCTAAGACTTACTTCTACCCATCTTATGTTCTTGTTTGATTATGCAATGATGACATACTTACATTAACTCTCTTAAAGATAGATATCACATTGTCATCGGGCACATGTGTGTAATCTTCAGTGCCATCCAATATGCCCTGCAGAGCTACTCCTGACAAACTTTGCTTGTGTTCTAAAATGTGTTGAATACTTTCAGTGCATTTCTTTTCATGACCGGCAGCTACTATAACACCTAAGAAAGACAACTATACATTATTTAAAATTTCTGATATTTCTGAAGTTTGTCATAGTTTCACTAAAAGATTAAACTTCCAAATCAGTTCTAATATTCTTCAGAGCTCTTCGACTATGACTGCCAAAAATGGCTAGACTAGAGACATATGGTCAGTGAGGCGACACTCCTCCTTTCAGGCATTCTCGGCTCCGGCTCAGCATGGCTCCGAGCAATTATTAGGGTTGACACAACTTGACGTCCCTTTGCGTAACACGCGCACAACCACAGATAAGGACTTGAATTTTGACAACCCTAAAAATAGCCCAAAAGGATTGTGCCATACATTAGAAAGGGATAGCATGATTCGTCCCTGAATCGCTGTCAAACTTCCGTTTTGTAGGAAGTGTCCTTTCTGTATGGTAGTACTATTATTTATTCTGTGATATGGTGACAGGTAATAAGGTTCAATATAAAATAGTCATGGCATTCCATAGGCATTTTTATTGCTTGCAGGCAATAATAGCTACAGCTGTCCTTGCCATGTTTTAACAACTGTTTTTACTGCAGATGCCATTATGAATCTTATAAGGTATCATTAAACATTAATATATTATCTATAGATTTTATAAAAACTGACTTGATAATTTTACAAACAGTTTTATAAATATTTTATTATGCAGACTTATATTGACCGGGATATAGACCGTGATTACCTTTTGTATTATTTGTGAGCTCCCGATATTTCGACGCAGTTACATGCATCATGTTCACGGGTGCATGATGCATGTAACTGCATCGAAATATCGGGAGCTCACAAATAATAAACTAATTTTACTATGTCTCTACTTTACCTATCAATGAACCTTCTTGCAGTTGCTTTGAAGAATTATATCGCTTGACACATACATCAAGCATGTTGTTACTTCTGTTGACAGCTTTCAGGACCCTCTTGAAGCCTTCACAGTGTGATGTGCGTCCATCTGCAACTGCCAAAATGATATCGGGTTTGAACAGCTCCATAAAGTCCATGTATCTGAAAATAATTGGCATAAACATTTTGATTAATAAACAAGCAATTCTTGTATATATGTATATATATGGGGCATTTTGTATGAAAAGGGACATAAAGTAGGGATACAGAAGTGTAATTATATTGTTGGATCATTTCATTTAACCTACCATTGCACATTTTCGATTTGTTCAAGTTTTTTATTAAAAACATCAGCCGGGCTAGCACATGATTGGCGCGAGAGTATCTCGCCACGACATAGACTACCCGTCCCCCTTTAATTCATACAGTTAGTATAAGACGGGTAGTCTATCTCGCGGCGAAATACCGAAATACTGTCGCGTCAATCATGTGCTCGGCCTACTGTTACCTGTCAGCACAAATCATTTGTTTGCCCCTTTTTGTCCACAATGGCACCTTTTCTAACTCAAAGTGTCCCAATGGTGCAGCATCATTTAGATTTTGCAATGTTGTGCAGATTATATGGTCAGCGACTCCAGCAAACTTGGCTATTCCCTCGCCCTGGGTTTTGACTCCGGCTTCCAAATGACTGGTACTGGTTAAAGGAACCCAGAGGAGTTGGGGGTTAGGAAATACCCGAGCTAAGACGTCTGCCGTCAAATGAACTACACTTCCTCCCTGAAAATGAGAGTACGAAATTTTGTTATATAAAACAAAACCCAGTAACCATTCAGTTAACACGAGAACAAAACCTGAGTAAGAAGTGCAGCTGTAGGGGTTTCAATTATCGTACTAGGTGACTTGGTAAATCCAGTTAGGGTACCAACTCGTTCAGCACCACAGCTAGCCTGCTTTATTGTGAAACGCATTTTAATTATTACAGGCAGGCTTTGAAACAAATTGATTTCGGAGTCTCAAAACAATAAATGGAACAAACGTGCTTTTGACAACATTGATTTGACAGCTGACGCAAGCATTGACAGTTGACACCGGTTTTTTAACGTTGGCCACACAACGACACTGTCTGACAGTATTTGTATTAAAGTACTAACAGACAGGCGTACCGGACCGTCATCTCGGTCCGGACCGGCGGTCATTCGAAAATGTAAAGCCTGACCAGGAGTATATGATCACGCGCCATGTTGCGGAATTTCATTGGAACAAATTTTTTCATACTATACTGAACTGTCACCCTATACATGAGAATGAACAGCGCCCTCTTGACAATGATCATATATTTCTGGTCAGGCTTTAGATAAGTTTGGTTTAGGCCTTTTGTAATAGCCGTCGTAGATTTGCGTACAAAAATGTCTGCCGAATTATGCGGGGAGGTTCTGCACCTATCCGCAAAATTCGGCGCGGTATAGTGCGACATAAAATAGTAGAAATTAAATAAAATGGAACTAAAAAAATACCATACTAAATTGTTGCCACGTTTAAGCATTTTACGTCAAAAATGTGACAGCCTGACCAGAAATATATGATCATTGTCAAAAGGGGGCTCTTATTCTCATGTAGGGAATGCAATCCCGCATGAGAATTCAATCCCGGTATTTAGCGGGATTGCCAGACTCAGTCCCGCGGGATCCCGGTATTTGCGGGATCCCGCAAGTTACTATACAATTTTACGAATTGGTCCTAAATATGAAGGTTTAAAACAAAAAGTACTTAAACAAAATTTAGAAATAGTACATTATATATTATGGGCGGTATACAAAAATGTACGAACGAGTGTGAACTGAATTAATAACACGATTTCGTAATTTCTGTACCGTGGCACGCCAAATCTTCCTCACATGTGAGAAAAAAAAGAGGGAAAAATAAAACTTCTGCTCAATTTCTACAATTTCTTGCTGGACAATAAGTTAATACTTCAAGTAACACACCATGCAAAAGATTACATGCGAAAAAGTTGTATCCTTTGTATCGAAATACGAACTACGAAGAGACAATATTTAAATACCTATATAGAAGATACCTATTTAAATAAAAATTAACACATTCTCATTTTGAAGCATTTACTTTATTTATAACAATTATTATTTATGAAATAAAACTATGAAAACGGATTATATCGCGTATATTGAATTTATAATACATCCCGACGTTTCGAACTCATTACAGCGTTCGTGTTACATATAAATTGGCTCAGTACCTCGCGGAAGCCCTCTCAGCATTACGTGGTAACACTAGCACGCATACAAAGGATTCTTACCATTTCATCGGTGAGATTAAAGACCTAACATTGACTGATGATGAGATCATGGTCAGTTTTGACGTCCAGTCGCTATTTACAAGCCTACCGGTACAAGACTGCATTGAAATTGTCAAGAAGAGGTTATGTGAGCAGAACATGTCAGAGGAATATGCTAAGCTGTTGGAACATTGCCTTACATCTGGCTACTTGCTATGGAATGGTGAATTCTACCTTCAAGTCGACGGCGTGGCCATGGGGTCTCCGGTGTCTCCAGTAGTCGCTGACATCTTTATGGAGGACTTCGAGGAGAGGGCACTCTCATTGGCTCCTGTGCGACCGAAGATATTTAAAAGATACGTAGATGACACTTTTACTATACTTCCAAAAAGTAGTGTTTCAACTTTCTTGGATCACCTAAATTCCATCCATAGCAAAATAAAATTTACTATGGAGTTGGAAAAAGACTGTTCTCTCCCCTTCTTAGATGTATTGGTAAAAAGAAATCCTGATAACACCCTAGGTCGCACTGTGTATAGGAAACCTACTCATACTGATAGGTACTTAAATGGCAAATCGCATCACCATCCCAGTCAACTTGTTACAGTAGGCAAATCTTTGTTTCAGAGAGCCCAGAGGATATGTGATGACCAGCATCTGGCCGCGGAGCTCCAGCATGCCAGGCGCGCGCTCCAGGCAAACGAGCTCAGGATACCGCGGGTCAACCAGAGGTCCCACATTAAGATCCCCACAGTTGAGCGCAGGCCTGCCATTCTGCCTTTTGTCAGGGGGGTCACGGACAGGATCAGCCACATCTTGAAGCGTGCTTCTATAAAAACATATTTCAAGCCAATGAAGAAGATGTCACAATTCCTGAGGCCTGTAAAATGCAATACCCCTCTACAGACTGCAGGAGTGTACAGGCTGGACTGTGAGTGTGGCCTATCATATGTCGGGCAGACGAAACGGAGCATTTCCACTCGGGTGAAGGAACACATAGCTGATGTTAAGCACCGTCGACCTAGGTCTGCTGTCTGTGAGCATGTCATGGATAAAGCCAATCACTCAATCAAGTTTGATAAGCCTCTGGTTCTTGCCAAGGAGAAGCGTTACATACCCAGAATGCTGCGCGAGGCCATTGAGATTAAGAAATATCCAAACTTTAATAGGGAAGATGGCTTTTCTCTACCACCAGCTTGGGATCCTGTAGTCCACCTGATAAAGGAGCAAGCGAGACATAGACTGTGAGACCGTAGTGTTGGATGATGCTGGACATTCTGATGTTTTGAAAAGATGTGTCCCGCCGAGTTTGTTGCCGGTCCCATATTGGGATACCCTCCTACAATTTAGGAGGGAATTAAATCTTCTCGGGTCCGTGGTGTAGGGTTGGAGCCGGCATAGTTTTTTTTTTTTTTGTTTTTTTTTTTTTTTTTTTTTTTTTTTATCGCGTATATATATATATCTTTACTTGAAAAATAATTATAGTGTATAACTAGCCTTATGAACCGATTTTGCATGTACAACCAGCCTTAAAGTTTGTAGTCTATGATTGTTCATTATTTTAGTATGTGGGTATTTTTGCATTTTGTAATTTTTCCTCAGTCACCCGTTGACCACGAACGCTGTAAAGAGTTCGAAACGTCGGGATGTATTATAAATTCAATATACGCGATATAATCCGTTTTCATAGTTTTATTTCATGAGTAACTATCGCGGTAACCGAAGACAATATTAATTATTATTTACTTAGTACGTTTCCGGGACTTTTTCCCGGAAAAAAATGTTACCGCAAGGCAGTCTCCACTTTATGACTGTTCTACCAAATTTAGGTAAGTATTTATACTCCGCCTATTCCGATCACTGCATTTATGTAACATGTCTGCATATGTCTTTAGAGTCAGACCAAGATAAGTCTGCAACGATTTTGATAGCACACGCAGTGACAGTGTATTTGACATGTAAAACTATGTTTTATAAAGGAATAAATGAATGAATGAAGTGCAAGTGTTATTTTAAACGCATAGAGGTACAATAATATAGAGATGAAATGGGATTGGGGGAGGGGTTAGGGCTGTAACCGCGAAAATCGAAGTTCGCAAATTGCGGTTATCTTTCTCTGTCACTCTAATGACGCCTTCATCGGAGCAAAAGAGAAAGATCCCCGCAATTTGCGAATTTGGGTGTTCGGGGTAGGCCCTGAGATGACCGAACGAGATGTACTGTTCTATAAGTGTAGTTTCAGTAGGAGTAGCAGAGAAAGTGCTATTATTGATTGTCCTTGTCACAGTCTCACATTTTTTTATTCCCCACCGTAAATTTGGTATGGTTTATGGTGGACAACTAATAACCCGACCAATCATTTTGTCGCATTGCGTACTCGTATGTTCTGTGAGTGAGACGCAATGACATTGGACAAATAAATTGTACATATTTAATTCAGTTCAAGTTCAATAAGTATTTAATTCAGTTGCTGGCGAGCTGACACCTCCATGTGGCTGCTTCTGCTCCGACGACGATGACGGGCCGGGCTAACCCTGGACTTCCTCGAGCATGGGCCGGGATATCCCTGGACACCTCTTAAAAAGGGCCGGGATTACCCTGGACACCTCTTGAATTGCGAGCCGGGATACCCTGGACAACGCTCTTCTTTCTTCGTACTCTTCTTAATTTGATTTTTGTTTCTTGGTCATCTTTTTCTTTCTTCGGTTTTCAATTTTTGAGAATGCGCGGGAAGCTTCTTTCTTGATAATGTGCGGGAGGTTTCTTTCTTGAAAATGCGTCGGAAGTTTCTTCGATTTAAATCTTCATTAGGGCGATCTTCGATCTTGTCTTGGCTTCTTTCTTTATTTTCTTGTGCGATGCGCCGTGGTGCTGTTCATTTTCCTGGTCCTCTTCTGGTATGGGTCGCCATCAGATAAGTTGGGAAGGAGAGCCGAATGGAGTTGTTAAGTAAAACCAAACATAACGTAGATGTGTTATATTATCGGTAGTCAAGTATAAAGAGAGAGCAAGTAAATCTAAACATTAGTTATTTATGGACTATTATTGCTTACATGGTATTTATGCAATTCCGCGCGTCACATATTTATGTTGCAGGCAGTAACGTATAGTTACTGGTAATATGTTAATTTAGACATTATAGTATACAGTCGTCCTAACTGGCATCCTAAGCAGAGGGTCTACCGCGAACACCGAAGTTCCCAAATTGCGGGCATCTTTCTCTGTCGCTCTAACAACGCCTTAATTAAATTTTAATAAAATGTTCGTAGTTTAGCGCAGTCACTTACTAAACGCGGTTATACCTCTACGATTCAGGATTTTGAATGAGGGCTATCGTTTTTTTGCTCACCATTTGGCGCCTCTGTTGATGGTGGTCCAAAAGACTAAAGAACAGCTGTCAGTCATTGAAGTGACAAGTGACATTTGACATTTCGAACTATGGAAAAGACCACCATCTACACTAGCGCCCCTAGCGGCGAATTCATACGCGTTAGCCCTCATTAAGTGAGACATGTGATAGCGCTTTAGACGGACTTTGCCGTTTCTTTCGAACCATTTTTTTCGTTTGCTGGTCTATTAAGACCAACGGGCTCTCAGTCGGTCGAAACAGCATAAATGAAAAAGAGGCAGACAACGAAATCTCGATTTTCGGTTCGATTTAAAATACATGTGTTCTGTAAAACTAGAATTAGTCCGCTTTGATATATAAACTGCAAAGGGCTCGCTGAAATTATTCGAATTCAGAGTACAAAGCTATACTTTGGCACACCCACTTTATCAGTAGAAAAAGGCGCCTACATTTTTTAAATTTGTCGCTTTTTCTTCTGACGCAAACGGCTTGACAGACTATATTTGCCTAGGAGGATATCCTCCTAGATATCTGCAGTGCAACATGCGACACTGCATCATGGCTTGGATCATGGCTAGCTGTAAAATACGTTGCAATCCAATGCTACTGTGGCAACACCACACGCACTGCGCAAGACGCTCTGTTTCAAATCAACCAATAGGAGTGCGAGTATAATTTAGTTTTTTCGGTTCGGTTTTGCTTTTTTGTTTTGTCAAGCGACAAATTTTTTATAGTTTATAAAATTTTAAATAATAAAATGTAAAATGTAGTGATCATAAGACATATTCCTATTTGAAAGTGTGTTTTTGGAAATATTTCCTAGGCCAACAGCCTGTCGGTGACTTTTTTCTATCTATGTGATGTCTTCAAAAGTCAAGAACTAACTTTTAGATAACTTGTTATTGTGAATAGTATAAGGTGTAATCCATCAAATCACCATAGAAGACGCCGTTCGCTGCCAAAAGGTACGTGAAATCAACTGGTTTTAGTTACGTGGCTACTTGAAACTATGTTGTAGCACTTGTTGTGTTGTTGTTTGTCCTAATGCACTCCGGAGGTGCTTAGGGCCTCCACAAGATCCTTCCACGCCTTTCTATCTTGAGCAACCGTCTTAGCCTCATTCCAGCTCAGTCCTACGGCTCGAAGGACTCCACCCTCCAGGTGTGTACGGGTCGTTTGCGGGCTCGCTTTCCGCCCTGAGGCCGCTACTCAAACGCGATACTGGCGCTGTTCGCAGCCCCTCTGAAGGGTATGTCCGATGTCCGTTGTGGCATTTGGGGATCAATAAAAGTTTTCATCCTATTGCATAGATAGACATACTTTTTTGTATTGCGGATCGATTATTACCTTTCGATTTTTTTCGAAACCTGGAATAGTTATCTAATGTTAGTGCGACACGATGATATTAGCTATTTTCTTACATTTAGTTACGTATAAATATTGATAGTTACGTTACGTATAAGCCTAGCTGAGGGCCTGAGGGTGGTTCGCACGTTCGACGTGTTGCCTCCCTGTCACACTTACATACGAATATACAAGTGCGACAGAGAGGCAACACTTCGAACGTGGTTTGCGGTAGGCCCTCTGGTGTGGGTGCACGGAGCGGGCGCATACGCACGCGGGTGACATATTATGTTGTAGGTAAAATCCGTCGCACGCGTCCGCGCCGTTACCGCTCCGTGGAACTGCGCTAGCTAGCGGACGCCCTTATGGCCAGCACACCTAAAAGCTCGGTACTAGTTCAGCACTTCGGCACCGCCCAGTAGGTATTCTTTGAAGGAAACACCATACTGAAACGCACACGTTATATCGGCATTATAGCGCGATGTCACCCAGCCGTACTCCGTAGTACGCTGCCTTAATTGCCTACATCTCCGAGAATACCGTACAGAAAGGACACTTCCTACAAACCCGTACACATCGGATACAACGCGCCACTCACGCTAGCTAAGCTACCGGTCGCGTTCACCGCGGCCCCGAAACCTGGCCCCGCTCAAACGGTATCACCGGGCTAGGGGTCGTGGGGTTGGGTAACGATCGGTAGCAAAGAGCTAGACCACACAACACACAAGCAGCCAATTCGTCCCCCAAATGACGAAGCTTGACCTCCCCACATCGGTGGGGAGCGACCCGCAACAGCCGTCGCAGCCGGAAGGCGGACACGGCCACTCATACCTCCCCTCGGGGAGGTATCGAACGACACCTGTAAACCAACCCTTATTATAGCAAAATAAATTGATTGATTGATTGATTGATTGACATCCATCCATCCAGAAAGGACACTTCCTACAAACCCGAAGTTTGACAGCGAATCTGGGACGAATTATGCTGTCCCTTTCTAATGTATGGCACTATCCCTTTCGGCTATTTAGGGTTGTCAAAATTCAAGTCATTATCTTATCTGTGGTCGTCCACGCAAAGGGACGTCAAGTTGTGCCAACCCTAATAATTGCTCGGAGCAATGCTAAGCCGAACGGAGCCGAGGATGCCCGAAAGGAGGAGTGTCTCCCCACTGTTAATACGTGCCTTTTTGAGTTGATCTCCTTTAGATCTTTTATAGTAAGTTTATTTTATACCTACTTCGGGGTGTCATCCGTTGACCACGATTATATATACGCGATATAATCTGTTTTCATAGTCTTATTTCATGTCCCCCAAATGACGAAGCTTGACCTCCCCACATCGGTGGGGAGCGACCCGCAACAGCCGTCGCAGCCGGAAGGCGGACACGGCCACTCATACCTCCCCTCGGGGAGGTATCGAACGACACCTGTAAACCAACCCTTATTATAGCAAAATAAATTGATTGATTGATTGATTGATTGACATCCATCCATCCAGAAAGGACACTTCCTACAAACCCGAAGTTTGACAGCGAATCTGGGACGAATTATGCTGTCCCTTTCTAATGTATGGCACTATCCCTTTCGGCTATTTAGGGTTGTCAAAATTCAAGTCATTATCTTATCTGTGGTCGTCCACGCAAAGGGACGTCAAGTTGTGCCAACCCTAATAATTGCTCGGAGCAATGCTAAGCCGAACGGAGCCGAGGATGCCCGAAAGGAGGAGTGTCTCCCCACTGTTAATACGTGCCTTTTTGAGTTGATCTCCTTTAGATCTTTTATAGTAAGTTTATTTTATACCTACTTCGGGGTGTCATCCGTTGACCACGATTATATATACGCGATATAATCTGTTTTCATAGTCTTATTTCATGAGTAACTATCGCGGTAACCGAAGGTAATATTCGGTTTAAATGTATTTTTTTGGTACGGTTATTTTAAGGGTTTGTATAGCCATTGACTTAATACCTATATTATTTACTGCGTAAAGCCGGGCCTTACGGGCACAACGAAGTAGGCCAGAAAATTGTTGCGCATGTTCGCTTGGGGTTATATGAACGGGTCTATCTTTACCTTTGAAACCTTTGTAGCACACTGAAGAGTTCTTTTCTTACCAACATGTAGGTACGAAAATACATGCGCATTAGAATACAAGGAGAATACAATCGATAAATACCTACCTACCTGTAATACCGCTTCGTTACAAAAGAGACAGATTATTAGTGCGAACTTTTCTGTATTTAATAACTAGTGACCCGCCCCGGCTTCGCACGGGTGCAACGCCAATGTATTATACATATAAACCTTCCTCTTGAATCACTATCTATTTAAAAAACCGCATCAAAATCCGTCACGTCGTTTTAAAGATCTAAGCATACCTATAGGGACAGACATCCATCCAGGCAGCAGGAAGCGACTTTGTTTTATACTATATAGTGATGTCCATAAATCTAAGTATTTACATAATTCAAATTACAAAGACTACGCATACCAACGCTTCCCTAATAGGCACTCACCCTTCATGAATGCTTTATTCTGTGGTTGTTTGAAAGACTCGAAGGGTAGTTGGCAAGTCAACAGAGACTTTATTAATTGAAATGCAAGTTACCTATTTATCTTTAGCGGAAATGAACAGTGTCTATGAAACATTAATTTACCCCTGTAAGTCTGCGCTGAGTACATACACTGAGTAATTTTCAATATGGCCTGCCTGCAGTTCGTTGTTTTATATTCCATTCCTTAAGGCACTTTCATAATTTATTAATTTTCATAGCCTTTTGGCTCACTGCATTTAAGGAAGGGGTTTAACTTTTATTCCCTTAGGGGGTATTAAAAATTCAAGAGGGGAATCTGGATTATTATGTCATATTTAAAATTTTAACATACCTATATAATGACTAACGCGGTTCCTTTGTTTAATTGGTGATGCAAATATTGCAAGTAAAATATCTACGTCGGTACCTTTAGCTTCGCGCTTTAATATAATTATAAGCCATTAAAACCTGCCCTTTAATACACGTGTTAAACTCACTTCATTCTGAATTTCAGAATGAAATGTTTGAGAATCTGCAACTGCAATCATTTAATAAAATAATATAATATTATTCACTCTTGAAAATAATTTAGTTGCCTATAAACGTTTCAGTTGGTTTTCTGTATAAAACACTACATACACAGGCCACGCCGCAACATATTTTTAACGTCTTCCTCCGTTACCTTCGTAAGCAGGGCCACCATTCCCAAACCAACTACAACAAGGTAGACTAAAACCTAGTACTCACTGTTCTATTTTCAATCCTCTAAGGAGTCTAAGGGCATAGTGGAGCCTACGCCAAGACAAACTATTGAGAAGAGATGTTTTTTGTCGTATTTCCGAACCCTTATTACTTTTAGAACTTTGTTCTACCACCAAGCTACAAAGGACCCTATAACTCGTCGTATTTTAAACAAATTTGCGTTGACCGTTTTCTTTTAACTTTACTAAATAAAAACTCCACGTAGGTAAATATATTCCTTCCGTAAGTAAGTTACTGAAAGCATCCATTACCAAAACTAGTGTAACATCGATTTCTGCCTGATTTATTCTGCCGCTTGAGTAATGTTATCGACACAACGACGGATGACCTGCCCTCGGGGACCGTATTGCGCTCATATTTCCATCGTCTCGCGTACTCGTTACAAACTAAACCAGTATTCTTTGGACCTCGACATTTGTAACAACCTTATGCAGTATAAGATCATTCTTGCACCGGTCAACTAGAAGCGATGAACTCAGGAAGCGATGAGAGCAATAATAGTCCTTCACGGCCTTGACAGAATGGCAGAGTTTTGTTGTAACTTAACGTAAGTTAAGACCTTTTATCGTGGAAAGCAGTGTAATGTCGACACGCATTACCGTCAATGCGAATTTATTTACCAATCCTGACCTACTTTTATCTAAACAGCCATTCACCTTTTTATAAGGGCTTGGATTTTTCGGGGGTACTTATGTTTATCATTAGGTAGGTACTCTAGGTACCTATTTAAGAAAATTTTGTTAAGAATTTGTATAGAAAGAGATGTTTTATATTAGCGATTTTTTGACCAATCTTTCAACGATAAAGTGCCTATTTGTGGACTGGATTGGGTAGTATTTTGATTAGATAAAAAATCGGACAAGTGCAAGTCGTCCCAAGGGTTCCGTATATAATGTACAATATCACATAGTGTTTCACGCAGTTCATGCTTGACTTTCTTATAGGTTTTCATGTAATCTGGGTATTATGTTGTGACAGGCAGTTCCGTTTTTTTCCTATGTAATAAAACTAATAAATATCGAATTTTGTTTCGCGCGTAAGACGATTGAAAATCAAATTCAAATTTGTAAAAGTACTTGACTACTTGTATCTAGGTCTTATGATATTGCTAGAATCAAGATAATAAAACAAGAAGCATATAATTCTGAATGGAAAGGATTTTGGCTACAGTCCAAAACATATCAAGTACCACACAGAGGATGTTGGAATTACGTTTGTGAATCTATGCCAACCTCTTAGTAAAATTAGCTTGAGTTCTTGTGGGGATTGTTTTTAATGTTCGCTTAATTTAAGCATGCAATTTCAACTAAGAAACTGCTATTTTGTTAGAAATTCTACTCTACTTATTACGCACTCTACACTCTACTACTCTGATCTCATACTGATATCATACTTAAACAAACTTAGTGTAGTCTTACTTATATTATACCTTCAACTGTACGTGTACCTACACTAAACAGTTCGAATCGAATTAGTCTTCACATGGGCCTCTGAAAGCCTGTTACTACTACTACCCTTTGATTAAGTAATTCCCATTTCCATTTGTATAATTTGGACCCATTGTTCCTCGGCGTTGCTGCCTGTTTCTTGGATACTAGTGGCTGGCAGGGGAGTACATCTTGGAAATCATTGTTCTATATAATTTGATTACATGCTTGTTTGAAGGGAAAACGACTTATGGTTTACTTGAAATTTCAAGGGTATTTATTATAATGTGTGAAATAGGTCAAATATTTGGGTAGCTATGTGGTAGCCATCGTCTTACATATTGACTTATTTAATTCTTATAAAAAATATATTAGTGTATGGACATTAGTTAGGGATATCGTTTTATGTCATGTCATTACACATTTTAACGAGACAAATACAAAATGTTGATTAAAGGATTATATTGTTCTGTATGCTTTAGGCGATTTGCAGTCGTGGTTCTCAGTAGTAGCAGGGGAGAGGAACTCCTCCTTTCGGGCATTCTCGGCTCCGTTCGGTTTAGCATTGCGCCGAGCAATTAATAGGGTTGATACAACTTGACGTCCTTTCGCGTGCACGACCACAGATGAGATAATGACTTGAATTTTGACAACCCTAAATAGCCGAAAGGGACAGTTCCATATATTAGAAAGGGACAGCATGATTCGTCCCTGAACCGCTGTCAAACTTCGAGTTTTGTAGGAAGTTTCCTTTCTGTACGGCAGTACCATTTTATTCGGTGGTAGTAGTTATGATTCGTTTTTAATTGAAACCACTGACAGATTTGAACCAGCTATTTGCAAGTAGGCGTTACCTACACACAATTTAACACTTACAAACTAAACTGTAAACTATTGTAAATGCACTTTAATTCTAAAATATACTCAAAATGTTATAGCGATCCACTCGAATATTCAGTAGATAATATGAAACTTTAAACATTAATTTTATCTTAATGGTCCGTTAATGTTTCTCCGCTAGTAAATACCTCGTACAAAATGAGCAGCATTAATTAAAACTAGCTTATGCATTTTCCAAGTGACCCTAGGTTGCACAAAGCTAAGGCTTTTATGCTTTCAGCCGGTTGGCGGTTGACAAAGAGTCAACAAAATGAGACTAATAACACCGTAGCTGCAAATAAAGCCAGCCTCATTTTCACACTTGAAAAATAGTGAATATTCCATCTCCAGGCAATATTCCTTCAGAGCTAGTTATTATTGGTGAAAAAAACTTTATTACTTCACTTGCTTGTTGCCTTACAGATGATATTAAATTCTTATATGACACTTTGTTGTATACATAAGAACTCTCCACAGAAAGCTGTAACACACCAGACCTTGTTTTGGCTTTAGTCATAATGCAATTGCCATTTAACTTATGATTTTTTGAAAGTATTTATACTAGTCCGGCTTGTCAGTTCAAATTACCTACAGTTTTTCGTTAGCAGATTTGTTTTTTCTAAAAACAACCTGCACAATTTGACACAAATGTTGTGGAACGGGGGAACCACCCATGGCCCCCGTGGGTAACCTAGCGTTAAAAAAAACCAGAAACTTTAAATCTTCAATTACCATTCGCACTTGGCTTTCGGTTCTTTCAGTCTCCTCAACTTGAGAATTAAATAATGTATATAAGCCATGCGAAAGCACATGCAGCCTGCAACTTTACCTGCGTAACATTATACTTGTGCATGTATCGCATACTCTTTGAGCAACTCGTGAAGGGCCGAGTGCGCGTGCAAGCTTGCATTAAGTTGTAAGGCATTAATGCACCGCCGCGCTGCCTGACCACGCCTGCTCATAACACGGGAACTTAATGCCCGCTTTTTGTAGCCGCCTCAAATACGCAACATGGCTCGTCTACCCTTTTAAAATGAAAGCTAATTCATATGAATTACCTTACCGCTTGCATGCATCTTACTATTTTGGGGTGCTTTGCGTAAAATGGTAAAACGTCAAAAAGTCAACAGCTTTTATTGCAAACATATTACACAATATTAGGTAAGTACATAATATGGACCCTGAAAGGGCGCAGCAATCTTATAAATATAGCGAACTACTACAATTATTTTCTCGGAATTGCGTATATGAGATCACATTGAGTAGTGCATCTTAAGTGCTAATTTGCTTACTTTAAGCATAATATTAACAAAGTTATAAACAAAGTTGTTTAAGTTGTGTTGTTGTGTAAGTTGTAAGATATAGATATTTCTAATGATATGATACCTCATCATAAAATTCCTGCAGCGTGTAAATAGCTACCTCAGTTGCAAAATTCAGAATAAATAGCGAGCGAAGTCTCCTAATTTTCGTTATTATTATCCAAGTTTTTAAATTACAACCATGATATTTCGGATCAGTTAAAAAAAACCGGCCAAGTGCGAGTCGGACTCGCGTTCCAAGGGTTCCGTACATTACACAATTTAGACAATGTATTTTTTATGTGAAATGTCTTTAAAAAACCCGTAGGGGTCGGATCAAAAACTAAGTAATTAAGTCCGACTCACGCTTGATTGCACATTTCTAATAGGTTTTCCAGTGATATAGGTAAAGATCTATTTTGTGTATTTTTTTTAAAAATTTTGACCCAGTAGTTTCGGAGATAAAGGGGGGAATGGTCATTTTTTGCATATTTTCTTGAATAACTTCATAACTATTTATCTTCAAATTATAAAAGAAATATATTTGAGATTCTCACAATGAGCTCTTTCATTTGATATGCAACACGATATAGTTTGACAAAAATTTTTTTTTTTAATTTTCTCATTTACCCCCCAAAAGTGGCCCCCGTGTTTAAAATTAATTTGTTTACGTTACATGTCCATCTTTGGGTCACAAACTTACATATATGTACCAAATTTCAACTTAATTGGTCCAGTAGTTTCGAAGAAAATAGGCTGTGACAGAAGGACAGACAGACAGACAGACAGACGCACGAGTGATCCTATAAGGGTTCCGTTTTTTCCTTTTGAGGTACGGAACCCTAAAAATTAAAGTATTTTTATTTGAACATTCTGATAAATGGTGTTATCTAAACTTTTGCAATTATCTTCGAAGTAGCTTTCGCGAGTTCAGAAAACAACCCTTTCAGACTCTCGACTTAGCGTTTACAATTTAAAGTAATCTAGTGATTAAGCTTAACGGTTTAGGGTGGTTTTATCCCTGTGCAGGTTGGTCGGTAATAAGAAGGGACTGAGAAGTATATTGCCAAAGGAATAAAGTGTTATGAATAAATAAGTATTCCCCGCAAAATGATACCGGTGCCGGAGTCGTCTCACTTAGCAAATGCTCTGCTTGTTCCGGGTACGAAATCCTAGATGAGAACTTCCTTGATTTCGTTAAAACTCGATGAATATTGAAATATTTACAATCTTTGAGGAATTCTACTCCTTGTTGCGTAAACTACATATATACTTAACTACAGGGAATATTAATTGCTACCCACTTTTTGCTGATTTCTTTGAAATAAAGTTGAATTGGAAGGACGCTGATAAAATAAAGTTTTATTTATTCTAATCAGCTACTAAAGTTGGACCAAGCTAACTCTGCTTGGCATTTGCAATGACAAAGTGTGGCAAAATCATCATTGATGTCAAATTTCTATGAAAATATGCCGTTTATAATGACATGTCCTCGCTTTGTTCTGTTCAAGTCGATGTAAGTAAAGTTAGCTGAGTTAGCTACTCTACTGATTAGTGTTGACTGGTATCAGGTATTTCTAAAGAATTTTTGAGTAAGTATGTTTTACTTCAGAAATTTTTACATCTAATTCTCTTTTACCGCTACCTAACAAAATAATTTGGGCATATTTCTGAAACAAAAGAAGCGTTGCGGTAAAGCCTCTATAAACCGTAGAATATTATTTGGCATAAGATTTGTGTTTCGGCCTAACGAGCTTTTGAAATTTTACGAGACCCGCAAAACCGAGATTTGCATTCTAGTAATTTCACAAATGTTTTTTACTCTTTCGTTTTCCAACAATTCTTTCTCTTTACAACCCGAAGTTTATGGAGTTTCTTGTAATGAGTAAAATACAAGAGTATTTTATTTTTATTCTTATGGGTTTGCTGTTTTCTGAAAAAGTAAAGGGCAACTTGCAGTTTTAAATTCTAAACGCCATCAATATATACAGACATACGATAAACAATAAAGTCAATATATTTGTACTTATGTAACATCCCTATCTATTTGAGTCCGTATTTGCTTAAAGAGGGAAATAATGTCTAATAATAATAATAATAAATCATTTATTTCAGACCGAGCTGATCCATAGTTTGTTAGTTACAGAGTATCTTAATAACTATGTTAGTGGCACAATACAAAAACAACAATAATTAAAATTTAACAATACAAATATAAAAACTACATATATTACCTACACGATATAGGAAAAATTATTTGGCAGGGGCAAGCAAGGCAGACAACCTGCTCTACTTGGCCCTGCCAATCGCCACTTCCACCCAGTAGCGAGTGAGAGGAGAGTCGAGACGCTCAGCCAACGCCCTCAGAAGGCCGTTGCTGCTGCCCCGCATACGACTTAGCAGTGATCCAACTCTTTTTCTCCTGACGGCGAAAAAGTCATCTGTACGCGCCTCAGCAAACATTCTGGATGCACTGCAATGTCTCGGCAGCCGCAACAACATTCTGAGGATGTTGTTGTATTGCACGCGAATTGCGTTGTAGGCTCTCTGTGTAAATTTCACCCACAGACTACACGTGTAGAACGTCTGACAGTAGGCCTTGAAAGCGTCAGTTTGACTTCGTTACTACAGCGTGCGAATCTGCGGGCGATCATATTGCCCCGCACAGCCATCGCTCTCCTCTCCCTCTCCAGATCCGGGTCATCGCTCAGGTCACTGGTGAGCATATGACCAAGATATTTAACCCTATCAACTACTTTTAGAGGTACCCCACCCAGCGTGATCTCAGGGACAGCTTCCCGGTTGTATTTACGGGCCTTGAACACTACCAGCTCGCTTTTGGTAGCGTTATACCTGAGACCACGCTGCGCAGCGTAACCCTCACATAGTGCCAGCAACTGCCTTATGGAGTTGACCGATGGCCCCAACAGCACCATATCGTCCGCGTAGCTAATGTTATTAAAACACTTATCGCCCATGTGACAATCGACACGCGTCCTGCTGAGGCCATCGATCAACTCATTTATATAGAGGTTAAACAAAATAGGTGACGAAAGCCCCCCTTGCCTAACACCACATTGGAGTCTATACTCGTCCGATTCTTTCCCCGCCCATCTCACACGATTGACCTGGGAGCTGTACCAATACCTTAGCAACGCCACACATTCCGCTGGTAGGCGGATAATCATGTCAAGTTGTTATTTTTAAAACTACTTATTTCATTTATCGTAATCAAGTTCCTAGTAACTACCCATCAAAGATAGATATAACTCCGTAACTACGGTCTACAGTCTTTAGTAAATGTAAGCTAAAACAAATATCGCAAGTTGAAAAATCGAATATCGTGAGTATTGTGTGTCGATCCGTTGACATCCCTAGTGCGCAAAACGTTTAAGTTAATAAACAAGACCAAGTGCAGGTAGTTCGAAAAACTCGCGCGCCTAGAAGATGTTAATGTGAACTTTAGTCTTCTCCGAGACCACGAGGACAACACCGTCCTCGAAACGTCGGAGGTAAATTTAAAACTTATTTTACGCGATTAAGTCCCGTCGTTGTGAATAGTGATGAGTAAAAATCTTGAAAGTTTAAGTCAGTGATCAGATATTGGTACCTACAGTCATTGGTACCTATACAGGTATTGGTTCTTTTAAATATTTTTCTTTTATTTGAATTTTTATTTATTCAAAAGTGTGAAAAAAAATGGCGAGTAACAAGGAATACCATAATTGTAAACTAAAGTGATGAAATCCCTCCATCTTCCATTTTGAGTTTCTTTCTACTCTGATATAAGTACATCTGAGTCTCGTTTTCGCCAAATCTCCTTCGTTGCACAATCATCAATTGCCAGCTTTATTAGCATGTACCGTATCAATAGAACGTCAGTAGATCTATCTCCTATTAGGCTATACCTTATTACCTTAGGTACAATAGGATTGTGGATGGCTTCGCCATGCATAATATATTGTGATGAAGGGTTTACAAGCCACAAGACAAGTTAAGCAAGAGCTCAGACTCGGCCCATCCGTCAATGGAAAGTACTCCATTACGTCCTGCCTATAAATTTATGGCTTATATAACACATTTGTCAAAACGATGACCCGGTTTCGAGGGTTATAATTTTGCAGTGTGCTAAACACGTAAGGGGAGAATTAAAGTGTGTGGATGACAATATTGTCAATGTTTTGCTGGTTTTCACGGTTGGTGGTATATATTTACCATATATTTTATTATGCAGTAGGTACTTAATCGTTCGAATACGAAGAGAAGAAGTTAGTTTTACTAATAGAGATTAGTTTTATAAATTTTATTTTTTTAAATCTGTTCCATTAAATGATTTGTGACCCATTACTTTTGTTTTGAATTGTTTTATAATTTATAAATGTAAGGTAAGTTATGTTATTAAGTTAATTATGTTATATAATCTATAACTACCTATTAGACTAGCTGTAGCTAAACAAAATTAAATGCTAAGCATATTCTTGCACAATGGCAAGCTCTTAATATTACAGACGTGACTTGATTAATATTAAACTTATCTACTTCTGCTGCTGACTGTACCTACCCACTTAATACACGATTCGAAACGTCCGTGGTGTTATTAGAAAACGTACGAGCATGTTACAACTGAACAATTATAAATAAACTAGAGCTTTTGCCCGCGACTTCGTCTGCGTGGAGTTAGTAATTTGAGTATCTTATTTTTTATCCAATCTGCTTTTTATCGATTCCCCATACAAACTTCCACCCCCTTTTCATCCCCTTAAAGGATGATTTCTGGGATAAAAACTACCCTATGTCCTTCCCCGGGACTCAAACTATCTCTATACCAAATTTCAACTAAATCGGTTCAGCGGTTTAAGCGTGAAGAGGTAACAGACAGACAGACAGACACACTCGCATTTATAATATTAGTATGGATATATAAGTATGGATAGTTCCTACACAACGTTACGTTAACTACAATAGTATAAGCGAACTGTGCTCGTAAATTCACACGTAAAAGCAAAACGAGGGCTTATTGCTAGTTGCAATTTTCAACTACGGACAATAAACAATTCGCTTGAAATAAGAGTAATTACGAGTATCCACCTGAACGGAGCGGCAATAAATCCATTTAGCGCTGAAGGGGCGCTGATTCCTCCGACAAAAGCCAAGCCAGTGCTTGCAATTTAAACTTTACACTTGTATGCAACTGTCCATAACATCATTACACGCCTGGAATTAGTTTGCTGCAAATTTGGACATTTTCACGGCTGCACAGGTGCAAAGTTTAAGAAATTTTGGTAACAGGATGACAAACTGTACGTAAACGAAATGGTAACAGCAATTAAAACACTAGTTAACGTCCTCCATCTATTTAAAGCACTAAACATCGAGTGCAGTTCAGCAAGCTTGTTTGAATGCACTAGTGCGAAAATAATAAATTATATAAAATTATACCATGTGTTTTAACGACTGCCGAAGAAGGGTTATGATTTTTAAGTATATGTTTCTATACGTTTACATATACAGCTGTGTGTAATATAATAGTAGTCAATAGGAAAATGAAAATTAGGGAAAAACTATAACTTTAGATTAGATCAATCAATCAATCAATTATATGGATCTTTTTTTATGATTCATCTGGATTACTTGATATTGTTTCAAAATTAGCTGTAACCTTTACTTAAATAATATTGGAAGTATTAAAAAAAAATCATGAAAATCGGCTTTTTTAATACCTCGCGGAAATTCTTATGAAAACGTGACAACCTACCAAAAATTTAATTGTGTACTATAATTGTAATTTAGTATCTTGTCTATTATTTCCAATCAAAGCTTTACATCTAACCCCATGTTATCCAGAAAAAAACATTTTTTTGTATAAGACTATCTTCGTCTCAGGGTGTATTAGTAGTCCATCATGTAGACTTTGTTGTTGATTACAATGTATCAGATATTATTAGGTCTGAGGAGTGTCTTTTCAAAAGGGCTTATTTTGTATGGTGTTCATAGAGAAATAAGCCCTTTTGAAAATGATAGGCTATGTTAAAAATTTATTAAATTAAAAATTAAATATCATTTATATTCAGGCAACTAAGGCCACTAGACACATACCTTACAAACGAACATACATAGAGTAATAAAAATCTTAAAATCTAAAAATAATTTTGGCGGGTAAAATTGCTTTCTAAGCTTAAGCGTAGTTTCTTAATTTCTTTGATTCTAACTACTACTTGCTCATTAAGGATATTTGCTTGGTTCATAAATTGAAATAAATTGCCTAGTCTTTCTCTAGTAAATATATTAAAAAACCGGCCAAGTGCGAGTCGGACTCGCGTTCCAAGGGTTCCGTATATTACACAATTTAAACAATGTATTTTGTATGCGAAACGTGAGTGAAATGTCTTTAAAAAACCCGTAGGGGTCGGATCAAAAACTAAGTAATTAAGTCCGACTCACGCTTGACTGCGACTTCTAATAGGTTTTCCTGTAATCTATAGGTAAATATCTATTTTGTTATTTTTTTTTTTAAATTTTAGACTTAGTAGTTTCGGAGATAAAGGGGGGGGGAGGGAATGGTCATTTTTTGCCTATTTTCTTGAATAACTTCTGAATTATTTATTCTAAAATTATAAAAAAATATATTTGAGATTCTCACAATGAGCTCTTTCATTTGATATATAACACGATATAGTCTGAAAAACTTTATTTTGTAATTTTTTCATTTACCCCCCAAAAGTGGCCCCCATGTTAAAAATTCATTTGTTTGCGTTACATGTCCGTCTTTGGGTCACAAACGTACATATGTATACCAAATTTCAACTTAATTGGTCCAGTAGTTTCGGAGAAAATAGGCTGTGACAGATGGACAGACAGACAGACGCAAGAG
Organism: Cydia strobilella; assembly: GCF_947568885.1. Classification (NCBI taxonomy): domain Eukaryota; kingdom Metazoa; phylum Arthropoda; class Insecta; order Lepidoptera; family Tortricidae; genus Cydia; species Cydia strobilella. The sequence continues at coordinate 15,817,393 of NC_086043.1, forward strand.
TGATCCTATAAGGGTTCCGTTTTTTCCTTTTGAGGTACGGAACCCTAAAAACTGACATCAACAAGTAAACTAAACAAACGCCATCCACTACATCCCCTCCCCTCACATAATCAGTGTCCGACGTAACATATTAAACTTTTTCTGCTCGCAGGGGCCCGCGAAAGAGAAAACGAAGAGCTCTTTTTGTGCCGCTGAAAAACTGGTGTAATTTATTTTCCCTTGGTGCAATATTTAGTGCTGTCCATTACTAGAGTTCGCGACCGAACATTATTCACTGGCATCCATCTTTTTTCTCGACCGCACGCGTGCGGTCCTCGACATTAGCTTTTTCATTCATATTCTTCCCAAGCTTTCCTTGTAATATTGGTTCTTGCTCCGTCTAGAAATATTATTAGTAATCGGGAACCATCCATCTTTCGAAACCTGATGACTTTGCCCTTTTGTTTGGCTGAAAGGTTTGGCTTCGTTAAAGGTGGAATCAAATTTTCCTTTCGCCTCTTTTGTCACCTTTTAGTTTACACTAAGTATAGTATTCACTATAAGCACGGACTCTCCTCATCTTACGGTTTTCCCGGTTGTATTATACGAGCTCAGGGTCCGCTTAGTCACAAACATTGGCAGAGACACTAGTTTGAATACTAAATAAGAGTGGAATATATATATTAAATAAGAGCGGCTGCTAAAGGAAACTTATAGGGATTAGTCCAGATTCATCATGTTTTCCTTCCTTCCTTCACCAAAAAGCATCAAATAAAAATTCTTACACATGTTTCAAGGAAATAGCATTGGTATGAGCCGGGATTCACACCCGAGATCTACGTTTTGGAAGCCGTACATGCTCCTTAGCGCGGGGCCATCAACGTGCTCATATTTCTTGTACCTGGTTAACTCGACTAACTTACTAACAAAGAAGAAGCGTAGGCTTATTGGGTATTTAGTTTTTACTAAAAAAATAAAAAATCGGACGATACAATCCATATTTTGTTAGTTACAAATACTTATATTACTATGTCAGTACCTAAATTACGATGTAACTAAGATGTTAGTGTCTAGACTAAAACGACTGACTTTGACCTCTGACTTTTCAACTACGAGTAAGAGGCGAAACAAGTTGTTGGTATTAGGCGAAGTAAATACTTAGTTACGTTAGGCTGTGGGGAACTTTAAAGTTCTAAATTCAACCAAAGGACTAAAGTGGCTTAAGGACAGCTCTTGTAGACAAATTGAATCTAACACACAAATATATAAATGTGCGGGCTCTATCTGTTGACATATTATCGAACCGCGATTAGAATGATAATATAGATCACATATGTCATTCTTGAATAAATTGGGGATTTCAGAAATAAATGTACCATTTACTTATTTCAGAAACTAACAATTTTAGGGATATTTCTCCTCACATTCACGAGGATTATTGATCCAAAAAAGTGTCCGTTAAAACGATAGTGAACGTGAACGACTGCTTCTCCGTACAAACGAAGTCCCCGTTTTCCTCCTAATCCGTTCGTTTTTCCTTACACCTATCTTATGACGGACGAAGTTTGTATAGTCTAAGTACCCTAGCTAGCGCGTCAAAAGTGCTCAGAGGTATACAATGTCAATATTCGCCCATGCATTGGCAAATGTTTGCGTTGTTGAGCGCGCGAAGTGATGTCGCGATGCACTGCGGACGTCCGCCGGCGTCGCGCCACTAATGCGCCATGCACTTAGCTCAATCGCCCGCTAAATGCAACCCGCGACTTGCAAGAGGTGAGGAAATGTGAGTATTATTGATACGGGAGCTATTTTAATCTAGGATGGAATTGTAAAAAAACTTTCCTTACACGCCATGGTTATGTAGAAAAACAAACTTCTTTTACGGTTATTATGATGTTAACATTTATTTACAATAGCACATTCGTTGGATTTGGTGATCTACTGATTATTAAAAGAGATGGTAATCCGGCAAAAGTTTTACCGAGACAAATAAAGTAGAGATTAGTGGTCAGTCGAGTAGTGGAGTTAAATGGTAAGACTGTGTCGAGTCTATTGTGTAATTTGGCTCACATTTTCTTTAAAAAATACTGTAGAATCGGCCACAATATTGCATGGCTACTCTATGAATGAATTCATTCACAATGTGTCCATGCAATTTTGCATATCGCTTATTTTACATACTCTCCGGTAAATGGTCTTATTGCCAACCGGCAAATATGCTGGTGCTTTTTACAAGAAATGATACACATTTTAAATGGTTTACGAAATATGACACCCTTTACCCTCCGAGGATACCTTTACTAATGTATCTTTTAAACGTAAACAAGGACGGTTTACTCATCTGAATATCCTAATCCTGTAGTGGCCAGTAATCAGTCGGGTGTAAGCGTGCCCAGGGATTTAGTTTCAATCACGCGGCGCGCGCCGCGCTGTCATTAATGCATACTAAACACCACACGTACCACTTTGTTTATAAAACCGGGCTTTAGACACCCGGTCAGGGATCTTGATTCTAAGTGGTTTTATATACCCTGCTTTGAACATTATATATTATGTAGAATCATGGGCGAATACCTTTTATAAAATTTCACAAATTTTTGTCACGTTGGTCTGGTTTTTGATCGAACTATCCAATGTATGTAAAACACCACCCGTAAAAGATCTTTAAGGAATGAAGAAAGAAAAAAAACAACCGTTCGGTCTAATAGTTTAAAAGTATGTAACAAACTGAAAATGTTTTTTTCACATCACCTATTCGAAAAGGGAACTTTTCTTCCCTGCTATCATCCTCATTCCTGGATCAAAGTGGCACTTTTCTGTTCAAGGACATTTTGTTGCCAGTATGAAATATTGATACAAAGACATGAAATTAGTATGCATATAATCGATTACAATTTCTTTATAATCGATTACGTGCATACAATTTTTCTAACTTAAATTAAATAATATTTTGTTGTAATTGTAAACAATAAATGTAATTTGCGTATTTTAAATTAATTAATAGCATATTTAAATTAAGTAAATTAATTAATTAGCGTAATATTTACAAATAAACGTAAAAAAACATTAGTTTAATAATTTCATTTTTATTTTGACATTTTAGGTCTCCTTAAACGCAGCCATACTTGTCTATGCAATTTAAAAAGTTGATATTTAAAAAGTTTTGTACAAATATTTCACAAATCATAATTATGCGGTTTTGTGTTGTGTATAAATTTGTAAATACTTAGTTTAAATCAATAACTTTATAATAATAAATATAAGTTATAACAGTCTTCATAGTGTTCCTCCGAAGATTTGGTTCAAAGGGGTAAGAGCTAATTTGTTACCAGAAAAATCTACAAAAATAATGTACTTGATTTTCATTGTATCATTTTAGGTGTTTGCTGCTGTCTTTCAAAAGATATTAGGTACATAGTTATGAGCTGTAGGTACTTTTAATTTGTCAGTACAGTCACGTCTGAAAATATCGATACGGACAAAGTGCCAGAAGTATGTATCTATACTAAGGTCGTGTATGTATACATATTTTAGGCACTTTGTTCGTATCGATCTTTGCTTAAAATAATAATATTTTGAAACCTAATATATGTATGTAATTTCCTCATAGGTGATGTGAAAAGCAGTATGTGTCACATGGTAGCAAAATTATTTTCACCTTGTGCGTTAACACTTGAATCCCTCGCTACGCTCAGGATTCTATTATAGAATCCTTCGCTTCGTTTAGGATTCAATTGTACGCCCTCGCCGTAAATATGTTATTTTGCTCCCTTGTGACACAATCTACTATTTAGTTTACATACATATTTTTAAACCATTCCATTTGGCATAAACTAAGGACTGAACCTGAGCCCGTTTACACCCGGACAGGGTCTCATCATCATATATTTAAAAGTTATACTCTTGTCGGTGGAGCGATTTCCATAAGTGTCGGTCCTCTGCCTTCTCCTTGACAGCCCGATACGACACGACGTTGAGTTTTTCCTTTACTTGATCTATGTATGTTCTCCTTGGTCTGCCCCTCCGCCTCCTTTGTCACGTTTTGTCACGTTGGTCTATACGATTACGATACGATAGGGTCTATACGATTTTAATACTAAGTGGTTTTATATACCCCGCTACGAGATAGTCATTAGTCTTTGTATCATACACAACACACAACTACACAGGTGGAAAATATAATCGCTTAGTAACCTCTGTCGGCGCTGCTGCTGTTAATAAGTAACCAATAACAGAAGGGACCCTTTATATTGGTAGGAAGTGTATGAACCTTTCACAAAATCAAATCCAATGAAGACCGTAACCTTCAGTTTGTTTTGTAAACACAACAGGGTATATGAAGCGCTGCTTCGACTACAAGTGAGCGAGTGAGTGACGGGCAATTAGTAAACGGAGGTTGCCGGAACAAAGGGCCTCTTGGTTTCACTTAATTAAAAAGAAAATAAACCGACGCTGAGAAAAATGGCTGAAAATTAACAAAATTCAAGACTGCAGTGTAAAGAAAACAACCGGTTGAGAGCTTGAAAATGAATTGTTGCACTGTGTTAAGAGTCCCCGGCAAGCTCGGCCGAATTGCACCTACCCATACAAACTTAGTTCCGCTCTCATTTTAAAACTACGTGTTGGATTGTAATGAGACTTTGCACATACAATGACATGAGGTAGGTATAGGTATCTAGGTCTGAAATTATTTTATATAGCTTCAGTTTATAAAACAAACGAAATAGAGCAAAAACAAGTTATGTATGAAAAACTTAAATTCGCTGTATTTTTTAACTATGGTATCTGAAGCTACATAAACTAATTACAAACATAGATATAACTTATCCTATTGTAAGTACAAAGTTTCAGAGCAATCTAATAGCTAGTCGTTTTAAAATGAGAGCGGAACTACGTTTGTATGGAGGACCGAGCTTGCCGGAGACCCTTAAGTAATAACTAAGAAAGTTCAGTCCTTATCTTTATAAAGAAAAGAAAAAAATGTGGTTTTAATTCTGACGAAAATTCAAAAGTAGGTAAGTAAAAATAAAACCGTTGCACGATCCATTTAAGCTGCTAAATTTTTGCATAGTAATTGTATTGTTGTCGAAGTCCAAACATAAAAATTATTAAAACAGACAAATATAAAGAAAATCGTATGAACTATTTATTATGAAGCACAGTTAGTTGAAACGAATTTTACGGTTTTAAAGAAAATGGGTTTAAGCTATATTTATTACATTAATACACATAACTAACTTAGCATGGAATTAATTATATGTTTCCAGATAAATTAAAGAGTAATATCGACCATAAATACATTTTTAATTACTCGCAGATACGTATTGAACAATGTTCGTTATATGTATTCATTTGTTTAATCTTTATTGCAAAAAAAATACAAACGTACAAAAGGCGAACTTAAGGTCATAAGGCATTCTCTACCAGTCAACCTTTGGGCAAAGCAGTTGTAGGCGGTGCAAAATCATGATGTATAAAAAACACTATAAGGTACTTTTAAGGACACAATACATACAACAAATAATTCTAGATTTAAAATTAATTTCGACTGGAATTATACTTAAAATATTCTACGTCAAAAATAATAATACTAAAATAACATAACCCATGAGAGCAACATTACAGAAATACACACGTTAAACTTATAACACTGTTAGCTTCGGGGTATAAAAAATGAGCGAAAATCGCTGCAAATATTACGCAGTAAAACTTAATTTTCACACACTCCACTCGGCAACTTGTGACCAAGTTTGGCTTTAATTTTCCGGGCTCCATGGCTCGGTGCGCTACAATAGGCGGCCCGCAGCCATCATTAAGGTGCGGTTCAGGCTTTCAGTGCCCGTTCTAGTTAAAAACTGAGTAATAGGCTCTGTTATGCGTTAATATTAAACGTGGACTTACTGGACTTCATTATACTTTAATTAAAGCTGACAATATATTCTACGTCAACAGACATAGAAAAGAGATCCCAGCTTGTCTGTGACACCTAATAGAGTGGCCTTATGTGGTGGTTTAGGACGTTCGAGCGGTTAGAGGGCTGTAAAATTCTCTGTACATTCTTCACCGAACTCTGTTAAAACTTACAGAATTTGAAGTTGTGCGAAATACGAATGTGATCTTTCGTGGGCTTTGAATTTTATGTTATCCGTCAACTATAAACAACTACTATAATAATAAGTTTAAATGCATTAGAATAAACATCCCGTGCTATGGTCACAGTATCTAAAGCAAAGATAATTGATTGTACCTAATAGAAAGGTAGAGTCTAAGATAAAAACATGCCCCTTAGTTACCTAACGTAAACACAGACAAGTAAACGTCCACTTTTTACAATCATAGTTACCGTAAAATGTATGGAGCTGTACAGCGCCATCGCCATCTCGTTTACCTGTCATATTCGAAGCACGATATTGTCTTAGATTTTACGCATCTTAATCAATGTGATCTAAAGTAATAATAGCACTGGTTACCCGGATAGCTCTGCTGGCTATAGAAATAGTTTTGCAAGCGACATCTGTAGTTTTATAGGCGAACACAAACTTATATAGAAGTTTTTAAAGCTTGAATCACGTACTAACTTTACTGGGTCGTACAAAGTTGCTGTGGAATCTTTCTAAGAAAATGACTTTGTATCAATTACGACGTCCAAGTTTTAGTTTTAGTTTTTTTTTAATCGTTTTAGTTTTTTCGATGTAAGGAAGAGTAATAATTTATATTGAAAATTTGCGTAGAATAATCCCATTTTATAGCATGATCTTATGCACATTAGATTTTAATACCTCAATAATTTCTTTTTTGATTTCTTAAGAATGCTGCGTCTTCTTGGCTATATTACTGTAATGCAATGATATGTATGATATACTACTGGAGGGCGATTCAAATTTTATAATCTTAAACGGTTATGGATATGTTCTGTCAGCTGTGAACAGTGACATTTCTGGTTTTTTTTTCCTATCTGGCTTTTACTCCCTGCAATTTTGCACAGGGTTAATTTGATTTCTGGTTGAGTCACTGTTACGGGCTGTCAGTGTGTGTGTGTCTGTCAGTCTATCCATAACCGTTTCATAACAAGATTATAAAGGGGCCTCAGTCCGCCGGACTATATCGGCCTGTCAGTTGTTCGGAACTGTTTTGTTCTAACTGACAGGCCGATATCGTCCGGCGGACTGATAGTCAGTGGGCCCCTTTAAGATCGAATCGCCTTTCATGAACACTAGGTTTTGCGATACCATGACTTACTATAGAAACAAACAGATAACTTACTAACATGATACGGAACTGAAAAGACAGAAAAGAAAAACAATTATATTTGGGCTAACTGTATTTTACATCTAGGGACAAATGAAATACACTGATTTAAACTTTCACGATTTTTACAGTAGGAGAAAAGAGGACTTTGTTAAGAACTATAGATAATAGAAGAGGAAAGATGCTTGGGCACCTGATACGACACGACGAATTTATCAAAAACATCATAGAAGGGAAAGTTGAAGCAAAGAGGAAGGAGGGAAGACCAAGGAGAGCGTACATGCATCAAATAAAGGAAAAACTCAACGTCGTGTCGTATCAGGCTGTCAAAGAGAAGGCAGAGGACCGCGAAACATGGAAATTGCTCCACCGACAAGAGACTTACTCTTAAGTATATGATGATGAACGTACATACAGTAGCGGAAAATAATTTATAATATTTTTTCAGTTACATTTGCATAATATTTTTGGTTATTTCTTAGAAACGGCTCTAGCGATTTTCATGAAATTTACAATTTAGGGGCATATGAAAACGACAATTCTGTCAAACTAGGGTACATTATAAAATTAATTAGTTTGTCCGAGTTTTCGCGATACACCGGTGGGCATTTATTGTAAGTACTGATTCGATTAAATTTTCAAACCAGAGGCTAACGAGGGCGAAGGGGAGGAGGGGGGGAAGGTTTTATTGTTGGTAAGATTCGCAATTGAGTGTTTTCAAATGTAAAATATATTAATTAGTGTGTGTGTAGTCCCCAATCCGCATTGTATATGGCCACGTGCAGTGAATGGGACGTAAGTACCTATATATAGGTATGGTCGTAATAATGATACAATTATTGTTTACTTGATATAAAGTCTAATTTCACGAATTTGCGAGTGAATGCCTGCAAAAAAATAGCAGTATGATAGATTTTTTTCCGCTACTGTAAATACAGTTTTCATTAAACATAACAAAGTAAAATTATTCGCATTCACAAAAGTGTTTAGCAAACGATTGTTTGTTTCATTGGCTCTTCAGTTTTAACATGAAATACGTTCACTAAAATTTTCCGCCCGACTTCAAGAGAAACGTTTAGGTGTTTGAATCATTAATTTCCGAGTTAACGTCGCTATTGGCGCCACCTGCGGGGTGATCTCATTAGCTGCGAACTTCAAATTGTCGTCAATTAAAATCACTAATCGAGTTATTTTTGCTAGCTCGTACTAAGTTACTATGGTTTATAGCATGTTAGACTTTATCTACAGAAAAACAAGGTTCGGATTAGAGTGTTAGATTTGGGATGAATAACGAGCGGTTGAAATATTTATCGCGTAACGCGTTTATATCGAACCCAGTCACGTGGTAAAGCGTAATAATTGCTACGTAGCATAATAGTTTTAAGGCCGTTATTTGAACGTTTACATTGTTATTTCATTCTGAATATTAACGTTATTGGAGAGCGATATACATGTGCGTACTTTATAGTAGGCACGTAAATAAATTAGTACAGTACCGGGAAATAATCTTATATTTTAATAATATATTAGTATTTGCAATTTTTTAATACTTTCGGAATTATCTTGCCGTTGACGGTTATTTTAGTAATACGAGGTATAATAATTTTACGGTTAACCGGAAGTGTACATTTAAAGAATAAATGTTTTATAAAAAGAGAATTGCTGCTTGTTTAAAATTTGTTTTTAATAGTACGAAAACATTGCAATGTCACCCAAGAACTGGTATAAATGTTACTTGCAAAATTTAACCTAACAAACGTACACACCAGCAAAACCAGTGTTTACTGTGAGTTATATAAAAATATCATTCAAAGTACATAATGTAGGCATATGCAATATGCGACCTACTAATTAAATGCAAATCTTATTTATGTATTTCTCAGTGTTTAGAAATAAATCTATCATTAGTTACTATCATTTTCGCTACTTCAGTGAATTTTCAGTTAAAACGACATGTTCACCCCATAAACTAAAACCGAAAAATCCGCGCAATCGTCCACAGACTAGTATTAAAATAGTGGAAACTGAGGGGTGGCAACACGGCGCTAATGGCCGGGCTCATTACACGGATCTCGGCTGCGGAAAAAACAATTAACAAAGCAAGTGGCGAGACTACACAGCAGACGAGCGAGATGAACAGGTTGCAATTAGCATTTCGGAATTTATTTGTAGCAATGTTTTAATTTAACTAACAGGCCAACTCGAGCGTACACTGACATCAGAATAATATATGAATCATATTATTTAGTTATCGCGCGTCTCGCCCGCGCAAATACATGTACGGACAAGTACGAGCGAAATGGACGAAAACTAAATAACATGATTCAAATATGATTTTGATGTCAGTGTACGTACGTTCGACCTGTGATTCGGTTTAAACTTGCACTGAGTGCACACACCTGTGAAAATAGTCAAAACTTTACGTAAGAGTCTCGCACCCTTATGGGCTTGCGTAGAACTATAGACAAAACCCTCTTGTACTAATAAAAGTAAAGTAAACTGAGTAAAAATTAGTTTTCCGTAAGGCCTCAGTAAAAACTAGTTTTAAATGGAATTTTTCAGTCAAAATTTGTTTTCGCAAAGTCCCATGGTAAAAACTAGTTTACACAAATTATTTAAAATCAATTTTAGGGCAAACTGGTTTTCATTAGGGAAAACGCGTTTTTACTAGCTATTTAAAGCTATGTAATTTTTCACGGTGCGACGACGAGCGAAGCGAGGAGGAGCTTGTTACGTTCACCGTGACCAAATGGTACCAAAACTTGTGTATTTTTAATGTTAGGTAACTTAAAAAATATATATACCTATATTTGTTACGTGCATCTCGTGCAACTAGTTTCACTGATTATTTTTTGTTTGAACATTTAGTTAAATCTAGTTTTCAGTTGACTTCAGTAGGTACCTATTTAAAGATACTGCGTAGGGGTAGGTCGCGTCGGTGGAGTCAGTAAGGTATTAAGTGCTTCCACTTAATAGTGACTATTAGCTTAGATGTTTGTCTGTTTGTAGTTTCTCATTTGATTTCGGTGATTATAATTGTAACGTTTTTATGTACTTTCATTTTTTATTGGCATTTTTGAGTTACACATAAAGCTTCGCAGTTAAGAGGTCAACTATGACAACTGCCACGACTTCCAAATTGTCGGTTCTTAAACAGTTTTTGTGTACTTTGTTTATTTAATACAAGTAATTATTGTATGTCAAATATATAGCTGCCTGTTTCTAGCCTCTGTATATAAATATGGAAAAAGGACTAAAGAATAATTAAATTTATATATATGTATTTCTATTAATTTTTAACAAGCTGAAACGTATGTGAACGATGCTATTAAAAAAATTTATAGAAAATAATTATAATCTTAGAATAATTTTAGAATAAATTTAAAAGTGGAAAAATGACTATAACAATTTAAACTCTCGCGTTTTGTACACATAATTAATGTCATTACCGGGTCTAACGCGATTAAATTTTATTATTTTACCTTTTTTCCGACGTTTCAATTAGGTTGCACTAGCTAAAAACTGCCTTGGGTGAGACTTGAACTCCACTCGAACTTGGGTGAGCCAGAGGCCTGAGTTCAAGTCTCACCCAAGGCACAAATTTTTCCACTTTTAAATTTGTATTAATATTGTTTATTTATGTAGTTTATAAAGGTATTAATATAGCATATAAATATTACTAGTTAGTATATTGGCGTTAGTATTAGACTTAAATTAAATATATTGGAACGTTTTTTTTTCACACTGCACCCACCTTAACTAATTTCTGTTTAGCCCAGTGGTTGATTGGTAGAGAATGCACCAAGGCATTAAGTCCGCCTTTTGTACTTTTTACTTGTTCTTGTGCAATAAAGCTTAAAATAAATAAATAAAGAGGATACAACGCCCTTGCATAACGCTAACATTTAATATAGTTGGTCAAACCAAATTGGCAGTAAATAAGAACCAAAAAAACTATACTCATCCTTTTCTTTTGGGTACAAGTACTAGTGTAAGACAAAGATAGTATGATTCTCTCTGTCTATGTTTGAAATGAGACAGTCCTTTGACAAACTATATTAACGACAGCAGCTCACTTAGACGTTCATCAAAACTTTGAGAATAACAGCCTTTCCACAAGCACTAGTAAACTTTATGTTACATACTACTTAATTAACTCCACCATAAACAGAAAATTATTTTGCGTTGTTTTGTTATCATTAGCGTTATACAAATACGCTGCGTAATGTTTGCGCTTATTCAACACAATACTAGGCACTCCCTGATTTAGCTGAATATTACGTTAATAAGGATTTTCTTAAAAGTTTGCTTTGATTTGTAAAAAGGTTAGGTACCACATTAGCAAAATATACACGTTGTTGAATAAAAGTGTATCTTATTTTTATTTTAACGTTTTAGATTTTCAATAATGGGTGTAACGTTTCTGTTTTATTTTGCAAATAGACAAACTACGTTGCTTTTAATGTCTTGGCAAAATTGGTTGCTTCTATTTGCACACAGAAATCACGAATCGCTTATGTTTATATTTGTTTGTTAACGTATGTTTGTATATTGTGTTGTTTGTATGTTGTGTGTGTGTGTACCTACTTGTGTTCATGGAATACATATTTTTTCAGCACACCTATTCGGAAAAGAGGGATCAGTGGCAATTTTCTTCCCTGCTAAGAGGGATCAAAGTGGACTTTTCTGACATGTTTTTTTTTTACTTTTTTGCATATTTTTATAGCTTAAATAATATTTTGAAACATAATAATTTCCTCATAGGTGATGTAAAAAAGCAGTATGTGTCACATGGTAGCAAACTTATTTCCACCTTGGGCGTTAACACTTTAATCCCTCACTACCCTCAGGATTCAATTATAGAAACTTTCGCTTCGTTCAGAATTCAATCAGCGCCCTCGCCGTAAATATGTCATTTTGCTCCCGTGTGACACAATCTACTATTAATATACGCTTAAGTAGAAATCTTTCTGATCTTTTCGTGGTCATCGTCGCGTTTTAATCTTTCTTTATATTGTCCTTTATTTTACTTTTACAACTGCAAAAGCATTGCATCATTACTTCACTGTTTTTTAGGGTTCCGTACCCAAAGGGTAAAAACGGGACCCTATTACTAAGACTCCGCATTCCGTCTGTCTGTCTGTCCGTCCGTCCGTCTGTCTGTCACCAGGCTGTATCTCATGAACCGTGATAGCTAGACAGTTCAAATTTTCACAGATGATGTATTTCTGTTGCCGCTATAACAAAAAATACTAAAAAGTACCGAAACCGCGGTGGGCGAGTCCGACTCGCACTTGGCCGGTTTTTTTAAACTAACAGGCGGACATTGCGCGTTTGTTTATATTGCAAATAGCGATTTTATATTTGATCCAAAAAATCCAAATAAACTAGCTTTTCAACGCAAGCATGTGTTTCCAAAGATAGCGAAACGCCCCCGGGTTTATGCACGCACACCCCTGTAATGACCAAGCTCATTAGTACTATCCTTAAAGACCAGGGTAGATATTTTCCATCTTTGCTCTCTGTCTAACTTTACTCTGAATCCTCTACTAAAGAGAGATAGCAAGAGATGCTGAGAGCAAGGATTGTGTCAAGGGTGTTGAAGTCTTTAGTGTTAGGATAGTTCGCAACAATATGAGTAATAAAAGACGTTCAAGTTCTGACGTGCTTAAGAGGAAATACAATGGATGTATCTTAAACATTGTAGGTCAAAGCATTTGCAGGTCAGTTAAGTCAGTTTACATTTGAACCAAGTATTTCACTGTATATTTATTTCCTAAGCTTTTGATACATTTTGAACGTAGGGTCATTGTGCAGTAATGTATCGAGTCAAGTTGACTACAAAATGTTAACATCAACTTGCCTAACAAATGTTATTACTAATAGTGACAATTAAATTGCGCTGCATAGCTAGTAAATAATAAAAAAACGGCCAAGTGCGAGTCGGACTGTTGCACGAAGGGTTCCGTACCATTACGCAACAAACGGCAAAAAAATCACGTTTGTTGTATGGGAGCCCCACTTAAATATCTATTTTATTCTGTTTTTAGCATTTGTTGCTATAGCGGCAACAGAAATATATCGTCTGTGAAAATTTCAACTGTCTAGTTATTACGGTTCATGAGATACAGCCTGGAGACAGACAGACAGATGTCTGACAGATGTCTGTCTGTCTCCAGACCCGTATGTATGGTATACATAGTTTTTAGGGTTCCGTACCCAAAAGGGTAAAAACGGGACCCTCTATTACTAACATGTATTTTATAACTATGTATACCATACATACCTAATGTAAGTACCTGAACACAAACGATTCTTTATTTATTAGTCGTACAATGGACTGTAGCAAGATTATGCTTTTTGCAGAATTTCTTAACCGAAAGAAAGTCGTTTGTATTTTGTATAACCGTAAAGACAACTAAAAAATAACATAGTATACAGAATACTTAGCTTAAAATGTTCATAAAATTAAAATGAATAATACAAAACCTAACAAAATAATATTAGATAATTATAATCGTTTAACGTTAAATAATTGTTACAGTCACCACTAAAACTGTTAAATTACTAAATTAGGAAACAGCAGGCGAGGTTATTGACTTCAGGTAAAAGTACAAATGGCAATGCCATTATTTTTGAATCGTTCATTAAACGGAATCCCTGGCGGGCAACTCGGATTAATCATCCACTGCAAACTGTTTAAAAATTCAAATTATCTGTTCTACTCGGCTTTCTTGATCAAGGCGGAAAACGAGAATTAATATTTAAAACTCGCAGCTAGAACTGTTCTAAAGCTTCGTGTACTCGTACCTATTCTACGGTTAGGGCTGCGGATGTGGTGCACGCGGGAAGCGTGTTGGATATATGTGTTCAGGTTACAGGTACAAATAATACACCTTTTTAGGGTTCCGTAACCAAAGGGTAAAAATGGGACCCTATTACTAAGTCTCCGCTGTCCGTCTGTCACTCCGCTGTGTGTCTGTGTGGCTGTATCTCATGAACCGTGATACTTAGACAGTTGAAATTTTCACAGATGATGTATTACTGTTGCCGCTACAACAACAAATAAAAAGTACGGAACCCTCGGTAGGCGAGTCCGACTCGCACTTGTCCGGTTTATTTTTTATTTTGTTAAAATGACGAACTTATTAGAAGTTATAATAGGTTCAAGAAAAAAAATGGATATCTGCTTCGTTCCTTCCAGGATCTAAAAAGCACTGTCAGAGTTAAGTCAAATATACGAGGTAATTATTTTAAATGGTTTTTGTTCTACTTGATAATTTACAGAAATGCTTCCTTTTTACTCTGTCTAATTTCTTCTAGATTCATTGCATGTAAGTAAATACTCTTATAAAAACCAGGAAACATGCAATAAATTTAATAAACAGAATCGGAGTTAGAAATTCGCAAAAACTTTGTGCATCTTTAACTTCACTCTGTATGTAAGTAGTATATACTTTGCAGCCACACAGAGCGTAAGGAATATCTAGGGCAAAGAGTAATAGGGCCGGGAAATTGTCCGGCCGACTCTAATTTCCATGTCAAAAAAAAAGCGTAAGGAATCGAAATTTTCTTTAGTCTCATCATTCACCGAAGATTAGCTCGAAAGAGGGTATTTGTCGACTTGCAAGCTGCACGCGGTATGCCTCTCCCACTCCACTCAATGCCTAAAAGTAATAAATGTTAATTGTTAATCATTCTTCTTCTTCTTCTTCGTCGTTCCCTCATGACTGAGGATCGTGACCAAGAACTATATCCCTCCATTTAACGCGATCAAGGGCTATGTGGGCTGCCCTCTGCATGGAACCACATGCTTGTCTAATGGAATCCGACCATCTTGCCGTGAATCGGTTAATCTTGCCGTTGCATTGTTAATCATACGCAAATATTAATAAAGAATGATTTTCAAGAATGCACAATAAAATAATGCTTTTGCAGCTTCACAAACAATCAAGCATTTATTTTGTATGTGTATTTTCCACAGAGAAAATAGATCTTTTTTAAATTCTATAAATTTCTCGGACTGTTGTTTTGTAAAATAATAGACAAGCAAGGAACGAATGAGTTCCCGTCGGGAAGCGGATCATCCCCGTCGGCGTCGTAACGAAGCCTTCGGGGCTCGCTTTACGCAAGGAACAAAACTTACATACCGAGCTAGGATAAGAAGGGTTTATCTACACACCAGTTTCAACGACACACACCCCTTTTATTCGTAGGAAGACAGGTGCATCAATTGGCACTGTTTGGTGTCTTTTGGAGAAAATCAGAAAATGTAGACTATTTTAGGATACTTACACACCTTACCTTACACATATCGCTACCTTTTGACAATATACATAAGTATCAGTGTAGCGAGATCTAATTCCAGCTGTCGAGGTGTCTCAAAATTCAGTATGTTTTGGAACAGAACGGAATTGGTTCATTTCACCAGAATATTGCTTAATGTAACGCGTGTGACTTTATTGTCAGCTATGCACCTGATAAAATTCATACCATTGAATTGTAATTACATGAATAAGTAAAGGTACGGTTTACATTAATTTGGCTTGTAGTAAAGCGTGCGTTGGCCCGTTCGACGTGAATTTTACATAAATGCTCGCAGTATTCATATTTAATTCGAATTTAAAGCATTCTTTAAACTGACAATTTTAATGTATTCCATTTAACAAAGCGATTTTCTATTATTGCCAGTACTTTCAAATAGAATAAATAATAAACAAGCAATGGATAGTGATAAGCTATGTAAAACCTACTATTTTAGAAATACAATCTAATATGCTTGTTTACATAAATACCGTCATACGGGGGAATTATAGACTGGTGCATATAATGAGACAAAGCGTAGTAGGAAATTTAATTATCTACCTATACTGGCAAAACCGTTAGTGATAGGTTGGTTAATTTACTGTCAACTCACCCGCAGGAACAACAGGTTCATACAGGTACCGTAAAAATTGCTTGTTTCTATCACAATTTCTCTTTAAAAAATATTTTTTAAGTGCTTTAAAACTGGTGATTTTATTGTGCTGTAAAACAGTGTATGTCACGACTTTTGTATCTCATTATTCTTAATGTGTAAGTATACCCGTTTACCTAAACTTACTTTTTCGTCGACAGTTTGACATTCATATTTCCCCAGTAATGCCTTACCTTCACGAAAAAAATCTAAATTTAGTAAAGGTGTGTTCACTTTGGGTGAAGGTACATATTAAAAGAACTGCGATGTTGCAGATACCTAAGAAGTACACATATGTCGCTAAAATTTTTTTTTTTTCATTAAATATTTAACGTAAAAAAAAATTCGAGACGATAATTTATTGTTGTCGTATTTTTTCCAATAAACGTGTTCAATGTGAACGCGCCCTTACTTAACTTGCTTAGTATATTTTTTTATAACGTCAAAACAGTCCCAACAAATTAGCAGACTTACTTCGAAAAATCTCACCAAAACGTTGGTGTCTAAAGCTTACCCCCCTCCATTTTCTAACTTGGGATAGACACATAAATATTAAAATAAAATAAACTATTTGCATATACGTTGGTATTATACCAAAATTTTTAAAGCAAAATATAACTAGGGAACTTCAGTCTACGAACAGCAACGAGATTGTTAATGCTATAATTCAAATGTTTTTTTATTTTTTTGCCTGTGAACTTGAAATGAAACCTGTCTATAATTCCCCCGTTTGACGGTATAATTGAAGAGTAATTTACAAATATTAGTGCTTTTTATTGGAATGATTCATTCAGTCATTTTCAATTTAGAGCAGTTCAAAGTCAACTGTGGATTGTGAAATTTTTGAACGTTTTCTAATTATTTGTTAGACGAAGCAGTGAAAATGTTACAATATGTAATATATTTGTGATTTACTCACAAAGCCCTTTCATTTGATACCCTACATGGTATGATTAAAAAAATAGTAAAAAACTTTGTACTTTTTGACGTCACAGCAACTACCTCCACCACTTTCGCGCTTGTCATCTCATATATTTGTGTTCAGGACATCACACTGAATGCACTGATACCAAATATGCCCATATTTGCGACGACATGAGCGAAAATCGATTTCCAGAAGACTTCCAGACCAAAAACCGACGTACTATCATGGCTTATGCCACAGATTAGCGTGAAGATTAATGAATGAATGAATGAATGATTAGGATTTATTTCAAGACAGGTCCCATATTGTGACATACACACATAATAATAATTTTACGATTTTTTTCGGTTAATATTAATATTAACATTAACCTTAACTAGCCTAACCTTAACCCGTTATTTCAAAGATTATGGAGAAGGCTATGTTTGTGAGACTAACTGATTACTTAACTTTGTATAATATTGTATCACCCGACCAATTTGGTTTTCGAAAGGAGCGGTCAACTGAACTGGCCTGCTTCGAATTAATCAAGGACATATCAGAGGCTACTAATGACAAATTACCAGTGAAATGTATATTTCTTGACATGAGCAAAGCTTTTGACTGTGTAAATCACTCGAAACTCCTTTCCAAGCTTGAATGCCTTGGTATCAGAGGTAATGTTCTAGATTGGATGAAAAGTTACCTGACCAACCGAACACAGTGCACGGAAATTGCGAGAATAGTCACAGAAGGGAACAATCTTTTAAAGAGAAAGTTTAGATCTCAGTGTCGTGTCAATGAGACAGGGGTGCCACAAGGAAGTAATTTAGGCCCTTTGTTGTTCTTATTATACATAAATGATCTTCCACAATCAACATCGCAAAGGTGTATAATTTTTGCCGATGATACTACCTTAATAGTAAAAGGAACTGACGTGAATACTTATGAATCGGACATAAATAAAGCATTAGCAGATGTTAATACATGGATAGAATGTAATGACCTAAATATTAATGTTAATAAAACTCTGTTTACACAATTTCATCATCATAATTCGAATTTAACTGTGAATCTAAATATTAATCTTAATAATACTCCAATTGTAGAATCTCATAGTGCCAAATTCTTAGGCATAATTATTGATGAACATTTAAACTGGAAACATCATATCGACGCAGTGTGTTCTAAACTAGCGCGATTTGTTTTTGCCCTGAGAAATCTTAAAAATACAATTTCCACTCGGGCCGCGTTAGCAGCTTACCATGGATATGTGTCATCTACCCTTAATTACGGCCTGCTACTGTGGGGTAATTCTGTTGAGGTCCAGAGGGCATTTATGGTCCAGAAATATTGTATACGAGCATTGGGTGGCGTTAAATATGATGACACGTGCAGACCTCTTTTCCAAAAGTTTCACATTCTCCCCCTAGCCTGTATGTACATTTTAAAACTATGTATTTTTACAATAAACCACCCGGAGTACTTTATAAAGCGCGAGGAAATGTTCGCAAGACAACTCCGGGCTCAGTACCAACATCTACTATACCAGCCAGCCTGTACCTCTGATATATATAGGAGAAATGCTTTTAATATGTGTGTTGTAATATACAATAACCTCCCTATAGAGCTGAGAATGTTGAAAGGAAACGTATTTAAAATAAAATTAACTGAATGGCCACATGAACATTGCTTTTATAGTGTTAAGGATTATTTAAAATTTAAAACGTAATATTTAAAATGACAGTTTTTTTATTTGACATATGTAATTTATTTTATTTTATTTTACTTTTGACTAATGTACCATAATTCTCTCTTTTTTTATTTATTTAATTTCATTGACATTGTTTTATTATGATAGTGTTTTAATGATTGCATGTTAGTAATTAATAAATGTACCTTATTGTACCATTATGTAAATATTTTGCATGTTGATGTTGTGTCGACTGAATACTGCGTCCAACTATTTTATAAGATCTGATTGTTACGTATTCAAGCAAATAAATATTCTATTCTATTCTATTCTAGATCCGTCGTGGGGTTCGAATATTCGGGAACATCCCGGAATATTCTAGAATGTTGTGGAATGTTCGGGAAATACATACCTATATACCTCGGGGCTTATACATATACTTACAACGACATGAAATGTTGTTAATAAACAAGTATTGTAAATAGAGGTAAGTAGGTATTTAAGTTACGATATATTTTTAATATAAAAATTGTACCTCTTATACATATTTTAAAGTTTATCCTTTCATTACAACTACCACACAATCTCACGTCAACTCCCTGAGCGAAGCAGGGTACTTCAGCTAGTATATGAAAAGTTTTAAAACTTTTAAGTAGTCTCTTCGCGAATAGCACAAAAATAATAATATATTAAGATTATAAAGCTATGTTCAACTTCATATCTATCGTTTACTACCTAACAGCACAATAAGATTTCGTGCACGTATAAACTACCGAGTCTACCGACATGTTTTGTATAAACCGAAACCCGTCATTACGTGCATTATTTGCACTGAAATTGACGGCGACTGATTGCAAATTGCACCCAAATACTGGAGATTGGTTTTTCTGTCCAATCCAATACCAATGTATAAAAAATTAAATGGTGGTTTTCGATGCTACGAACGAGACGTTTTATTTATTTGTGTGACTTTTGTTACAACTCGTGAGAAAATCGAGTGTAATTCAAAATTATGGATGGTCTCATGGGTTTTGTTTACCTACCGTGAAAGTTGATACTTATGCCATTTTCAAAAGGGGGGTAGGTAATCGAATTATCAAAATTGTCAATGTTTATCCCGGTTTCTGCGTTTCCGGTACTTTACATACATTGTTCAATAATGTAACATTTTTTTAAAAGTTTTTACCTGCATTCTGTTTACTTACTAAGTTATTGTAAGATGTTTTTATTTAATCTTTTGTTCATTTAAAAAAATATTAACGTTAGAGCTTTCCTGAGAAGTAACCCTACGTAGGATTTCTGTATGTATGTATGTGTACATTCACATGATGATTTTTACTAGAATATTCTACTTTTTAGAAGCTCTAGTGGACAGACCTACTTTTTGCACTTTTTTTAGCTTGATCCCTCATTAGCCTAAAAACGTTTTCAGTAAAAGCCAAATTAAACTACGATGCTTAATTCGAACTTTTTAATGGTAAATGGCGGCTTATAGCCATTTGTTAATTAGAGCATATTCAACTCCACTAATTGCATCTCATTTAAACGGCCTGCCCGCAATTAACCCATATTACTAGCATTTTTACTTACTTCGTTATATGAAAATTTTCCTTTGAGGATTTCGCGAACATATTCAACGATTATATATTATGAAAGAAAAAGTTGTAAAGTGGATACATTTAAAAAAATGGAATTAGAAAGTAGTGTAATAAATTCAAAATATGATTATTTCGTAATAAGAATATGCAAGTAGGTCTACCTACATACATCGTGAATTGTTTCATCAGTGTCGTGACCATTTTTAATCTTTGATTATGCAGAGCTTTATGCTCTATCCTCTAAATATCGCAAGCAACTATCCTGTACCCTACTTAGCCAGACTCTACTTAATAGAAAGTCATTAGAGCGAAGGAGTAAAGCTCTTTCTGACTATGTCTAAGCGACGAACGTATATAAATACGACAGTTCTTGCCCTATAAAGGTCTTTCCCGAATTGACCTTATATCTTAAGTATACAATGATGATTTTGCGGGCGGAGTCGGAAGCAGTAGCTAGTTTTTGCGTAAAGGGAAATTCAGCAGGTGGTCTAAGTGCCCGGTTAATAACGCTTAACTCCTTTCAATTAAGAAACAGTTCCATAGGACAATTTGTCTAATCACAAGCTTTTACAAACCTTTGAGGTTTAAATGTACTTAAGCCACCCACAGAATGTCGACTCAATAGTCTGTGGAAACATTTCTGACTGTTAAGACGGCCCTACATATTATTTAAATAAAAAATAAAAGTTTACGCCCAAAATGAGGCCGTTAAGGCAAATAGATTGCTTCAAAGTTAATATGAAATTTTGGAAGTTACTTGCCGTTTGGCCTCCAAACGATATGCAATCTTATTACCGTTACTATCAAATGTTTTTCACGGCGTTCATTCTTTTAAATAACTTATTAGCTACAGTAAATTTTATTTTCCTTCCGAGACAATTAGATATGTTTATAGATGAAATGATATTTTACTTCTCTGAAATAGCTGTGACATCGAAGTTTTTGACTTTTCTTTTTATGCGCAAAAAAATTCTAATGATCTTGAGTATGCTCGAGAGTGATATGTTTCAGCCTGAATCAGAAAATGGCTTAAAAGCAATCGACAAAGCGAAAAAATTTAATGTAAGATATTTTAAAATAGTTGCAACAGTGTCAGCAACTGCTCATTTATCACATATATTCCCACCAATATTACTGCATTTTATTTTACATGTAAAATTAGAACTCCCTGTATGCAATTTTTCATTTTTATCGGATGATACTAAACAAAAATTTATTTACCCTTTATATGAGTTTCAAGCCCTCTACATGCATTCTCAAGTGCTTTGTAATATCAGTATCGATACATTTATTCTCGGTTTACTAATATACGCCATTGCCCAATTGGATATACTTGACGATAATTTGCGAAGAGTCACCGAAAAAAAACAAATATTAGTTACACGAGCTGATGATTCTATGGAACGAGCGGAGAAAGAAAATGTCATAAAGAAACTCAACGATTCTATAATTCATTATGGTGAATTGGGGCAGTATGTAAAAATATAATTATTGATTTGAAGGAATTAGTAATGGAGTACGCATCGCTACATCTTTCCTCACAAAAAATTCTGCCTCTTTCGAGGGGGACGAGGTAGCACACATATTAAGAAACTAACTACAAATACATTTTTTCCTCTCGTTACGACGCACCCATACTAAAACAATACAACAACACTAAGTTAAATTAGCACACTAATGCAGAAAAAACTATACGCGGACACAATTTCACATTACACTGATAAGTGTAGGCGTAATCGAACCGATTAATAGGGCTTCCAAATGTCTGGATATTATCGTATCGATATAATTTTCTAGACGTCATAGACAGCGCCACTTGGTACTCGTGGAATAGTTTAACAAACATATCAAGTAATTTACTGGATTACAAAATTAAATAAGCCATTACGGTGCTTACTATAAATAAAGCTACTGCTGCTACCTACTACGAGTATATCCCATTTCTCATTTTTCAATATCAAGAGGAAAGGAAGAAAAAACTAAGCTACATACTAATACAATAAAATTTGGAAACCATGCGTTGTATTTTTCAATAATTGAAATACTACCGAAAGTACCACTCTTTAGTTAAACATAGCGGCACCGTTGAATTTTACTATGAATACAATTAATTAGTTATGCTATAATTTTATGTCAAAAGAATATTTCATTTCTAATCGATATTTTACCGTAAAGAATAATACTCAGCACTATTTTAGTCTGGTAGACCCGGCCACAATACTTAATTCACATTTGCTTGTAATTTCATACATTTTAAGGTCTACTACCTTATTAACATTAAATACGGTGACGTTTGAGTTTGGCGAAACATTGTATTATGGTGCACATATTGTATTTTCCATGTTATTATGAATAAAATAAAATAAACTTCAGTCAAAATCAAATACGAATTGTATGCGATTTTTTTAACTGATTTTGTAATCGATTCTAGATGCCTCGTTTCCATGTTGTAATATGCTATAATCAAAGCAAAAATGTATTTAACTGTCAAACGATATTCCATCCTTTTGTATATTTGATGTATTTGATCGCTTTTTACACCCATAAACAGCACATGCAGACATTTTGACGGAGCTCGTCACGCGCGGAATACGATTGAAAAACTGTCAATAATCGATGAATGAAGTAGTTTTTATAAAATGGTCTGAAAATTGTTCCGGTGTTTTTGGAAGATGAGTTCGACATGAAAACGTCTCCATTACTAATTTCTTGAATTGTAAAGTATTGATGAAACGTGCAAAAGAAAGGGAATGCCTGAGGAGTTGGTTTGTAGGTCGAGCCTTAACCAAATCTATGAAAAGACGAATCAGGCATCTCCTTTTGCAACTTAGTAACGTAAAGGGTTTACTGCTTGTTCATTTAAACAAAACATTCTGAGCATATTAAAGAAAATTGCTATTCATAAAAGTTTTTCAATTTGTACATTTCTTACAATAATATAATTAGTATTTTGTCAAAAATAATTTCAGAATTTTGAAATATATTCAATGTTTTTATTTTTTTTTACTACGTCGGTGGCAAACAAGCATACGGCCCGCCTGGTGTTAAGCAGTCTCCGTAGCCTATGTACGCCTGCAACTCCAGAGGACACAATTGAAAAATGAATTGATAATTACATTGAATAATCATTTATTTCAGAAGAATCCATATTATATTAGTAATTTATTTTTATACTTTTAAACAGGTTCTGTGACTTGGTCCAAGATGTATTTAGTATAACATTGTTCGTGCAGTTCGGTGTGGCTTCTTGTATAATTTGCGTCGTCCTGTTCAGATTTACATTGGTAAGTACATAATCAAAATAATCAAAATAATGCGCTATGTGTCTATGCCTGTATGTATACCGATCAAATTGTAAATTTTACTCAATTTCTCGCTCTTCTCAACAGCCGGCGCCATGGCAGTACTTCATATTTTTGGGATCATATATGTTCATTATGATCCTTCAAATTTTGGTACCCTGTTGGTTCGGCACTCGCATCCAGGATAAGGTATCTATATTTTTAGGGTTACATAGCCAAAATGACAATACAATACAATTAGCCTTTAATCACTGACTTAGTTATAGTTTTGTTGTTTCTTTATAATTGATTTTAAATTTTCACTAGTCACGTTGTCGGGGTTTCCGACAAAAGCTTTTCAGTCTTCTCTGTTTCGAGCGGTTCGTAATATTCACTTTGGTGGGAAATCGTCCTCCCATCTAATTTTCGGGTGTCCCTGACCTCTCTTGCTGTATGTAGGGAACCAATTGGTTATATTTTGTGTCCATGTCTATTTTTGATCCTGACATGTGACCTGTCCACCTCCAGTTTCTTTTTCTTATTTCTCTGGCTACGTCTCTAACTAGTGTAAACGATAAGTGAAGATAAATACTGGACTTTTAAAATAGGTACTTTATTAAATCAAGTTGATTACAAAATACGTAATAGAGTACAATTCAAGTAACCCTAACGAAAGTCGCCGCAACAAGAGAGCTCTGAAGGTCGTGCAGCCCCTTTTATCGGCTCAGTATCCCCACCGAAGTCGGTCGGTAGACGGGGCGGCGGCCACCTGGGCCTATGACGCAGCTCTCCGATAGATGGCGCTGTAGCGGCTCCTCGTAGTGTCTTTGTGAGCCGCTAGGTGGCGCGTTCAGCGCTTGGCGCCATGGTTGCCAACACTAGTTTTTTCCTAATTGGTGTCAGTCACCATCTGTCATTTATTCTTATTTCTAGCATGCTTCTTTCCATGTCATGTTGACAAACCGCAATCTTTTGTATGTTTTTCTTAGTGCATGCCCATGTTTCACAACCGTATGTCAAGCATAGCAGTAGACAGGTATTCAAAAGAGTCAAAATATACTTTATTCAAATAGGCCTAGCAACAAGCACTTTTAAATAGTCAAGTTTTACAAATATTACCTTAATACACTTACTTAGGACACTTTTGTTTTTCATTATCTCTTTCATAGACCTGGGGGCCGATTTGTGAATTTCGACAGCTCGATTTCGTGTATTTCGTTCAATAATATCTCCACTACTAGGCATTTAAATTCTATTAACAGAATTGAAAAAGAGTGGTCAACACCACTAGATTCCAAATTTCTATCGCTCGTATGGGGACCCCACTGGAGTTTAGAATCTAAAGTTATACCAAGAAAAACTGTACTATCAACCAATTCCAATTCCTCGTCCTTCACAATGACACTTGTTTGCACATGCCTTACGACTACTAGTGACAAACTTAATACATTTAGTCTTTATCTCATTTAACAATAAATTATTAACATTGAACCAATTTACTACTTCTGAAATAGCATCGTTTATATCATTGTAAGCTTGTTGCTGTCGTTTGACTTTGAAAATAAGTGAGGTATCGTCTGCAAACAATACTATATTGTAGTTTGGATTTGATTTTCATTAGGACACTTTTGTTTTTCATTATCTCTTTCATAGACCTGGGGGCCGATTTGTGAATTTCGACAGCTCGATTTCGTGTATTTCGTTCAAAAATATCTCCACTACTAGGCATTTAAATTCTACTAACAGAAATAAAACTATGAAAACGGATTATATCGCGTATATTGAATTTATAATACATCCCGACGTTTCGAACTCTTTACAGCGTTCGTGGTCAACGGGTGACTGAGGAAAAATTACAAAGTGCAAAAATACCCACATACTAAAATAATGAACAATCATAGACTACAAACTTTAAGGCTGGTTGTACATGCAAAATCGGTTCATAAGGCTAGTTATACACTATAATTATTTTTCAAGTAAAGATATATATATATATATACGCGATAAAAAAAACTACGCCGGCTCCAACCCTACACCACGGACCCGAGAAGATTTAATTCCCTCCTAAATTGTAGGAGGGTATCCCAATATGACACACATCTTTTCAAAACATCCGAATGTCCAGCATCATCCAACACTAAGGTCTCACAGTCTATGTCTCGCTTGCTCCTTTATCAGATGGACTACAGGATCCCAAGCTGGTGGTAGACAAAAGCCATCTTCCCTATTAAAGTTTGGATATTTCTTAATCTCAATGACCTCGCGCAGCATTCTGGGTATGTACCGCTTCTCCTTGGCAAGAACCAGAGGCTTATCAAACTTGATTGAGTGATTGGCTTTATCCATGACATGCTCACACACAGCAGACCTAGGTCGACGGTGCTTGACATCAGCTATGTGTTCCTTCACCCGAGTGGAAATGCTCCGTTTCGTCTGCCCGACATATGATAGGCCACACTCACAGTCCAGCCTGTACACTCCTGCAGTCTGTAGAGGGGTATTGCATTTTACAGGCCTCAGGAATTGTGACATCTTCTTCATTGGCTTGAAATATGTTTTTATAGAAGCACGCTTCAAGATGTCGCTGATCCTGTCCGTGACCCCCCTGACAAAAGGCAGAATGGCAGGCCTGCGCTCGACTGTGGGGATCTTAATGTGGGACCTCTGGTTGACCCGCGGTATCCTGAGCTCGTTTGCCTGGAGCGCGCGCCTGGCATGCTGGAGCTCCGCGGCCAGATGCTGGTCATCACATATCCTCTGGGCTCTCTGAAACAAAGATTTGCCTACTGTAACAAGTTGACTGGGATGGTGATGCGATTTGCCATTTAAGTACCTATCAGTATGAGTAGGTTTCCTATACACAGTGCGACCTAGGGTGTTATCAGGATTTCTTTTTACCAATACATCTAAGAAGGGGAGAGAACAGTCTTTTTCCAACTCCATAGTAAATTTTATTTTGCTATGGATGGAATTTAGGTGATCCAAGAAAGTTGAAACACTACTTTTTGGAAGTATAGTAAAAGTGTCATCTACGTATCTTTTAAATATCTTCGGTCGCACAGGAGCCAATGAGAGTGTCCTCTCCTCGAAGTCCTCCATAAAGATGTCAGCGACTACTGGAGACACCGGAGACCCCATGGCCACGCCGTCGACTTGAAGGTAGAATTCACCATTCCATAACAAGTAGCCAGATGTAAGGCAATGTTCCAACAGCTTAGCATATTCCTCTGACATGTTCTGCTCACATAACCTCTTCTTGACAATTTCAATGCAGTCTTGTACCGGTAGGCTTGTAAATAGCGACTGAACGTCAAAACTGACCATGATCTCATCATCAGTCAATTGGAATACCCTCCTACAATTTAGGAGGGAATTAAATCTTCTCGGGTCCGTGGTGTAGGGTTGGAGCCGGCGTAGTTTTTTTATCGCGTATTTATATATATATCTTTACTTGAAAAATAATTATAGTGTATAACTAGCCTTATGAACCGATTTTGCATGTACAACCAGCCTTAAAGTTTGTAGTCTATGATTGTTCATTATTTTAGTATGTCGGTATTTTTGCACTTTGTAATTTTTCCTCAGTCACCCGTTGACCACGAACGCTGTAGAGAGTTCGAAACGTCGGGATGTATTATAAATTCAATATACGCGATATAATCCGTTTTCATAGTTTTATTTCATGAGTAACTATCGCGGTAACCGAAGACAATATTTTCTACTAACAGAATTTAAAAAGAGTGGTCAACACCACTAGATTCCAAATTTCTATCGCTCGTATTTAAAAAAATTGCATTTTGCCGTTTTGCACCGATTTTTGGAGTGACGAAATCGAGCTATCGTAATTTAAAAATCGCCTCCCAGTATTTGTTCCATGTATTATTATTTATTAATCCTTCTGTCTAGTTCTTTGAGCATTTTATCTTCTGGTGATATCACTTAACCGAGACAGATATTCTATTTCATTTCCGTCAACTATTATAATTATTGGGTGGTAATCTTTGTTTCTCATCACCTCTGTTTTGCTTAAGTTGATGGAGAGGCCTGCTTTCGCGCTTTCAGTGACCATTGTTGCAGCATAATTTGGAGTGTAGTTGGGTTTTTTGCAAAGAGTATCAGGTCATCAGACTCGTCAGCAAAACCAGGTTCAGCCTGCTGCCATTTATGTTTATCCCATATTCCTCCCAGTTCAGCTTTCTGAATATGGATTCAAGAACCGAGCAAAAGAGTTTTGTTGAGGGGAATCTCCTTGCCTTACCTCGTAATATTTGAAAAGGTTCTCCTTTACTTTCTAGTTGGACTACAGCTGTGCTTGTCTCATATTATTTTTATTTTCTTCAAAAAGGCACTCGGGGACTTTCCCCTAATGTCACTGCGGTCGACACTCGACCGCGAATGCAAGCTGTTTTGCCGCTGCGATTTAAATGGCACCTTTAACAGCACAAAAAATTCTAATCAAATGTAATCTCATCTACGTACTTACTCTTGGGTTGTACCGTTGTATGGATTAAGTGTTCGTTTAGACCATACCGGCTACACGTAGACAACAAAGCAACAACAAAACTAGAAGCACTTTACAGTCGTTTACATTCGAGTTCACTTTGTTCTTATCTACTTAAAACATCGCCATATACAAATAAACCCTTTTATTTTAGAGTCAACAGCTATCCCAGGCCGTGTACGATTGCGACTGGACCGCTAAGTCTCGCTACTTTAAGAGCAGTCTGCGGCTCTTCGTGGAGCGAGCCAACAAACCTGTCTCAATAACGGCCGGGAAAATGTTTCCACTTTCGCTTACCACTTTCACTTCTGTGAGTTGAAAATAGTTTATATTTTACCAGAATTTACCAGATCTTTCGAACTTGCACGTCCAGAATGGAGTAAAAATATCGCAGTTCTTCACTGAATACTTTACTTTCATTCAAATTAAACTTTAGAAAGATAAACTATAGTTATTTGTTATACAAGCGTGCAAAGTTGTATTTTACCGGCGAGTATGGAATTGAAACCCGAGCAAGCGAAAGGATTCTATAGTTGAACCACGAGCGAAGCTAGTGGTTCTAAAATAGAATCGTGAGCGTAGCGAGTGTTTCAACACACGAGAAGTTTAAATACATTTGCACCCGTGTGTAACACAAAACTTTTCACCTCACTATAGCGAGGAAAGTGCAACATGCAAAAAAACAGCTCATAAAAATACGTCTTTATTTGTACACATACTCATCATCAGGTTAATTCTAATCATCATCAATATGGTATAACATTATGCAAATTATAGTTGGTCAAACCAAATTGGCAGTAAATAAGAACAAAAATAAACTACTCATCCTTTTCTTTTGGGTGCGTGTACTTGTGTAAGACAAAAATAGTATGATTCTCTCTGTCTATGTTTGAAATGAGACAGTCCTTTGACAAACTATATGTAAAAAAATTGTTGACAATGTTGACATTTCTGACGATGCGTTTTGAAATTGCAGCGACTCAATTTGTGCGTTCAGAATTATATTCAACATCATTGTAAAACAAATGTTTCTTATGGAATTTTGAGGCTTTTTTTGACTTAAAATCATTAAACAAAGCTAAATTTATATCGATAATTAATATCGAACAAACCATTATCATGAGCGTTTTACGTTTTGTTATCTGTCAAAAGCTACTAAAACACGCTCCAAGGTCACATTACTTTCCCCTCTAGTGGATAAAATGCGTTTTTACCCGCTTGTTTTAAAGGATAAAATACGGCTTTCCGAGCTAGTGAGGGGAAAACTTTTTTCACGCAAATAAGTATAAGAGAACGTATTACATTAGGTGTGTATGGAAGCCTGGAAGGTGACTAAAACATGGCATTTTTTCCAGATTATGAATTCTTCGTACTCATTCTTCACTTTGCTGCGCCACATGCAATCTCGGCAAAATTAGATCTGTATCGTATTAAAATAGGTATTCGCACCATTTATTACAAAATGTAATCAATTTCAGTGTAAAGTTGACTCAGTATAAATTTAGTTGAAATTAAGGTTTCCTCTAAAATATCAAACCAGTGACAAAAGGTAGCACGAATTCGGTTACTTACTTAAAATTTCAAAGCTTTATTAATTTTCACCCTGGCTCGCAATATTGATTCTAATTAGAATACTGAAAGTGAACTCGAGGTCTGCAAATTATATTTGATTGATGGATATAATATGAAATTGTGAAATATGTATTCAGCGGTGTTCATGGTAAAGTTTTTGTTGGATAATTTTAGTAAGTCAATAAGGGCGGTTCTCTATGCGGGAATATTTTAAACAAACTGTTATTAGTACCTACGTATCTGATAGCTAACGGTGGACTGTATATTGAGATGAGATGATAGAAACACGTATCATAAATTAATACTTTTAATAAAATACTAAACAAGAAAATACCGCACAATATTTATCGGTGACAAGGCAGACTGACAATCAGTACTTGACATAGAACAATAATAAAGAGTAATAAAGCGAGGTTTAGACTAGCAAGAACTTGCATGCAATTTACGTTACATTGCTGACTACTAAGGTAAACTGCATTCAAAATGTTTATGAGATGACACATTCTTAGCGTCTATTTTGTTAGTTTCATCTGATTTCTTATGTATGTGTTTGTATATGTCTTTATATATATATATATATATATATTTTAATTATATATGTATGTATTATACCTATGTATTATTTATATTAGTTGTATGAGTTGTGTAAAATACCTACTTTGTTTTGTAATTACAACGTGATGTTGCACCGCCTACAAGTTATCTGCTTTGCCCGAAGGTTGACTGGTAGAGAATGCCTTGTAGCATTAAGGCCGCCTTTTGTACATTTGTATTTTCTTTTGTGCAATAAAGATTAAATAAATAAATACCGCAATGTAATGCAAATTGCATGCAAGTTCTTGCTAGTCTAAACTTAGCTTAAGATTTTACAAAATAACATGTACGAAAGAGGTCGCATGCCAGCCAGTCGCCAACAGTATCTATGTATATATATCTAACCGCATTATGATGAACACAAATATTTATTTGTTTATATGATTCTGCACTGCTTTATACTAAGTCCGTATCCTATCCTGATTCATTGACAAATAATATACATAATAAATAAATAAATATACTTAACCTGTTTGTATTTTATTACAATATGTCGTCCGTAAAACGAATTGAGGAACTGCGATCATTAAGTACCGGAAAGGGTGTAGGAAACAAATGAATAAATGGAAAAACACTTTTTCTCAGCATTGTACTAGACGTCACACACAAGCACCAGGACAATGGCCCAGCAGTTAACCAGTGGCAGTAATAAGGCGTTTTTGCGAACAGACAACGAAAAAAGGAAACAATGATTTTGGCCGTGACTAGATAAATAAGATGTCGGGACGTGACGAGGGTACTGGTACAGTTTTTATGGAATCTTTCAGTGGGTGGAGCGTATGCCGCGATCCACCTGCTTCTCATTGTTTAGGCCTTTGAATACATTGTTAATGCATGGATTGGGTATAATGCCGCGTGCGAATGTCAGGCCCAGACCCGATGCGACCTAAGTAAAGTGCCGACTGGGGACGCCACGAAATATTGCTAAGTAAGAAAACACGAATAGTTGGGGTCCGCGGAAATTGGCACTTGTACGCTGTCTGGTTTGGTTAATAAGCGTCGAAATATCGGTAGCTCACAAATAATACAAAAGGTAATCACGGTCTATATCCCGGTCAATATAAGTCTAGTGAAACTAACCGTGAATCATTCAAAACTCTGAGTGTACTACTATTTTATTATATACTATTAATACTATACACAATAAAATACATACATATTTTAAGTTTTTGTCTGATTGTTACAATAAAATTTAAGTCGATTTTCTTCAACTAGACCTAGCCTGCGACTTCGGTTGCTAACAATTCAGATTTTAAATCAGTTACAGTTTTGATATGATATAAATGGCTCGCTCTTAGTAGTGCGCGTTGTGTCAAGGCATCTCGCTCGCCCTAATATTTGTGATTGTTAAAGTCGTATCACAAGGGAAACTGATATCTATAATTGACCATTTTGATTGAGATACAAGTTTGTGATATTTTTTCATTGTATTGACAATATTTATTGAAAAAAAGAGTATTTTTTAGTTTCAGTAGGTATGTATATTTTTTTTGGACAGGATGGAGCTATGAGAAATCATAACCCAGTCTACGCCGTAGTCGTCAATACCGTAGCGTCCGTAGATATTAAACCGCATACGAGTATGTAACGATAACATCACGCCTTACGTCAAACGTAAAGTACTGAGTTGCATAATATGTTGCATATTTTATCAACTATGTATGAGTCAGTGTTGACAGTTTTTTGTTGAGGATTTTTTCTTAAAGATACGTAGCCGTAGGGATCAAAACTCTATTTGGCGAAACATTAGGTTGAAATTTAGCTCTTACCTTCCCCCGTATCATCCAATGTACACACACAGCCATATGATTCCGTCTAAATCAAAAAACACTTTCCCACTTTGATAGAGTCCACCGTCCACGACGTGAAGTAGGTCAACCAATAATTACAAAACCGATTGTAATATTTCCATTCGTAAACATCGACAGGAATAAAGAATAAAAATGGCGCCCGCACACGTCCTTCCGGCTGCAAACGATGATTTAGTGGCTATCCCTGGATTTATAGAGCGGCCGGGCCCGCCCAGCGACTTCAATGAATAATAAATTGAAGATCTTTCGATATTATTGATACTTCGGGTTTCTTCGTGTGATCTATGCACGGGCGCGAATTGAAACCCTTTTATTAAAACATATATTACAGGACGCGGCCCGCTGGTGACACTGAATAATATGCTCCTTGTTGCTACTATTCTTTGCCAACTTCTTTTATTTTGGGCTTTATTAGGTACGCTAGGAATATTTATAGCGATTGTCTATACTTACTTACTCATGTAATATTCTCGCGTTTGTGGATGGCATATTGCCGGTACATAAATTCCGCGTTTTGGCTCAACAGTTTTTATTGCCCTCGAATTATATAAGTAATAATAAAATTAGAGATTGAATCACTGAAGTTCTTACACTTATTGACGTACATACATACTTTAAATCTTCTGCCAAGTCTAAGTTGGTCATAATAGTTTTTCAGAGCTGAAACTGGCATACTAATTAATTTAGTAATCATGGCAATAGAGAGGCTCAACTGACGTCATGTAAATCATGCATCAATACTTCAAATACTTGACGCCAAAAAGGCTTTCTAGATTTACTAATTCTCTAACAAGAATCTAGTTAAATGTTAATTCTAGGCCACCTTCCTTCGACAACTTGCTCAAGTTGTAAGTCAAAGAGTGGAACACTTACTTGTACTCTGCAGCGGATTCCCCGAGCTAATTCGAAGGCTGCCGTAGTTTGAGTTGCCGACTTTGGTTAATTCAGCTAAAAGACAGATAAAGCAGTATCAAGATTAATCACTCAGCTCCGAATTCGTTATTATATCGTCGGGTGTACGCAGAGTGCGCATGGAACCCCACAGACTATATGGGATGACTTTCTTGATGCACACGAAAGAAAAAGCAATTGACTAAGTAAACCTACTCATATTTGCAATTACATAAAGCAAAAGGCTATAGATTACACTTTAATATTAAGACTAGGAGCGGAGGTAAATTAGATGGATGCTTACGTGACGAGATAGATTTCCAGAAAAAGGACGTATCAAGAGTCTGACAGTCATAGGCAACTTCAGTGTTGTCATATCATAAGTAAGGCATAGAGCACATATTAAAATTAAGTAATGCATACACTGACCATCTTAATATTGGTAACGAAAACGAATTTTCTCCAAGTAATACTTCATCTGTAGGTGCTTATAATAGTCACACGCACGCGCTGTTAATGTGAAAATCATATAAATATCCCTTTTTTTCGTATGTTTCAATCCCGCTGTTCAATACATATAGCATATGAGGCAAAACCAAATCGAAATAGGTCTAATATAAAAATGCAGACTAATTTAGGCAACGAATCACGCTATTCAGCCATTCATAACTGTGCCAGACACATAAATTAAAATTATTTC
Organism: Cydia strobilella; assembly: GCF_947568885.1. Classification (NCBI taxonomy): domain Eukaryota; kingdom Metazoa; phylum Arthropoda; class Insecta; order Lepidoptera; family Tortricidae; genus Cydia; species Cydia strobilella. The sequence goes on from NC_086043.1 coordinate 15,851,121, forward strand.
ATACGTTCTCAGAACACAAAACGCACACAAAATACTCTGAATAAAATAATAGGCGAACTAGTAAGAAGTGATCTATCTTAACGTTCTAGCTTTAAGTCGATGTAGTCGTGACAGCGCTAACGCAAACACATGGTAGTGGGGTTAAAACTTGCACCGCATATAAAATTAGTTAAATAACTCCCTAGGAATCTTCGCTCTATATGGAAACACGTCTTTGCTCTAAAGCTGAGCAAATTAGAGCCAGCTATGAGCAAACTTGCGCACATTAAGCTCGCTTTCTAAATTAATTAACGCGCTTCAGGCATTTACGAAAAAATATTGTTCATTAGCTGAGAACTAATTATGCTTTTATAAATGAGTGCTTAAGGATTTCTGTTTGTTACGTCAACACGTCAAGTGTTTTGGTAACTCAGGATTTTTAGCTTTTAGGCTTAATTGATGACCGACATTTTTCGTTAATAATGCGCCAAATTACTTAGCAAATAAATTCTCATTTTATTCGATGATGATGATGGAGAGGAAAATCTTTAAAGCAGATAATATACCTAATTGTAAAATTTAAGTATATACAGTTATTCTTTTACAGTACCTATATAATTACTTTTTAACCGACTTCAATTTCATAGAAGGAGGAGGTTCTGTATTCGGTTGTGGCTATTTTTTTTAATGTATGTTCACCGATTTAAATATCTAGTTGGTCCCATAGTAAAAGTTGCTCAGTATAATCCCAAAACCTCCCTGGCAACGGGAATGCACTTATTTTTTAGCCACTGTATATTTTAATTCTAACATTTAAATAATTGGTATTCAATTAAATTTCTATTCAATTCATTTATTGAGTTCAAGTACCTAACATGACTCATAGTAGTAATTTGTTGGTATACCTACAATATTAATTCGTATCTTCAAATATAGATATAACTCCGTAATAGATGGATACAGTCTAAGGAAAAACCGTACTACCTTTGGCCTACTCTCGGATAGATGGCGTTGACGGTTTCGTTTGTTATTTAACAATTTTAACGCATATCAGTGAAAATCATATAGAAATAATTAAAGCAAATAAAAAAAAAACATTTATCCATCCATACTAACATTATAAATGCGAAAGTCTGTCTGTCTGTCTTTCTGTCTGTGTATTCCCTCTTCACGCTTAAACCGCTGAACCGATTTAGATGAAATTTGGCATAGAGATAGGTTGAGTCCCTGAGAAGCACATAGGATAGTTTTTATCCCGAAAATCATCCCTTAAGAAAGTAAAAAGCGGGGTGGAATTGAGATAATTAACGAAGTGCCTGCTAATTTGTGTGCATAATATGCTCAAATTTAGATTGCTATGAGATATTTTCCAGGCGCTATTCTTACTCTAGCTGCGGTTACTAAGTCCACGCAGACGAAGTCGCGGGCAAAAGCTAGTATAAATATAAATACATTTTATGGTATATGAAATCACATTTAGAAACGGGTCTACCACGACCAGAGAAACCAGTGTCGAAACGTCGGTAAATAAAGGTAACAAAATAAATTCGCGATAGACCCGTTTCTAAATGTGATTTAATATGTGTTCAAACCGCGAAAGTTTTAAATGTTACATTTTATGGTATTTTTGTACATTTTCATTTATAGTTTTAATACTTTTAATCGTGTGTCGATAGATGGCAGTGAATTTACTGTGGCTACAAAATTTACTATGACAGTACCGCTTTAGTATCCTCTTTGGTACATATCTCTAAGTATGTAGGTAATTATTGATTACACATATTATGGGCTGCAGGAAATATGCAACTCACAAATTAAAATAAGCAACTAAAGTTTGAATGATATTGGTTGTCTAAACACTTTGTTTTACTACGACGTCGGTGGCAAACAAGCATACGGCCCGCCTGATGGTGGTCAGTTTCCGTAGCCTATGGCTACCTGCAACTCCAGAGGTGTTACATGCGCGTTGCCGACCCTAACACTCCGCACCCTCGTTGAGCTCTGGCAACCTTACTCACCGGCAGGAACATAACACTATGAGTAGCATTCGCTGAGTTGATCAGGCAACACTCAGCATCAAACAAAACAAGTCGTCTAAACCACTCGGAAGTTAAATAGTGGATCGTAATTGTGCACTCAAAGCAACTCATGTGCCGATCGCAAACACTGATTAGTAGCGGAGTGCTGCGGTCACGCGCCCAGTGCTGACTCCTGCTGCTGATGGCGAGAATGGTGTGGCAACTTATTTACTTGTTTAAGCCTATTTTTTAGGGTTCCGTACCTCAAAAGGAAAAAACGGAACCCTTATAGGATCGTGCGTCTGTCTGTCTGTCTGTCTGTCCGTCTGTCACAGCCTATTTTCTCCGAAACTACTGGACCAATTAAGTTGAAATTTGGTATACATATGTAAGTTTGTGACCCAAAGACTGACATGTAACGTAAACAAATAAATTTTAAACACGGGGCCGTTTTTGGGGGGTAAATGAGAAAATTAAAAAATAAAGTTTAGCAAACTATATCGTGTTACATATCAAATGAAAGAGCTAATTATGAGAATCTCAAATATATATTTTTTATAATCTTAGGAAAAACAGTTTAGAAGCTATTCAAGAATATAGGCAAAAAATTACCATTCCCCCTCTCTATCTCTGAATCTACTGGGTCTAAAATTTTGAAAAAAACCACAATATAGCTCTTTACCTACAGATCATAGGAAAACCTAATAGAAATGTGCAGTCAAGCGTAAGTCGGACTTAATTACTTAGTTTTTGATCCGACCCCTACGGGTTTTTTTAAGACATTTCAAAAAATGGTAAATTTTTGACATTCTAATTATTATTCTAGTCTATATTATTTTGAATCTGACATATTAATTATTATGCGTGGATAGTTTTGCTGCCATCATGCGCAAAAGAGCCGCTTCATTGTTATGCAGGGTGAGGGACAGCACCAACAGCATCCTGGCCATGTATGCTGACAGGTTAGATGGGGCATACCTGAACCACTGTAGTGCACTCCACATGTGCTTTAAGTAAATAGATATGTAAAATATTACTGATCTCTGTTCTGTTTTTAATTTAATCTAATTTATTTAATTGTAATTATGCTTTGTTACATTGTAATGTGTGGACCTATGTTGTCTTTTAATAAACTGATTTATTATTATTGTTTATTTATTATTATTCCTTTATTTATTTTTAGTCTTAGGCTAGGCTTTTTACAATATGAGTATAAAAGTAAAATATAATAGTTATTTGTTATACAAGGGTGCAAAGTTGTATTTTACCCGCGAGTGTAGAATTGAAACACGAGCAAGCGAAAGGATTCTATAGGTGAACCACGAGCGAAGCGAGTGGTTCTGAAATAGAATCCTGAGCGTAGCGAGTGTTTCTACACACGAGAAGTAAAATACATTTGCGGCCGTGTGTAACACAAAACTTTTCACCTCACTATAGCGAGGAAAGTGCAACATCCACAGGCGTTAGATCATCTTCATCAGTGGAATCACTCATTTCTTTACGATATTATAACAGAAAACTCTGGAAGTTGTGTATTTTTACGCGAGTCGATGAGAAAAGGTTTTAAGTAAAAAATTGTTGACAATGTTGACATTTTTGATGTATGAAATGTCAACGATGCGTTTTGAAATTGCATCGACTCAACTTGTGCGTTCAGAATTATATTTAACATCATTATAAAAAAACAAACGTTTCTTATGGAATTTTAAGGTTTATGACTTAAAATCATTAAATAAAGCTAAATTTGGTATTTTTTATTAGATTCTCAAACCATTTATTTAATGATAATTAATATCGAACGAACCATTATCATGAGCGTTTTACGTTTTGTTATCTGTCAAGCTACTTAAACACGCTCCATCCAAGGTCAAATTACTTTCCCCACTAGTGGATAAAACGCGTTTTTCCCCGCTTGTATTGAAGGATAAACGACAACTTTCCGAGCTAGTGAGGGGAAAAAACACTTACAAAACATTACAAAATTATATAAACACATTATAAAAAACCTAATTATTATTCTCTTTATTTATTATTTTTCTTATGTTAGGTTTTTTATAATATGCATATAAAAGTAAAATATAAAAACACTTACAAAACAATACAAAATACATATAAACAAATTATAAAAAAAAAACCTAACCTAGGGTGCCGCCAGCAGCGGGGCAGGGCCCAAGCTACCGGTGGTCAGGGCCGCAGAGAGTAGAACCGGCGGACTATCCGCGCCGTGTCCAAGATCACTGCCTTCTGCATCTGACCCTTGATCCAACCACCTAGTGAGAGTCTCAAGGTGTTGGTCGAGACTCTTCGCTATGAGACCGTTCGCTGAAACGACTATCGGGACAATGATCGTCGAATCAACATCCCACATGGCGGTTATCTCGTGAGCCAAGTCTAGGTACTTACTGGACTTGTCCTTCTCGGCTTTCACGAGATTCTCACCATGGGGGATGGTGATGTCGACGAGCACGGCCCGGCGCTGCGATCGATCTATTATCACAATGTCAGGCTTATTGGCTACAATAGTCCTGTCAGTGATGATAGATCGATCCCAATAGAGCGTGGCACGACCATTCTCGAGAACTGGCACAGGTAAATACTTGTAGTACGGTACTTCGCAGTCCACAAGGCCGTATAGAAGAGCAAGCTGCTGGTGAATAATCCTGGCTACGAGATTATGTCTGTGCAAGTACTCGCCGTTAGCAAGATGAGAACAACCGGAAATGATATGCCTGAGCGACTCTCCGGGACGGCGGCATGCCCGACAAATGTCGACCGTACCGTCCTTCAGGATATATTTCCGATAGTTGTTCGTCATCATAACTTCGTCCGCAATTGCACAAGCAAAACCCTCGGTTTCTCCGAAGAGGTCCCCGAATCGTAACCAGTTCACCGACGCGAGCAGGTCTACATCGGGTCCCGTGAGGGCCTTGTAGAACCGCCCGTGTAGCACCTTACTCTCCCATACCGCCTTGCGGCCCGCAGCACTTTGTACCACAGGTTTGTGCCAGTTCTCGTTTGCCAAGGAGAGCGGCGTGAAGTGCCTGTCCACTGCCACCACATCACGATGCATCCCACACTCGTTGTTAAGGAAATAATTCCTGAGATTGCACACCTCGCGGTTGTGGAGATCTTTGGCGTTAAGGAAGCCTCGACCTCCACACTTCCGTGAGATGTACAATCTCATAACTGACGAGCGTGGGTGTAGCATACGGTGTGTGGTGAGTAGTAGACGGACCCTCCGATCCAGGGCGTCCAGCTCGGTCTGAGTCCACCTTAGTATGCCAAAGGAGTATATGAGTATGGGCATTACCCAGGCGTTGAAGGCGCGCACTTTATTGCCTCCTGACAAAAGACTGTTAAGGACTTTTGTGAGCCGACTGAAAAAGCGCTCCTTCACCGACCGTCTAATACCCTCGCCCTCAATACCCAACGACTGTGACATACCAAGGTATTTATAGGTTTCTGATTCAGAGATAGATCTGAAAGACATTGTCTCAGAAAGTTGTAAATTTGTTGAATTTACAACCTCCCCCAGCTGTACATGCATAACCGCACACTTATCGACACCAAACTCCATTCTGATGGCGGTACTGAAAACTTCTGTGGTTTTCAATAGCACCATCAAGTCTTGGTTATTTGGCGCAAATAGCTTGAGGTCATCCATGTACAGAAGGTGAGAAATGACTTCACCCTCTCTCTGAAGCTGGCAACCTAACCCTGAATCCTTCAGCAGGGTGCTGAGGGGATTCAGAGCTAGGCAGAACCACAGGGGACTCAGACTGTCACCCTGAAATATTCCTCGCTCGATCCTTATAAAGTCCTGCGGGCCAGGGCGGTCATCTCCACCTCCTGGTTGACGAAGGACTGTGATCCACTGCCTCATACACGCACTTAGGAAGGATATTAAAGCTGCATCAAGTTTATACAGCTCCAATACCCTTCTCAGCCATGAGTGAGGCACCGAATCATAGGCCTTCTTATAGTCAATCCAGGCGGCCGAGAGGGCCCCCCTGTTCCGCCGAACTTGCTGGCATATGGTCATGTCTATGAGGAGGAGCTGTTTAGTACCACGGGACCCAACCCTACATCCATTTTGAGCGGAGCCCAAAATGTTGTTAGCGACAATGTGCGCGTAAATTTTTGCTCTCAAAATGGATGTAAGGAGCTTGTAATGTGTAGGCAAGCACGTGATGGGTCTGTAGTTCTTTGCTTCCGTGGTACTACCGGACTTGTGGAGCAGGAAGGTTACACCAGTTGTTAGGGAAGGTGGGAGGGAACCGAGCTCTAGGGCTTGTTGGAACTGCGTTGCCAACCGTGCGTGCGAGTATCGAAACCATTTTAGCCAGAAGTTGTGCAATCCGTCCGGTCCAGGACTTTTCCAGTTCTGGGTCGTACGGATGGCACATCTTACGTCATCGGGGCTGATGGTGATAGCCCCCATAGGTTCGATGTTCTCGCACTCACGTTCGACAACGTCTATCCAACCGCCCTCCGTGTGTTCCACAGGCACTGACCAGATGCTACGCCAGAAATCAGTCATGGCAGTAGCATCCGGTAGCCGCACGTCGGACACACGAGAGTCGGTTTCCTCCCACCTTCGGTACACCTTCCTTTGGTCACTTTGAAAAAGACGATTCTGCTGGAATCGATCCACACGCTTTCTGTAGCGGCGAATACGGTTTGCCCATGCATAGACTTTCTGCTTTAGAAAGTCGATGCGCTCTGTGACATTGGCCATGTAGTCGCGGGGCCTGACATCCGTCCCCGCGAACGCCTGGTTCACAAAGCGCATTACTCGGGGGCGGTTGTTGCCCCCCCTAAAGCAGATCAGCTTTGCAATGAGAGTCCTAAACGAGCTGATACGTCGCTCGATCCGCGCTTGCCATGCAGGGACACCTCCGGCGGTCCTAGGTGCACGTTCAGCGTCCGGAAACTTGACTCGAGCAACACGGCACGCCGCGATGGCTCCGCAGTACAAGATCGAGTGCGTATCATCTAAATCTTTACTAGTCCGTAAATGTGGCTCTAGTAAAGCGTTTAGGGCTCCCACTAGCGCTAGATTGCATCTATTTATAGGCAGACGTGGTAATCGTGGCCTAGAGTTGGTTGTGGCGCGATACTGCGTAATCGCCTCTTCCAGTCCTCCTCAGTTGCTCATTGGCAGATGTACTCACGCTCTGACTCGCAAAATCCCCCTCGTCGGTACTAAAATCAACCCGCGGCGCCCCCGGTGCCAGGTCGGGTGCGGGCACCGGATCCGGCGACGTGGCGGGCAGATCTCGCACCGAGGCGGAGGCTGCGCGACCAAAGAGAGCCTCCAGGCGAAGCCGATCAAGTGTCGCATCATCCAAACGCTTTAGCCGCTGAATGACGCGCACCTGATTTCAAGAACCTGAAACAGTGGCAGTATTCTTGAACGATACGCGGATAGCTGTGTTCCCCCCTCTGTAGCCCCATAATAGGCGCGCATGACATTCTCATTAATGGATTGAGACCATCTCATGCGACGCACTATACCACCGGCAGCGGGAGCCGTGGGCGGGGCAGGATGTCCCGCAGGCCCCAAGCGTGCCGGCAGCGGTGGCCGCCCTCGTCGCGCAGGTGGTCGTGGCGGCGGCGGCGGCGGCGGCCCGCTCTCGTCGCTGGACCCGTCTGTGTCAGGCGCCGTTGCAAACTCGTCGCCTGACGACGTAGTGGACGAAGAACTGGACGAGGCGTGCGGGGGTGGTGGTCGTGCGCTTGTCGAATCCGCTGCACGTGTTCGACTCCTCGTAATCATTATATTACGTTATTTACTGTTTATACGTTTATTTATCGTGCTACATTATGTTTTCTGTCATGCAAATGTCACGTCAGTGGCGTGAGTATTGATTTGCGTTCTATGCATTTCAGTCGCATTTATTTCACGATTCCATATATGACGTAGATTCCACATGCACTTGATAGTAAAATACACAATAAGTTTGCAATAAAAACGTATAAAAATATATTTATAGCAATAAACATTTTACGAGACGTCTGTCATTGTCAGGGCGGTTTTTTTTTATTATTATTATTATATTCATTATTTAAATTTATTGGATTTTGATTTTATTGTTGAAAGTTTTGTTTTTATTTTTAATGTATTTACTAACACATAGCTATAACCAAAGATAGATATAACTCCGTAATAGATGGATACAGTCTAAGGAAAAAACGTGCCTCGAAAATCAAGAAAATTTGATTCTCGTTCAGAGGGCGCTACTAGTTTTGGCCTACAGTCGTATAGATGGCGTTGACGGTTTCGTTTGTTATTTAACAATTTTAACGCATATCAGTGAAAGAACATGGGTCAAAATCATAAAAATAATTAATGCAAATAAAAAAATTCATTTATCTATATTTAAATACATTCTATCGTATTTTTAAAAATCTTCATTTTTAGTTTTAAAGTGTGTCAACAGATGGCAGTGAATTTACTGTGGTTACAAAATTTACTATGACAGTACCGCTCTAGTATTAAGTTACTCTATGGCTGTAACAATGGTACTAACAATATTGTATAGAATTTTGAATGTTTAAATTGTGTTATGTACGGAACCCTTGGAACGCGAGTCCGTCTCGCACTTGGCCGGTTTTTAGCGATCGCATTTATTGGGAAAATATTTCATCTCTAGCTATGACAGACGTCATCTCATGATAATTTGAATCCTATGCACTATGGATGGTATAGAAAGGATGTCAATCTCTTATGGCAGAATTGTTGCAAAAGTGACCGCTTTCAGCTGTAAATAATAGTTCCTAATCTCTCCGGTGGCGCTAGGTAGGCTCTGAGACCAAAGAGGTATAATAATGTAGAAATGAAATGGGGGAGGGGCAGCAAATAACTCGACCAAATTACGTAGTTTCTAGTATGTTGTCAGGAATGTTAAAACGCATTTTTAATTTTGTCACGGTCACACGGGTGCACATCTATATAAAATACTAGGCCATGTATTATGGTAAATCAAGGAGTGGAAACAATATTATGTAACAACAATTTATACCCTTTTTTGCACAAATAAACGATTCTATTCTATTCTATTCTAGGTGTATGGTCTAGGTACTTCAGTGTATGGTGGCGCCGCCTATTTACTGTTTTTGGTGGACACTTTTCATATATAGAGATTTTCGTCCTTTTACTTCTACACTCCATACTATGCACTACGGTCGTGCTTCGTGCTTGTGTGCTGACTCCGGTCATTCTATGCGGGTCAAATTTATAGGTTAATCTGGTGTGAATAGAAATTGCAAATAATGTAAACACATTTGATAGATAATAAATCATTATATTATTGTTTCGGTTCTATCGCAAATTCATTTTGTCACATATATTTCCAACGATTCGACGCAGTTTACACTGGTCTTGTGGATACCTGAGGTCCTACTGCGAACCACGTTCGACGTGTTGCTTCTCTGTCGTACTTGTAAATTCGTACGTAAGTGTGACAGGGAGGCAACACGTCGAACGTGGTTTGCGGCTGATGTCCGAGCAAAATGTAAAGGTACATCGAAAATTCAAACCACCCACCACACAATGTACCTATTGATTATTATCAATAGTCTGACACGTACGAGTAACACTCACTACATCCGCGCTCACAAATTATGATTAAGTATTCAAAATACGAAACGCGAAAGTTTATAATGTTATATGTATGTATATAAATACATAGAAAACACCAATGACTGTGTTTATCACACAAAACAACACCCTTACCGGGATTCGAATCCGGGACTATAGGGTCACTACCGACTAGGCCAGCCAGACCGGTCATCATTTGATTTGACATATACCTAACCTTACATTTTTGCGAAGGATATTTTCACTCAAATATTAAATATTAACATATATTATTATTACTTTATTATTGTTACTTTATAGGTATATACATGAATAATGCCAACTACCTTTAAAACCCCATTTAATATCGTAATAACGTTTAACTGTGGCTGTACTTACGTCGTTTTACTATGAAGGGGAGACTTTTTGCGATAACTCAAAAACGGCTAAACTGATCATGTTCGCTATAGTTTTCATTTAATGTCTTTCTAAAGCCCTATTTCTACGATTTCTTTCATAATTTTTGGACCCATGGTTCAAAAGTTAGAGGGGGAGGGACACATTTTTTCTTTCGGAGCGATTATTTCCCAAAGATATTCACTATAAAAAAAAAATTGTTCAAGACCCCTATTTGTTTTGAAACACCTATCCAACGATACCCCACACTGTAAGGTTAAAGCGAAAAATTTTTTTATTTTATTTTATTGTACGACTGTCGGATTTATTGATTATGATATCCATGCCAAATTGCAGCTTTCTAGCACTAACGATCACGGAGCAAAGCCTCGGACAGACAGACGGACATGGCGAAACTTACAGCAAGGGTTCCTAGTTGAATACGGAACCCTAAAAACATTTTTATGTCATCTTAAAATTGTTTCATTGTTATTAGGTATAGGTACAGTCACCATCAGATATATCGGAGCGGCCGAGGTGCTCACAAATATCTGAACACGCCTCTATTGTCATGGCGCTAGGTGCGTGTTCAGATATTTTTGAATCCCTCAGCCGCTCCGATATATCTGATGGTGACTGTACATAAGTCATTAGGTTTGATTAAATGATTTACTTATCTACTCGTTCAACTCTTTTTGTATGTTATAAGTATATATGGTTGTCTGTAATGACATGTTTAGTAATTTGATTTTTAAAATAAGTAGGTAATTGGGGAAAAAAGCTGAAAAATTATTAAAATTACCACTATAGAAGCAGTCTAACTAGACCATCTGGCTGATGTTTTAAACACGACGCAGACTCTTAATGCTACTCACGATTGAAGAAAACCCGAATAGAGTCGCTCACACCACAGTTACCAGTTGGAAAACAGTATTATTGTAGTACTTTTGTTCTTTTTTATAACCTTTTTAATTTCTTTTCGGGAGCTTAAGGGCCACCCCCTTGGAAATGGAAAATAGCGTCGCTGCGCAGATGCGTCCACGTTGCGTCGAGCCAAAGAGTTGACTAGACGCCGATACTCGGGAGACGCTAGTGTGTGGTGGCTCTAAGATCTAATTTTTGATTGTGCATATTCATCGACCGTTATGTCATGTATATGTATCACGTGTATGCCATGAGGCATTAAGTCCGCCTTTAGTTATAATAAAATTTAAAACAAATTAATAATACTGGCGCAGTTAAAATTGGCCTTATAATATAACTTAGTGGGCTTACAATTCTCCCATGTCTCAAACTTTCTGCAATAGTTAGTTAGGTACGTTTCATATTAAAAAAGAAATATAGGTTCACTGCCAAGTCTAGTCAGGCTATAAACTACATAACTTGAAAATAACGCAATTAAGCCAAGCAATAAGAAGGTATAGAGGGAAATGCTAGGAACACAATTTTTAACTTCGTAGCTTTATTTGGACTAGTTAGGAGATGAACATATCAAAAGTTCCCGGCCGTAACCCTGGTGCTGGGGGGAGAGGGGGGTTTGAAGGTTCCATTTTTCGGTTTTTCGATTATATCTCGGAAACTATGCGTCTGAGCGACTTTGGTAACGTTTTCGTATAAATCGGGGGTGCTAAATTCATTTATGGTATAACCAAACCCGGCCTAGCAGCTTCACTGATGTAGATAATCAGAATAAAAATGAGAGCCCTAAATAAACCTTCAAGAGCGGATATCTCAAAACTGTACAAGATATCGAAAAACTTGACTGAATAAAACTTGTAACAAATTAAATCTCTTTTCATTTTGTATAAGTGGCCAAGTCGCTCAGACGCATAGTTTCCGAGATATAATCGAAAAACCGAAAAATGGAACCTTCAAACCCCCCTCCCCCCAGTACCAGTGTTATGGCCGGGGACTTTTGATATGTTCACCTCCTAACTAGTCCCAACAAAGCTACGAAGTCATAAATTGTGTTCCAAGCATTTCCCTCTATACCTTTTTTTGGGCATTTATTTCCTGGCCTAAATTATAAGTGAGTTAGTTGTGATTACTGATGTATAATGTTAACTGTCCTGTAAGACTAAAAGTTTTCAACGACAGTTCAAACATTCTGCGGCGCGACATACAGCGTTCCCCTTTCAATCTGCGAGTACGCCTGCGGTCTCACTTGGTCTCTAGAGAAACCGTTGATGCATTGATATATTGCTAGTGAATTGAAAATGTAGGTATTCGAAAGCAACATTCGATACTGGCCAACATCTTCCGACACGATCGCCAAAACTACTTCATGCAGGTAGTGTGTTCATCATCAATCTACGTTGGTAGATCTTAGGTAGAGAACGGGTTATATGACAGAGTAACGTGACTTGAAAGTGCTTCATCATAATGATCATTCCTGACTAACATGCACACTCTCTCCTTACTTTACCTAATTTGCAATGGCATTGTTATGGTTAATGGCAAAATTAAGAATGTGCTTAGATACCTACTTAATTTAGGTACGATAAGATATTTATCCTATTGTCGCAGGTAGAGTGGAGACAGATCTCCGTTAGCTCGGCGTCGGCGAAAGCTGGCGTACCGCTCTGGACCGAGCAAAGTGGCGTGCTCTTGATGTGTTGGAGGCCAAGACTCGTTTTGGGTCATCGCGCCAGCTAAGTAATAAAGTAAGTACCTACTTACTCGTACTTAAAACATCCAATAGAAATAATTCAATCCGACCTTTCGAGCTATTAAATCTCACAATTGTTTATTTTAAACCATTATCAAACACCACACTTGAAACAGTAAATAAAATTATTTCCATTGCATAATTTAGCTAGAGGAATTAACTTTAATTATCCGATAAATTTAAAACAAGCGGCCAGCCCTTTCCCTCACATTATTAGCATTCACTACGTAACTGCACCCCGAACAAAAAGGGACTAAATATTTCAGATCAATCTTACCAAATGAATGTCGACTTTAACTTCATATTACTAAATGTCTATTTGCTTTGGAGATTTCTTTCGTTTCGTCTTTACAATTAAATTAGTATAAGGAAATCTCCATTCCGTGACAATGCTAAAGCATTTTCTTTTCTTACAGCCGTGACTAACGTTTATATTTCAGGAAAATGTGTTACCTATTTACGGTACTCTTTTGTTGCTTTATGACCGTTATTATATTCCTTTTCACGGCTCTGAATATTCAAACAACGGGCTATTACTGTAATAATAAAATGTACCTACTTATATAAAATAAAATACGTACGTAGGCAACAAAGTTAATATTGAGTGAGCTATAAATAAATCAGTTGCTCCCCATGCAAAATGTTCACATAAAGCGAAAGAATCCAAAATGAGGGCTATCGTTTTTTTGCTCACCAGTTGGCGCCTCTGTTGATGGTGGTCCAAAAGACTAAAGAACAGCTGTCAGTCACTAAAATGACAAGTGACATTTGACATTTCGAACTTTGCGAAGACCACCATCTACACTAGCGCCCCTAGCGGCGAATTCATACGCGTTAGCCCTCATTGGACCACGAGTGTAAGCAGTGGTTTGAAAAGTGGAATCTTGAGCGTTGCGAGGTCTATAACTTAGTCCGGTCAGTAGTTTTCCTGTGAAACGGGTGACACAGGCCTGTTACCCCGTCAGTCGCTAGTAGTTATAAGTATGTGATTCCAACTTTACGTTAAATATTTATTTATAGTCGTAACCGTATATGGAAATGTGGGGATATATTTTTTTATCCACTTAGTAGGTAAAAATCGTTGACGCCCAGGCCTTATAAGTACGCACTACTTTGTTCGTTCATCTATTTGCCCCCCAATCGCTCGATTATGCAAGTGGTATAAAGGCAAATAGACAAAACTTCGACATTCGGAATTTACGGCAGCTCCCGAGAATATGCAACAAATGTTGTATTGATGCTGTACAGTTCGTTTTGCGGCAAGCTACGAAGTAAATAATGGGTAATAATCGTGTTACTTTCAGTTTCAGTTGATTTGTTCAAGAACAATTTACACCGTGTTTGAATATTCATTATACCTATATATACAATTGGTATTAACCTAGTGAGTACACCTATACACCTATACAATACAATACCAACCAGGCATCTTGTTAAACAATTTGACCGTTTGAATTGAACTCTGGCGCTGTGTTCTACAACCTCCAGTCTCGGAGCTACTTTTGGAGTCAAGTTCAGTCCTAGAGGCTTCCCGCAACACCATTTCGGATACCGATTCATAACGATTGCGAATGCTTGATAACATCCGTTAAAAAAACTATAGGTAGTATGTAGAGGCTAGGTACAGTAAGTATTTTTAGACTCTTGAAGTGTTTCCTACAACTTCCCCATGGAGGAAGCCTAGTTATAGCACGTATTGCATCTTTTTTGGCCAGAAAAGCGCGATTTACGTTGTATCTGTAGCTGTTGCCCCAAAGTGTTATACTGTAGCGGAATTTGGATTCTACAAGCGCAAAGTACACCATCCTAAGTTATTCGACAGTCAATTCATCCCTAAGGCGAATAGCATAACAAGTTTTAAGGGGATGAGTTCGCCTTTGTACACATTTACTGTATTCTTTCTGTGTTATGTACTTGTTACTACTACTACTACAAGCAGAACTAATTGAGTTTTCTATACTGTTTAATTCATGCTTCCAGTTTAATATTTCATCTAGGTTATCTAGGTACCCAATATTTTTGTGCTATCTACGGGTTGAATGAGGTTGCCATTTATATTAACACTTATGGTCTCTTTATAGCATAAGTCTTTGAGCTGTTTAAAATCAAACTATTTGCCCGTAGCCATGTTTGAAGTTTAGTTAAGTTTAGTAGCGTTTAGATCAGCAATAGTTGGGCTCGACAAGACTGTACTCGTGTCGTCAGCATAAAATACCAATTTTATTCCTGGAATTTATTTACAAAGATAAGAAATAAAATTGTTTAAATACACTGCGGTATTATTAAATGGTATACGTATATATTATGCTTATTTCTGCGGAGTTCTTCCGAATGCATTAAAATGAAATTAAAGGCGTTAGAAATAGTAGATTGTTTGAACTAAGGGATGAAAGGCACCCAATTTTGACAAGATATTTTGGAGCTCGGGCGCAGCCAATAGTCCGAGTCAGAATGGGTGCCTTTTACCTGAGTTAAACTACTTTTCATTTCGAATACGAGAGAAGTATAATACATGTATATTTTACAAAACATGACCAAGTATACAGGATGATCAATCCAAATGGGTCAGTAAGGAGAAGTCAGAAACTATGACAGATAGCGAAATCTGTTCTTAGGAACCATGGCGTCGATTTTAGATTTAATTATAATGACATTCAATATAGGAGAAAATATCGTTATTTATGGAATCGGGAGTTAATCAGCAAAGTGGAAATAATACAACAAACCCATTTAGAACCAAATTTGCATTGCTACGAGTAATCATAAAAACTAAAAAACCACTTGTCCGGTTTTTTATTTTTTATGACTCGCCATATATCTGTCATAATTCTCCTTTGATTCAGATGCCCGGTCGGGCTCGCTCCGGACGCGATCAAAATATGACGGTTACTTTTGACAATTATTTTGACAGTAAATCATATACGGATACAAACGGTATACCAGTACTAAGATTGCATAAAATATCATCACGTGGTCACTAGTTTCATTTCAAATTTGAATTCGTGCTTTTTTTTAAACTGTCTAAAAACAATACGTTTACAATCGAATTTATATATAGTAATTATTTTCTTCTAAACCCACTAAAATAAGAAAAACCGGCCAAGTGCGAGTCGGACTCGCCCACCGAGGGTTCCGTACTTTTTAGTATTTGTTGTTGTAGCGGCAATAGAAATACATCATCTGTGAAAATTTAAACTGTCAAGCTATCACGGTTAATGAGATACAGCCTGTTGACAGACAGACTTACAGACGGATAGACAGACGGACAGCGGAGTCTTAGTAATAGGGTCCCGTTTTTGCCCTTTGGGTACGGAACCCTAAAGATGGTTCCAAGTAGAAAGTAAAACTCAGAGCATGAGAGATAAAAAAAGTACAATATTGCACTATGAATATAAGCTGCGGTATAGGTAAGTGTACAGACAATTTTATATTTTAGAGTAGGCTGACCAGTTATAATTGCAATCGTCAATGGAATCGGAATGCAATTAATATGAATCCCAGTTTAATAATGAGTCGTTGTGGCATACTGAATGCGTTAACAGTCAATGATTTTGAATTGGATTTTGATTTCATTGCGGAAGAAATTATAAGTTACCGTAAGTATAAAGGTTGTCCCAGAATAAAATTACGCATTTTAATTTTCACAAAATCTTACGCAACAGTTAAAAATCAACTGTTTGATGGTAAATTCTTGTTACAAATTGAATAAACAACATACGCATGTTTTGACTTTATAAATCCAGAAATTTCGTAATTTTGTTGTAATGGCTGCCATCCGGTTTGGTACAATAGGACTCTGTTATTCATATTTAAGCTTTTTTCCATTTCGACGACTCTGTTATTCATTTTTAAGCTTTTTTCCATTTCGACTTACTTTTAAGTTTTCAACTGATATGGCGTTACTTTTATGGTTTAAGAGTTTCTGTTTCATACGAGCCTATTATTTTTTAATGAATCTTAATTCAGAGCAGTTGGGAGGAATAAGGTGTTTTTCCACAAATTCGATATTGTTGACTTTCTTGGATTATGGTAGATGTGGTTTCCACTTCAGTTTACTATTTTGCATTTTAGTTAGGTACTTCAGTTTATTTGTAGGTCTTTATAGAGTATTTTTTTAGGACTTTGCACTGTTCATTTGTACGTTTTGCACTTTTGACTAAATATAGTACAGACAGGGTAATAGGCGTTTTTGCAACGCAGCTATGATATTCTTCTCTGTATTATTTATTAGAAAACCCGGGATTATGACCATTTCCAGTCCGCCATCGTCTACCATCAGTTTCTTAGAATTAATTTAACACCCTTTGAACAGTGCCCTGTTTATCAAAAGCTTGTAGCTTGTAATACAAGTGGAAGTCCCTTTCTAACAAAAGCTGTTAAAAAGTGAGTTACGCTTGTATTACATGCTACAAGCTTTTGATAAACGGGGCACTGGTCTTACTAACTACATAGATTAACTTCACTGTTAGTTTTTCATGGAAATGCCTCGATTTTGTGTTTGTACAACATCACGACATCTTCGAAAATGTTAACGAAAAGGATTATTTTTATAAAGAATAAGAAACAGGTTTTTTTTTTTACATTATAACACTTAAGCCTTTTGGTCAGAAGTCTGATGTGCAACCTGTGCGAATATAAACGTAATTTTTTTCTGGGACAAGCTTTATTTATAAATAAAATACCTACTTATGTTCCACTGTCATTACATATTGAGCTAATTACTCGTACTTTGAAAAGTATCCGATAGTTTAGACTAGTTATTTTTATTTTTAACGAGTTCAATAGACTTACTGATCACATATTAACGCCTGGAATCCCAGTCCCAGGGGTCTAAATTTTCTAGGGTTCTATGATTTATATTTAGATTTGATTTTTTTATTGTCATTTTATACGCGATAGCGCTTTCAAGGGGCTAAGTTTCTGTCACCCTCACAGACAACTATGAAATCCGGCATGCCGCGTGAGCCGTCGCACGAAAAAATACATACAATGCCAACATATGAACACAACATATGTATAAAAACGAACTTAAAAACTTCGAGTTTCCCTACTTCATCCGTTTGATAAAAGCAATACAATCTCCTTGAAACTATCTACCTGATTTTAGCCTTACTTTGCATCCTCTACAGACTACTAAAGCGGAACGTTTATCCGCTCAGTATTGTTATGCGCAAAATGAGAAAAACTCTCTGATTTGTTTGCCCTAATGAAGCGCGATTGTTTCCAGTGCACACCTGATGTAGCCGGGGAGACATTCTCGCACAACAAAAGCCAACTTCGAATGGGCTCGTGAAAGAAACTTTTTTCGGTCCATAAACGCCTGGATCTTGTATGAAAGTTTGAGATTAAATGTTCGTTTCTTTGGAATCTTGAGCGGAGTTGAAGATTTATAAACGCTCGTGTCAACCAATCTACTAAATTGCAATCACATTTAGTTTGAAGTAGCTACGTTTCATGGCTGTTTTTCAGCAACTTCATTTAAAACTTTCGCGCACATATTAAATCACATTTACAATCGGGTCTATCGCGAATTTATTTTTCACCTCACTCGCGCGGAAAACCTCAGTTTATAGCGCGAAATCTGCGTGCAAAAGTCTATTTTATCCGCTAGCGTGCAAAAGTCATTTGAATTTCGAACACGATGAATATGTGTGCTTTTCTCTTGTTTACTTTGTTTGAATTTGAGTGTGTTATGTCTTGGTTAATTAATCTCGCCGTAGTGAGGTGAAAAGTTGTGTGTTCCGCACGGCTGCAAAATTATTTGGCGTTTCGTGTCTTGAAAGCCTCGCTACGCTCAGGAATCTATCTTTGAACCATGATTTCATTTTCAACACTCATGCCAAATAACCACTTAGCAGCCTTGCATAACAAATAACTATTGTTACCTTTATTTACCGATGTTTCGACACAGGTTTCACTGGTGGTCGGTAAATCATCTTCCTCGCGTTATCCCGGCATTTTGCCACGGCTCATGGGAGCCTGGGGTCCGCTTGACAACTAATCCTAAGAATTGACGTAGGCACTAGTTTTTACGAGGTGGTACACTGGTGGAGGTACACTGGTGGTCGGTAAATAAAGGTAACAAAATAAATTCGCGATAGACCTGATTGTAAATGTGATTTAATATGTTTCTCAGCAGTGCTTGCCTAACTAAAGTATTTCAAGCGTGCGATTTAAGAAATATGTGGAGATCGTGTGTTTTATTTTTTTTTGTTTCATACGAATAAGTTTCCGGGTCTTATTTACGGAATTTAATTTGATATTTACACTAGTAGGATCAGCTCACACTTAATTTAAGATGTCTTGATGGCATTCAGCATTTTAGCAACTTATACCAAGAATTGGCATAGGCTCTAGTTTGTAGTCCGATAAATACGACTGGTAAATATCAAAACAATATTTCGTCCATAAGTTCCCAAAGACTCATTGGCACGAGCCGGGGTTTGAACTCGCGACCTCTGATAGACCGCGAGCCAGGAACAGATTTCCATGACCAATCGCCTCCCGGGCGATAACTCGTATAGTAGTTAACGGCTATGTATAATGAACCCTCGTGGACGTCAGCTGCCGCTCCGTTGGTGGGTTGAGCAATGGCAGCAACCGAAACACGTAAAAAAAACTGATAAATTAATTCCGTTTGATACTTTGTCAAATGATAGTTTAGATGCTATTGTGAATAAAAAAAATCGTCAGCCGGTTGTATCGCGGTGGAAAGACCGTCAGCTGGTTACATAAACATGTAAAAAAATACGTGCCGTACCTCATTATGATAGTGGTATCAAATCATGTGGCTCAATAAGCTCGGTGCTGTGCAACACTCCTGCGATTTGTTTGCGGACGGCTGGAAGGTTATTGAGACGGATTGTTTAAAAATATGCGAGACACTGACCTAATTATTGAAATGATTTAATGTATCTTTGACATGATCTTTATGTACTCAGTCCATAAATTTATTATTATTGTTTTATTATTATTATTATTTATAATCGAACCTAGATATAGAAATGTAATGACTTAGGCTAGTCCTGTAAAATTGCATTTTGTTTTAAATAAATTGAAATTAAATGAAACCGCATGTAGTGTTTCATCGGGCGTTTCAATAAACGCCTGCGTTTCCACGCATAATTTGCGAACATAAAATGGTAAGGTGCGTATTTTATACATGTTCATGCTACCAGCTGACGGTCTTTCCACCGCGATACAACAGGCTGACGGTTTTTTTATTGATAATAGCTTCTATATCCCGTGACGAAGTATCAGCCGGGAGGCGATGACTGAGGAAATTTTCGCCTGACCCGCGGTTTATGACCACTACCAAAGCTTTTTTTATACCAAATAATGTATAGGTAAGCATTAATTAGGCGAGCAAAATTAGCACTCTTAGGGCTACTTGTACCATCCCACTTACCCGGGGTTAACGGGTTAAACCTGGAGTTACCATGGTTACCAGTACAATTTATCACTGGGTTAAGGGTTTAACCATTTAACTCCGAGTTAGTGGGATGGTGCAAGTGGCGGGTAAGGTTACATTTCGATGGCGACTCAGCAGCGTTACTCCTGCAGTGCTGATGCAGGTGATTTTACTTTCAATTTCCTTGATAAATTGCATTGCTATCGTTGCTGCATTGCTGTTACAATTAGAACGTTCAATCTGTCACTCATTGACCGAGCGTTTGCGAAGGTCTATGTTCCAGCTTGAGCAAAAATGCTTTCGAACGTTCGCCGCATGTTCTCTTCTACAGATCGCAATTTTCAACCGATTCTCATGAAATTTTGTGAGCAGGTTCGATGATCAAATAGATTTTTTTGTCGATTTAGTTTCTAGATATTTATAAGTTGTAAGCTATCCTGCTACGTCTACAGCCCACAGAAACAATAGTTTTATCAAGGAGCTTTACAGTGATATCATCCGCGTCAACCAGTAGAAACAGCTACTCTGCTGCAGTCGCCAACCGAATGTGACCTTTATGTTGAGACATCTATATAATAATCTCAAAATATACTTCCTGCATGCGTCTTTAAATTTTATTTTAAGTTTTAAGTTTATTTATATTTAACCATCAGCACAGAACATATTAAGCCTAAACTCAAACATCGACAACAGCAATCGACTCAGTCACGTATTTGTCAATCACAAAAACAAACAAGCGTGCCGCAACTTGGTTAGCGCTTTATTTCACAGCCAATTTAATTAGGCAGATTGGCTAAGCCCACAGCGCATATACGTTTTATTTATGCATAGTAAATTGGTGGTTACGGCGAATTTGCACAAAATCTCAATGCATTTTCGGGTTACGGTCGCGGCTGTGCCACAGTATATGGACTAAATACAGAATGCTATCTCTAAACATTACAAATTCAAATTCAACGTTCATGTCTTGGACGCAATGACTGCATGTCCCTAATTTTGCTTAATTAAGGCTAGTTGTGCCCTTATAGTTTTTTTCGTCACTAGTATTTTGCATGTAAGCTGCGCAATTTTGCTTGAAGATGGATCACTTTATTAAACTCTACTCTGGCTGAGGTTTTGGCATGTTACGGACATTATCCCGGGAAGATGTTAGAGCCAAGTCGTTAGTGAATTCTGTTAGGCTGACTATCCGTTTAAGTTAAGGACGTGAAGTGCTGAGCCTTAAGTTGTAGCCGGTAGTTACCATGTTGATCAAAACGAGTCAGCTGAGCTGGATATATTTGAATGAAAGTTTTTATAAATTCTAGATTACAAAATATGTGTGTGAATGCTCTCTCGATGTTCAAAATGTACATTTACAAATGGCGCAACAAAAATTCTTAAAACTCAAACAATTTATCATAGTTGGGTTAATAAATATTTAGAATAAAAATAACTAGCGGATAAACGGTACTACATTGATTTTCTTCAGACTTATCGGTTATCAGGTTATCGCAGCTTTATATAAAATAATAACGAAAAACAATAAAATATCGGTTACTAACATTTGTTTTATTTCTGACTGCTCCTGTAATGTAGGTTTTCCCTTTTCCCCAGCAATAAATTGCACATAAAGGCACCACCGCGAGTCACGCTTAACATCTTATAGATTTATTCCCCACACTTCTGTCCAAATTTAGATTTAGTGCTGTGTTTAGTCGTAATTCCTGAGTGCGGATAAAAAGAAATAGTATGGTCAAATCGAATATTTTATTCAGCGAAATAGGACGTGAGGGATCTGGTTTTTTCTTTGATTTTATGTATATTATGTATAGGCATATCGTTGTTTAAATTGTACAGATTTGTTTGAAGTAGGTAAAGTTTTGTTTATAATTATAATTCTAGTTTTTTATTGCATCCTTTTACCACACCCGTATGAATAACGTCCGAAGATAACCAATTGATAAACATTTAGAGCAACAGTCATGTCATAAATATGTACAGTTGCACGTCAAACGTATCTACATATGTTTGACGCGAAGTGTTATTCGCTACTATTGATGCTGACTGTCCGTAATAAGTGTATAAGTACCTATGTGGTAGTTAACTTTTAGTTACCATTGTCTATTACGGCTCGTTATTTGCCGAGTTTTGCCAATCCAGCGACAGTCGCTGATGAAACCGAACGTAATGCGCCGCAATTACTCGAGTTTGCCCGAGTTACTCGATTTTGCCTGAGTTTACTCGATTTTATCCGACATTGCAGACTAATGTAGGCGCTTAATAAAGCTACGACTGAAGGGTATTTATTCAACGTCCAACTCGCTCACATATGAGTTTCACGTCATTTGGTAAAATTTTTCAAAGCGGAACAATTTTTCCGGAAAACGAGCGGTCTCACTCAGCTTAAATAGCTCTCGTTAACTTTCTGCGCAGTAACGTTGCGCGATTATTTTGAAAATAACATTTTTTAACGACTTGATTAAAGCGGGCGCATTTTTCTAGAGCGCATGCCGATTAAAGGACCGATTAATTTTTCATATTAATGTTCGAGTAGATAAGGATTAAATGCTGAGCGCTCGGTAAAAGTTGTTACATCAATTCTGAATTTTACAATAATACCGGAATCGTTAAATACAAAAAGTATATTGTTATTATTTTAACTTTGCCATGGTTTGAAATTATTACCTACTTATAGCTTATTCTAGTTTTAAGTACTTTATTTTAGGTACCTGTCATCAGCTACCTTGTGAGTTGTCCAAATTATTGTTTTAATGATTTATCAAAAGTATTAGACAGTAGAGAACAACGTAAACAACGTAAAAGTACTTAAAATGAATTTAGAATTCCTTATTTAAATTAAGTAATAATTATTTCTCCATTCAGAAAATACAGAATTGAAAAACACAGATATTTATGCAAAAGAAGACAAGCATGCGGTGGATTCGTTTCCTTGCGTGGCTATGTGAAAAATTTAATTCATTGCCGGTGAATTTGTATGCATACCTCGACTGCAGTTTATTAAGAATGCGCGGGTCCTCGGAAATACGGTCAGTTTCATAACGGGAATTAACTGAGAGGTGAGGGTGATGCTCACAGTGCATTGGGCGGCCTATTAAAATGTTTTATAGAGCGAGTAAGAATGTGATATAAGGCTAGGAAGAAGAGAGAGAGAGAGAGTAAGAATGGAGTAGGTAAAAAAATAGTGAACGTTAAAAAGTATGAACTAATCTCGTTCAAATCTGTTTTAACCGGCATGAGCTTTCAACAAAGGAAAACTGCAATTGAGCCAAAGTTTTAATAACAAAACTTCCGTGAGACACAGCCATATTAAACATATTAATAAATTATATTTATTGAAACATGTCGAGCGTTTTCGACTTAAAATACGTGAGTGACCCGTTATTAATATGTTTAATATGAGCCAAAGTTAATTTGTTTACCTAAATAAAGAAAAACAAAATGGACCAGCGGATTCGGTTGTTTGTTTTCTTTACCTTATCTATGTAGGCCTAAAAACTTTTAATTCTTTTTATATTTTTTATATTCGAAAACTCGTCAGCGATCGAAACAGTTTCTGTGATATCCACATAAATTCCATCAAGGTCCAAAGAAATCACTAACGCTTAATGCCGAGATTACCTACAGGAGAAATCTTATCTGATCTCTTACAAAGTAAACGTCGAGACTCCATGAAATATGCATTAAATATTTACAGAGTCAGGCTAAGGCACTCCCTTGAAGCCGAGTGAACCGAACAGATTTGCAATTCACCGAACATCCTTTTGGAAAAAAGAGCCGCTAAACAAAGCTCGGGAAGTCAAAGAATCGAAATGAGCGTTTAAATACTGGCCGGCGTAAACAAAGTGAGAAAGGTTATTGGAACAGAAATAAGAGTATTTGAACCTTGGACCGTCCACAGGTTTTCACGTTTTTAGATAGGTATGAGTTTTGACTTCCTACGAGGCTTAAGTAGTTCAGTACTTTTAAATCCGTAGATGTTGCGACACGTTCTAACATTCCAGGTTACCATGTTTTCTAAGAGCCTTAGTGAGAATGTACTTAGTATATTTAGATAATTTTTCACAAACTGATAAACGATATTTTGGTCAAAATTGCCAAATATATCAATTTTACCTCCCGTTTTGTTCTTCTGTCTACCGATCACAAACATAATTCAATTGCGTTAGGTAATTTAAAAATGCTTAATCAATAATTTGGGAATGACTCGGTGATAGTGTATAAAAATAAAATAAAATAAAATAAAATAAAATGAAATAAAATAAAATAAAATTAATTGAGTGTAAAATCAAAGTTGAAATGTAACTAGGTAGTAAGAACGTATTTGTCTTCTAGGTATAAAATGTTGATAATGTTTTGGTCTTATCTGTTGCTAAGGCGTTCAAAGCAAAATTAAACAATACAGCTTAATTTAATGGCCATGTATTTAGTCGACAGAGGCTGCCTCAATAAATAATGCTGGAATAACATTTTTTTATACTTTTTTGGACATAATGGCCAATTTTGTAACATCATGGTCCATCCATAAGATCTGCTATGTCATAAGGTTTGGATTAACAACGGCATCACTGTTGCGACATTACTGCTGCATCAACGCTGCCGCAGTAGTCATCAATTTCCTAGATAAAAGGAGTGACGGAGTGTACATTCTAATCGTGGCAGTAATGCGGCTACGATCGTCACTTATTTTATCAAGGACATTGACAGTAATAATATCGTACGCGTCAAGGCTGCAGCAGTTAGTTAGCAATAGAACGTTACCTTTAAACATCCGCGCGAAATATACCGAATTAAGTAAGGCGTTTTCTCAGAATTATTGTTCGTATGTTGGTTCGTGTGTTGGCTTTATCGTGTTTGTAAATACATTGATTTATGTATATTTTTACTTAATTCTGGAAATTGGTTTCAACTAGTTTCCGCTAAATTCATAGTCAAGCGCCTGTCAAAAATAGAACGAAACCATTATTATGACTAATATCTCACACGCCCTAGAAGATATTCCGATTGACGCACTTCTATTTGTGGCCATCATAACTCCTGATTTAGATGGAATCGTTGAATGTCTGACATAAACGGCGGCGAGGGCATTAAAGAAGTGCTTCGTCGACTGTAACGTCCCCGCAGGCATTCTGAGTTGGATACTAGATGTCCAAAGAAATACAGTCCTAGACTGGGACTCTGGGGCCAACTTTTAATTGATTTATTAACTCTGCAAGATCCCTGCGATCTAGATTTAGGACAAATGTCAATATGGTTTGACCTTTCCGAAGTTAACTTCGCTCTCTCAGTGAAAATAAAAAAAATACATTTATTTAATGGATGGAAGAAGAACTGAAAGACAGTATTTTATTTCCAAAGATCGAGTTTTTACATCACTTGGACTCTTAATAAGCCTGAATCAATTAATATGTAAACTAAAGTACAATGAAATTATTGAAATCCTAAAAAACAGTAAATCGATATTTGTAATCCTCACTTTAATAAATGTCCCAATAAAAGTGCCACCGCTTAGAAAATATACGAGTTTCTTTAAAGTAAGTTGCATCCAACAGTACATTTCATTGTTTGATAAATTCAGCCACATCCAGTGTTCTTGAGTCTATTTTAGAAGCGTTTCCGATATTAAACGCATCAATTCGACGCCCAGCAGAGATAAGGCGTACACTCACGATCTTCTCTGGCGACATTTATTGCCCTCTAATGTAATGCCAGTTTGGCAGTTACCTAAAGTTATGGCGCGACGTATCGCTTCTATTTAGGAGCTGTTTGTAGGTGGAAGAACAATTTAGCAAAGTGATATCAATTTAGCAGGAATGTGTGATATTAATTTGATTTCATGTGCAGATTCGGCAGATTTGTGGTCGATTGTGAAATGAAAAGCGAAATTTGGATGATGAGGTTAATTTAAATGATACCTGCACAAATCGACATAAAGCAGTAATCATTATATATGCATGCGGTTTTGTAGTCGTAGAGGCCGTAGTCGATCTTGAAGCAAAAATTTAAAATTGATAGATTTAGTCGTTGAAATTATGCACGTTTTGTTACGTAATATCTAAATAACAAGTATTGGTTTCTATTAGCACGTCTTCTCATCTTGCCTTTTAATAATGAGTTCGCAAGCGTGCGTCACCGGTAATATATGAAAAGAAGGGACAGTTTTTAAAAATTCATCAAAAATTTATGGTGGTAAATTATACAAATGGATGCATAAGAATAGTTTCAGCAAATGTTGTAGATTGTTTAAGTATCAAAATTATGTTGAAATTAAGTCGATTTTCAGAGAAATTGTCACTTGTTTTGAAGTAATTTCTGGAGAAAATTGATTTCGTCTAACTTTCATTTACACTACTTCAAAATCATAATAATAAAAATGTAGTCTGATAAACGTCAAGTACAAGATATGTGTAATACAAAATTACCATGTTTAGCCGTCCAAACTTTACGAAATTTACAAATAAGAGCGACAAAATCAGTGCTTTACGCGCGTTTACCTAAACGTCCATCAGAAAAGCCAACATTACTAATTTAGTGAGTCTATTTTCAAAAAATTGATCTGATAAAAGGTAAGATAAGAAGACGTGCTAATAGAAACCAGTACTTGTTATTTCAATTAGGTAACAAAAGGTGTACAATTTCACCGACTAAATCTATCAATTTTACATTTTTGCGACTAAAATCGACACCCGCCTCTTAATACCAAATAAATATAATAATTATGTATAGGTAAATCCAAGTTGTTTATGATTTTTATTAGGGATGAAGACACATGTTGAATTTTATAACAAAATCTAGTAAATAAAATAGATAGCAAATGAGCAATTTATCACAATAATGTGGAGATGTGTTTTTCGTTCCATTTGGAGTTGAAACTCTAGGTCCATGTGGTCCCAGCGCGCATAAGTTGTTTGCAGAAATCGCGCAATTGCGCATAAGCGTCTGGTTGACGTAACTGGTGACCGAAGAGCTGGCGGCTTTCACGCACAACGTATCAGCATTGCGATACAGCGGGGAAATGCCGCCAGCATCCTTGGTACAATGCCTCAAGGGCCTATTTTAGATTTAAGCTAGTTATTAATTTCGTTTACGTAGTACCACTGTATATATCTTGTATGTAAATAAATATTTCCACATGTGGAGATTAAAATAATATATGGAAATAATACAAAAATACAGGACCTGAAATGTTTCCAAAATTTAAGTTTTTTTTTAACTTTCAAAAAGGGAAAAAGTAAGGGTACCATTCAATACCTTACATTTTATCAGAAAAAAGATTGTATGGCAACTATATACATAATCGCAATATTTCACCGACAAAATTGCAATTTTACTTATTTTCCATACATGTCATTCAAGATGGGCTCTCAGTTGGAGCATTCCATGAAATTGTCTATCGTCTACCCGTAGGAAAGCGAACTATCTGAAATTTGCAGATGACAAATTTGTCGAAATATGCCCAGAAACATAATCATCGGCTTTTAACGCCGCATAAAAAGTTCTAATACACGAAATAAAATGTGTTTATACTGGACAGCCGTGGAATGCTTCGAGGCGCTTTACAATAATGTAGTTTTCCAGCTAGTAAGACTCCATGTAGACTGTTGGTTAAGTATTACCTTTGAGCACATCTTAGCTTAGGTAAGGTACACTATAATGAAATTTCTACTAAGTCTTACACGGTATTCACTAGGGCACTAACTAGGGAGTAGCGTTTAAGCAGCATTATTCTCACTTCACACGTCTCGTGAGCTATATAATGGCACCTACTACGACACAACCATGTTACGCGCCATACAAGCAGATAAGCAAGATCAAAAAGAATAGAGCATTAAAAGGTATTGGCTCACTGCCCATCCAATTTCCTTTGTTGACGTCTCCTGGGAGCCACACCAAGATTATCTTAACAAAGCAGACGGCAAGTTTGGACGCCTTCAGAAACAATGTAATCGCATCCTGGATCAGAGAACAGAGAAACCTATTACGAAAGTTTTTTATTGATATATTATTAACCTCACTGTAGACTAATATGTCGTTTAATTACAATGCTTGTGTGCCCGCGTACGAGATAATGAAGAACCTTTTGTAGTTACGAATAGTAGGGTTCGTTTTTGAATGCTGAAATTGAAAATATATTCGTTAATACACTTTTTTGACAATATCATTTTCATCATCTGACAATAAAATGATTACTTACTTAAGTGTAGTAACATATTGTTGAGGATTTGGATTACAAGATTTCAGTTTAAAAATGACTAAAGAGTCGGTTGCACCAAATCATCTGTCATGGTTAAGACGTTCGTTAAATTTTATTGTATGGATATTTTCATAGTTCTCTGCTAATTGGCTTTGATCAATCCGTCAATTATGATTGGTGTGACTGGCGTTAAGTCTATGTTATCCTCATCTCCTACACATGCCTACACTTTCATAATTTAAAACGAATACGGGACTTAATCGCGTACAAACTTACGTTTATTTATGGCCTGACGTTTCGAACGTGACGTTACGTTCGTGGTCACAGGCAGACTGGCGAGGAATTGTATCAACATCTTCTTGCCGCGCGGGTTTTGCGAACTACCCGCACTTGATCTTGATTATTAACTTGTACGCTAGGGTTGTCACTTTGATTACACACAACACTCATGACATCCAATGGTATGTGGCGGGATGTTTTTTCCCCCTTACATTTGCTAATTACTGGATTCCACGAAGACGAAATCCCCTGTCCCTCATTTTGATTGAAATTTCGATGTTTTCTGATTTCAATTGCTTCACGCACCTTCCTGCTGTAGTAAAGACGTTCCGTTGAGAGGACTTTCGGATTATGGAGCTCAATCCAGTGGTTTGGTCCCGACTGAAAATCCATATATTTTGGAATTGAAATTACATAAAAAATCACTTTTCATTGCTCTTGAGTACATATGATTATGTGTAGTAAGTACGACTTCAATGTTTCATATTCTGTGAATGAAGTAGGTAAGTTCCTGTAGGTGCCGAAGCCTTGCAAAGTTCCCCGTAATAACCGTAACGACCGGCGGGCTATTCCAATACATCTAACACCGGCATGTCGGACGTTTAGCCGGTCGTTTCACCGCGATGAAATTTCAAAAATGTCCATCTGTCCAGTAATGAGCGTGGTCATTGGGACGGCATCCTTTGAACAGTGGCATTTCATACCGTTAACAGTGGCGATGCATCCTAAAAATTTGTTACTGGCATACCGGTTTGAGAATATGTGTCTTCCTTGTGTGTGTTCTACCGCTTCTACAATGGGCTGTGCTCTAAAGAATTGTTTGACATGATGCCAACGGCCGCTTTCTATCACCGCACCGCTCGCCGTCGGCAGGGTGTTCATCCTCACACCCTAGAACCTAAATGGTCGCGTACTGTGCGGTTTAAGAGGAATTTCCTCCCGCCGGGCGGATATTCTTGTTTGCCACCGTTGTGGTATAAAAAAACAGTACCTAACGAAGCTAATTTACCCTCGTCTTTCCTTAGGTCCTAAGGCTTAGGATAACGAAACACGTCACTGTCCTATTTAGGCTATACGTTTCATCTTCTAAATCTCGGCGGGAATCGTTCTATGGACGTTCTGCCACTGAAGTTTTCGTTCTTAGGGGCGACTCAAGTCGTAGCGCTACGTCGTAGCGTACACTACTCGTAGCAGGTACGCTTGTGTCGCTAACTTCAAACTCAGATAAATCCATCTATCAGATAATGCGATTTTAGTATTAAGAAAAGGTAATAGGTAGATATTTTTTGAGAAGGTCGAATGGATTTATCCGAGTTTTAAGTTAAGCGACACACTTGTCGTTAAGCATTTGTTACAATATCGCGTCATGTCACGATAGGGTTCATTAGGTATTTAAGTTTTATAATTAAGGCTAAATGAAATAAAATAAATCCTAAGCTCTAATCAGCTTACTAAATTATACTAATGAAAATGTTGACGCATTTCATGTATAGGTACATAAATTAATTCTGCTACTGATTTCTCGATCTCGTTGTATGATTTTGATTTATGGGATGGACATATGTAACGTTTTCAACCTAAAGGTACCACATTATCGGTTGTCGATAAGGTTGATTTGTAATTGAAGCTATATGGAAATAGCGCCTTCCTGATAAGCGACAATAAGTATCCTTCTGGTTGAAAATGGCACGGATAATGTATTCGTAATTAAACTGTACCGGTGTTCATTGAAAAATTGTCTGTGTAAAATCCTGTCAGTTAAAGTTCAATCAAAAATTAAATCTTCTCATCCGTTTTTCTGGGGTGTTAAACCACGTAAGAAAGGGTATTTTATGGAGCATACATGCGATCCATGGTGAAACTTATAATATGGAACTAGAGTTAGACCAAGATAAGTCTGCAACGATTTTGATAGCACACGCAGTGCAAGTGTTATTTTAAACTTTAAACTTCTATGAAATTATGACGTATAAATGACACTTCCACTGCGTATGATATCAAAATCGTTGCAGAGTTTACTTGATCTAACTCTATTTAGGGAATTTGCAATAGCATAGCCCTTGGCGCGAAGTCAGCAAGTCATGATTCAAACATAACCGACAAATGCAGTTGTGAGCGCGCAACAATCGGTCCCGGTATTGTATTAGCAATGCTTGCGCGAGCACGGGCGAGTCGATGTGTCGAGCAAACCAGTGTAATTTCACTTTAAGAAATACACCAATAACTTTAGCAATAGCTGGGGGGGCTTAGGTTTATACAAAACTCTGCAAAAAATAGTTTAAAACCATATTTATGAATTATTATGTGAAAATTAGGGGTGGAGGGCCTCCTCTCCACCCCGCGGTCTTGGCATATACTACGAGCGGTCGCCGACAGGAGGGAGCGGGTTAAAAACTTGAAAAAAAATGGGTCACGTTGTATGTTCCCTACGGATTTCCAAGGTCGTCCGATTAAAATGAATACTTTGCTTAATAAATACCGCAATTGACCTAATTTCCATTGACATGTAATAATAAAATTTATTGTTAGTATAACTTACTATTTTGGTTCAAAGATATATTATTTATTTTTACTACTTTGCGTGCCTGATTTGGAGCCTCATGCCTCATGCTTATGCCCGCTTTCCACCAAACAAGGGTAATGAGCGGAAATGGAGGCAGCAGCGGACTGAGCGGACCGGACTAGAATGGTGATGCACTTCCACCAAGAAAAAGTTTCAGCTTTTGCCTTCCACTGCCAGTGGACATTGCGAGGCGAGCGTGGAGTGGTGAAATGAGAGTGGAGTTCGTTCAAAACTAGCGTGAGACGTTATTAATTAAAAAAAAATGTTTATTTCAGACATTGTGTCCATAAAAAATGTTAGTTGTAGTACAAACTTAAAAGGCTATGTTAGTGTTACATGTTAATTATAAATAAAGATAAAAGCAAAAAAAAAACTACAATTAATTTAAAAAATAAAATAAAAATAAGTGTTCCACTGACAGGGGCAAGTAGTAGATATTTTTATTCACTACCTGGCCCTGCCAATGACAACCTCCACCCAGTACTTGGTTAGCGGGCAGTCCAGGCGCTCCGCTGACACCCTCAGCATACTGTTGCTGCTGCCGCGCACCCGCCTTAGCATCGAGGCAATTCTTTTCCGCCTAATAGCGAAAAAGTCATCCGCCCGCGCCTCGGCAAACATGGCTGATGCACTGCAGTGCTTCGGCAGCTTCAGCAGCATCCTGAGGATGTTGTTGTACTGCACCCTTAAGGTGTTATAGGATCTCTGTGTAAAGCTTACCCACAGGCTGCACGTGTAAAAAGTTTGACAATATGCTTTAAAGAGCGTCAACTTTACTTGATCGTAACAGCGTGCAATTATGATAGCGGACCCATTTTTACTCGCTTAGTCCGCTCCGCTAACTCGCTCGCGGTGCGAAGTGTTCGTATGAAAATCGGAATCCGGTCTACTCTGCGACCACTTCTTCTGCGGAATTCATTTTAATGCTTAAAAAACCAAGCATAACATCCTTTACGGCAGTGGTACACGAACTTCAAAAATTTCAATACTGGTTCCCCTGTTCTCGGTAAGTATTTAAAATGACGCCTCCATGCACAATAGCTGCCTAACCCGAGTATCCTGGAATTGATGCCCCAGATATCGGCGCGTCCTGTCGATTTCCGAGCCCGCCGCCACTGAGTAATGCCTTTACGTTAACGACGTCACTTATAGTTATGTAGCGGCCTTATTAATGGCCGTTTGATGTCAGGTTATATTTGACGATGGAAGGCTATTCATATATAATAAGGCAAACTTCTTAGAGTCCTTAGAGTAGAGCCTAATTTTAGTAATTGGCACGCTCCATTTGTAATCTCTATAAGTACCTAATGTTATAAATTTAGATTGAAAGTAGCTACTAATTTGGTTTTAGGGATTCGAGTAGTAACGTGAACAATACAGCAGTTGTAAAGGTACAGCGGTTTACTGAGTTGATGACGTTAT
Organism: Cydia strobilella; assembly: GCF_947568885.1. Classification (NCBI taxonomy): domain Eukaryota; kingdom Metazoa; phylum Arthropoda; class Insecta; order Lepidoptera; family Tortricidae; genus Cydia; species Cydia strobilella. Next base: position 15,883,633 of record NC_086043.1, read on the forward strand.
ACTTATTTCGCCGAGGTCTACCCCTTCCAGCTCCCGCTTCTACTTCTCCCTTATACACTCTCTTTGTTAGCCTTCTTTCACTCATTCTTCCCACGTGTCCAAACCATCGCAACATACCTTTCTCAATTTTTGTCACTTTTCTCTTATCACACTGTTCCTATGAAAACGGATTATATCGCGTATATTGAATTTATAATACATCCCGACGTTTCGAACCCTTTACAGCGTTCGTGGTCAACGGGTGACTGAGGAAAAGCTACAATGTGCAAAAATACCCACATACTAAAATAATGAACCATAATAAACTTTAAGGCTGGTTGTACATCCAAAATCGGTTCATAAGGCTAGTTATACAATACAACTATTTTCAATGTTAATATATTTTTTCCTTTTTTATTGTGGGACGTACCACATTATTAAAATCTATAAATTGTATATACAGATGTCGATCACAATTAAAAAATCAACGATAATCAACTCTGGTCAACTATTTTCAATTAAAGATATACGCGATAAACCTACGCCGGCTCTAACCCTACACCTCTGACCCGAGAAGATTTAATTTCCTCCTAAATTACAGTGCGCAACCTTAGTATAGTACCTATTAGTTTGTATGTACCTGTGAGTTCCTATAATTGGCTTCCAGATATCAACTATAATTTTTATGTTAATGTCACAGATCCAAAAGATCTCCAAATAAATAAAATAAAATAAAATTGTAGGGGGGTATCCCAATATGGGACCGGCAAGATACATAGACTGTGAGACCTTTGTGTTGGATGATGTTGGACTATCTGAGTATAATAATGTTTTGCAAAAATTTGTCCCGTCGAGTTTCTTGCAAACTACAGGGATGTGTAGCGCCACCGTGGCTGTTTAATCTTAAACAGCCACGGTGACGCTATACATCCCTGCCTAACCCCCTTTTCGATGCTAAACCACTCAGTGTACGATACGTTTACTCTCACACAAGCACTGGAACCCTCATAGAGTTCAGTGCCTGAACGAGACGGCCGCTCAATCCTTACACCGACAGTATACCGACCAAAGTTCATTCCTATAACCATGCACTCTGTCATAAGCCTTTTCCAAATCCACGAAAGCGCAATCGACCTTTTGACCTTTGGCTAAATACTTTTCGGTTATGAATCGCAAGGAAAAGACTTGATCCGTACATCCCATACCCTTTCGGAATCCCGCTTGTGCATCCCGTACTTTCTCATCGGTTTCTTTCACCACTCTTTAAATCAATATCTTTGCATACTATTTGCCGACGACGCTGAGTAAGCTAATGCCTCTGTAGTTTTTGCAATCCAGTGCCCTTTCCTTTGTAAAGAAGTACAATGACAGCCATGCACCAGTCCTTGGGCACTTGACCGGTTCTGTAGCACATATTTAAAAGGCGATACAACTGACTTGCTACAATGCCTTGTCCAGCTTTCAGCATCTCGATCGAAACTTTATCATATCCTGCAGCCTTTCCTGATTTCCTTCCTTTTAACGCTTTCACAACTTTATCCATGCTAATACTATCTTCATTCTCCGACACGTTTAAAATGCTTTCATTCTACTCCGGAATTGGCGTGTTTTCCTCCTCTCTATCAAACAATCTTTCAAAATACTTTAAAAATATAAAAATCGTTTTTAATTTGCGAAATGTATTGTTGGTTTTGTCGAAACCGTTTTTCGCCGATTGTAATATTTTTGCCCTTTTTCTGTAAAAATGAAATGTATAATAGAATCATATTTTTAGATACACGGATAGATATAAATCGTATTTTGACTTAAAATTCGCGTTCGGATTCAGACTACACCAACACAACTGCTGCAGTGTTGCTGCGCGACAATACTGCTGCAGTAATGCTGCCGACTACATGGCTGCAGGAATTGTCAAAAAGTTCATTTTATCAAGAAAATAAAATGTTAAATTTGACATAAATTTGCGACAGTAATGCAATCAAAATCGATGTTACTGCCCGGAATTTTTACATTTGCAGCAGCAATGCAGTCGGCAGTAATGTCGCGCTGCCATACTGTCGCAGCAATGCTGGTGTATTCTGAATCCGAACGGTGTCTTTAAACTGACCTAAAAATTGCATTTTACAGGAACACAAAAGAACCAAAAATTTTCATAATGTGAGAAAATACCATTAATGGCGCCTGACTATTCTTACTATTTAGGTCTGTGATTTAAAGTTATTTTATGTCAAGATTTTTGTCATAAGTGCTAACTTGTAATACTTTGCTTACAATAATCAAGCATTCTATTTTTAAACTGAAGCTTTTTTATTTTGTTATACGATCATTAATTAAGTTTGGTATGTTGGATCGCAGTAAATGGGGTTATTCTGTGTATTCATAAATCACTAGCATAGTAGTGATTTCGAGATGGTCCCTTGCACGAGCGGACAGATTGACAACGCGATGTGACGTCACGTGATAAGGGACGACTTAGCATAAACCTGACAAATTAGAACCCATTGTCAAACACACCTGCTGCCAACACGTGTACAGAAATTTGCAATTGTGTAAACATAAACGTTGGTTAATAGAACTGTAATGCTTAGTTAGTAGTAAAAATAGACCATTATTTTTTCTCTTATAAGTAATATAATTCCCAAATCAATTCGATTTGTGTTAAATATACATCTTTTTGTTATGTGGTTGAACAGGATAACGTCCTTCGGTGACCTCAGCCTTATCCAAAATTGCAGGAAACCTGAGGTCACCGAAGGACGTTATCCCGTTCCAGTCACCTGGCGTTTATAGGATCGATTGCAGTTGTGCTAGTCCCTACATCGGGGAAACGAAACGTACCATTGCGGAGCGAGTTAAGGAGCATATCGCAGCTGTCAAGAACCGTCAGGTGAACAAGTCTGCCGTTGCTGAGCATTTACTAGAGTCAGGGCCAAACAACTGGATTGAGCTTCACAACCCTAGAATACTTTCTACAGATCGTGGGTTTTATAGTAGAAAAATCCGTGAAGCCATTGAAATCAAGAAACATAGAAATTTCAATCGAGACGAAGGTTTTAAGATCTCATCCACATGGAACCCAGTCATTAGTAAGTGTAAGCGAAACCAAATATCGAAAGTTGAAAAATCGAATATTTTGAGTGTTGTGTGTCGACCCGGTAACATCCCTAGTGCGCAAAACGTTCAAGTTAATAAACAAGACCAAGTGCGGGTAGTTCGAAAAACTCGCGCGCCTAGAAGATGTTGATGTCAACTTTAGCCAGTCTTCTCCGAGACCACGGGGACAACGCCGTCCTCGAAACGTCGGCTGTAAATTTAAAACTTATTTCGTTATAGGTATTCAATAAATTTATGTAGGTATTTAACAAATTCATTACCGATTACGAAATTTCTATACCTACGTGCAAAATTAATTTGATTAAAAATATTTACTATGGAGGAAGTTCAATTCTCGAAGTAAAATAAGTTTGTTCAGTTTTATGCGGATGTATTCACATTAAAAACGTGGTAATGGTAAGTATAGGCAGTATAAAAAAGCCCAACTATTTTGATCAAATAAACCTAAAAAATACTTACAAAATTCTAATTCATAATAACACGATGGCTATACAATACCTACGTATACTTTTTAATTAACCACATCATAAGTTACAATTTTGACAGAACTTTCAGAAACACTAAACCGTCCAAAGGTACCATTAATTTAAAACCAGAGTTCATTCAACTTTGACTGTACCCTCGTATGGACGACATCTGGCATGCCGGCTTTACTATGTATTTCCGTTGCCTACCAAGCAGAGACGATATATCGACTCGAACTATACCGGCATAAGTATAACCTCGAAGTCTGTAAACAAGCATAATCGGCGATCGCACTTAAACTGGTTTTGCTTTTGTGACTGGTGTCATAAGACGATTAGAATAACACGCCTAAACTGTCTACCTTAATGTGCCATTAGGTGGCGCTGATGCAGGTACGACCCTTATCCAAAACGCACATATAGTTGAGAAATTTGTCGGAAAAATTGGAAGGGACGAAAAGGGGTTGCAGCATGTGGCTTTACGGCCGTCCACAGCCGCGGCAGCAGTGCGAGGAAAAAGCAGTTGCGGCTTTGCAAAGTTTATTTTTATTCAGTGGGACTTGGTATGTACTTATGTAGTAGGTCGTTTGCCCGTCCACAAAGCGATTCATGCATAGAGGCGTTTCTGGTCTCTCTCACTCACGTTTAAATCAAAATAATATGTAGTTTCTTCAAGCGTACAAGTGGAGCGGTCAGTTTTGCTAGATGTACAGTTACTATTGTCGAGCTAGCTTGGATATTCATAGATTATTTGTATGTTTTTCAAAAACTTAATGTGCTAAATACGTTGTGTGATTATATTTGAAGACAGACAAATATATTTTCTAAAATTTCTAGAATGTTTACGTACAAAAGGTAGCTACCCCTTTATTTATTTTTTGTGTTTATTAAAGAGTAGGGGGATTCCCAGAGACGTAGGTATTATGATTTAAGATATTTTTTTCCAATAAAATGTTTCGAGTCTCCCATCTGATTATTAGATTTACAAATACAAATTATTTTTTATCAAAACAGTTTGTATGTGCAGATATATGTCAATTAGACTCCAACCTTGGCCATTTGTAAAATGAATTTTATTGATCTAAATATTTATATTATTATTGGTTAATATTTAGTGAAAACATATCTTATTTTAACTACCTCTTTTTTTATTGGTCGGATAAAATGGAACCAGAATATTAATTATAATAATATGACACATAGTTACTTCAAGTCGACTGGTCAGCTTGTAGCGACGTCTGCGCGACAAGACACTTTCTTATGAGCGCAGTCAGCGCGATTAATTAATTATTTTGTCACTTGTCATGGCAATATCCAGCGAATGCGAGCAATAAACGAACAATGTTATGATTAATTGTTATCGTGGAGTTATGGGTAGGTATTTTATTTAGTGACAATTTAGGAAACTTTTCATGAACCAAAAAGGATGTAAGTAAGTAACATCTAAATTAAAAATCAACCGTTGAATTTCGACATACAGTGAGCCGTTTTCTTTGCTCTTCAGTGTATTTCACCATTGCACCTAATTTATTCTTACCTATTTTATGCACATACAAAATGAACTACTACTAAAAATACTTATAAGTAACATAAAATTGTTTAAAATTGGCTATAAAATCATGTTTTCATTTTATTCATAACAATCATAACTTTTAATCTGACAATAAAATATCACCGAAGACATGTAAACTCTCGGCGAAAATTGCTATAGTAACAAATAAACATAACATGATATTTAATTACTACTCTTATATCAACAATAATACTGTACCGTGTGTGTGTGCTAATTGATTATAAACATTATTATGTTTACCTACCTAATCTTAGACAAAACACACTAATTGTTCTGAAACACAATAATGACATTTAATTGAAACCTAATATCGTCTTTCATTTGCTGTAATGTGATAGACTGGGCCGAACACATCAAAGGCTTTTAATAACTCCCATGTTGAAATGTCAGCTACGATAAGGTCAAGGTGCGGCAATTTGTATTTAATTAAGAAGGGAATTTTCTTTCATGAAAGAGGCACAGTGTTTAAAGGACACAATACCGTCAGCAAAAATGTTATTGATTTTTATTATAACTAATTGTGAAGCACGTGTAGATTGTGCAGTTTTCTAGTTTTTTTTTCACGATTTATCGATCGTTGATACTATTGAATATGGTTTCCAAAAGCATTCCATATTAGGCCGAAAATTAAAAACTAACTCTCTTTCTCTTTAAATTAAGAACTAACTTCTGATTTTAGGATCATCAAAGTAGAACTTTGGGAAGTAAGTAAGTAAATCATTTATTCTGCCTAGAATGTGGTGTATAAGTTCTCAGTAAACAAGAAGTACTATACAGAACACATTTGTTTTGCGTCATGCTAAAAAAATAGCAACATTTATTTAACGAAGGTCCGTTGCCCGTCTGTCAAAAGCACGACATGTCAGACTGTCGGGAGGGCTGTCTTGTCGACTGCCCGGGGCACTTAATTAATAGTTGGTGGGTACCTTAGGATAAATGACGTACAAAATGTACAATTTTTACATTTACAATAAATATAGATACACTACGATCGGATGTGTAATTAACGTTGTATCTTTTGGTGAAGTAAATACGAGTATCAGAGAGAAAATTCTGAATTTCTAACAAAATTTTGCAGATGTACGGAAATAAGTACATATTTTATAAATAGTAGAATTATACTGGCGATTGCTAATGATCACGCCCTAAAAATGTTCTAGATATTGGCCTCAATTTGATTTACAGGCCACCACAAAATTTAAAAAGAGCTAGATTATGGCTCTTCGCCACCAGAGTAATGAATAAAATATTTATTTATTTAATCTTTATTGTACAAAAGAAAAACTTATCGTACAAAAGGTGGACTTAATGCCAAAAGCATTATCTACCAGTCAACCTTAAGGCAAAGCAGAGATATTGTGGGTGGTGCTACTGCAACAACGACTAACAAAATATAAAACGCAGCTACATTCAAATGTGTACATATAGGTATACATATGCCATATAATAAGTACTTACATATATACTTAGCCCCTACTTTAGACTTATCAAAATTTTTGATATACTTAGTTATAGAAATTTCGATAAGACTCATGAATACATAGGGTTCATCCATTAATTACGTCACACGAATTTCGAGGTTTTTTGACCTCCATACACACACTTGGTCACATTTGGCAAACCCCTCCCCCCATCAAAATATTTTTGAATATTAGTAATTTTATAACCTAAAACAGATTAGGAAAGAAAATTAAATGATTAAAAACGATTATCATTCCAAAAACTTGTTATTTAACTGTACAGCGAATAAAATAATTTAAATAAGTTAAAGTGACGTCACAAAGTTTGTGACTCCTCCCTCCCCCTAGTCACAACATTTCACATTTTCGTGACCCCCTCACCCCTCTAAACGTGTGATGTAATTAATGCATGACCCCATACATACTGTTTTTAAGCCTTTATTTTTAGTATAAATAATACACCCATTTTCTTCGAAATGTTATCGAAGAAAATGAGCCCTACTGCAAACCTGGTTAAGTCTCATCACAAGATAAGTATCTCAGTAATGCGGGCAATAAATAAAAAGCTGTGTCGTGATTGATATCACCCTGGGGTAATCATTCTGCAGCTAACTAGAAGAAATATACGTCGAGGATATATCACTCGAGCAGGACGTAGGATAGCAGTAACTAAAAGAAACATTTTCCGTGGTACTTTCGAAGCTTTAGAATTAAAACAAAATATTTTTTTACCAATATGCAAATGAGGTGTTGGTGGTGAGCATGAGTCAACGGCGTCCATTATTTTCGTATCTAATTTTATAGCCTTCTGACCACCCTCCCCCTTTAGTGAGATTTGGTTCGACTCCCTTCCCCTCCACCTAAATCACACAATATAACATTTTCGAAAATGCGGGCATTAGTTAAAATATGTTATCGGAGCTGGATTTGATTAAGTACGTTCTATTTATAATAACATCAAAATCGAACGAGCGTTTAGATTGTACATAGGTAGGTACAAAAACTTTGAAATTATTTTACAAACACATTCTTTTAACTTAAGTAATTAAAAACACGTGATATTTGTCGAGAAGAATACATTTCGGAATGAAGTTTACACAACCCGAGCCGTTTTCTTTACTATTCAGTGTATAAAACAATGCAATATTTTACTGGAAATAAAGTGTGTTAAGATGTGTTATTTTAATACATAACTTAGTACCTAGAATAATAACATTAATAACGAATTTTAGTTTAGGTTTATGTACGTCATTAAACATCGTGGGCACGGCTAACATTGACACTAAGCAATGTTTATCTCCGTAAGAAAATGCACGAGTCGATGCCATTCAAAAACATGCCGCGTACCAAGTCGTTACGTTAAACGTAAACGAGACAGAAACGAAAAAAATGTTAAACAAGCAATTCGCGCGAATCGGGAGCACCTGACGAGGTGCCCGGACCGTTATCCTTAAACCATTCGATATATATAGGTATACTCTTACTTTACTATTTGGGGAAAATTTAACACAGATCGACCTAGGCCCATCAAACTAAGCAAAGCTTGTACCGCTTGTACGAAGGGCACCTACTTAGCGACGACATACATACATTCATACATTAAAAACATACTTATATAGGTACCTACATCACAGAATAAGTAATCGTATTATCATACAGAACGGCCACGCACCGCCCCGCTCCGATTCGAATTACCTCGCCCCGCGACAGCAGATTGACGAGCTTTTGGCGAACGCTCAGTTCGGTGTTTAAATATTCGCCCGTATTGGAATTACACATTGTATACCGTTTGATTACTCACTATGTTTCTTTTGTTTTAATTGACGAAAAATATAGAAAACAACGAATTAATTTCTAAAATGTCAACCTCGATTTTTGAAGATATAAAATATTTACGACGCTAAAAACTTTATGCTATGCCAAGCTCGCTGTTACAGTAAAGAAAAAATACCTTGCATAATAATTAATACGAGAAGGCTTAGGGCCTGTGATTCTAAATAATAGAGATTATATCTGATGCTGGACGCGATGTGTCATCTGCGATAAATTTCTACGTCTTTTTCAGAGCAAGTATTCCCTCACGTTCTAAGAATCGCCCTCATAGTCGTAACACATTCCCGTTACGTCGCCGAAATGTTTTCGCGAATTTTTGTTCCATCATACAGGTGAGGATCAACGGGAGCATTGTTTTCGTGCGACAAACACCGGGCCGTATGTTTATTGTAATGTATGTACCTACTTAATCGTGCTCTTGAACTTGCGCTGCGAGGAAGAGCGCTTACATAAAAATAATGCTCGTACAACTTAGTTTTATAGTGCGTATAGGCATGAATTAAAATTTGTTTTAGCATCAAGGAACTTATAAATTATCTCGTATGCAGAGCATCACGCCGGGATAGGCATGTGTAGATGCGCCACACGTACAGGTGACATTTGGATGAATACTGCAGCAGCATTACTATTGCATCATTACAGCGTTGACGCGGGCATTATATTTTTGTTCTGAAATAAATAAATTGAATTGAATTATTACTGCCAATAGTGTCAAACCATTGATAAAATGAGTAACGAATTGTACATTCTACTTAATCGCTGCAGTAATGCGATAACGACAGTCACGCAAATTATGAAGGAAATTGACAGTACCATCGCCCGCGTTAAGGTTGCAGCAGAAACTTTGCAACAGTAACCCTGCTGCTAGTCATCATCCGAAAGTCACTTTGTCGTTGTAGACGCCTGCAAAAAAGCGCAATTCTATAAGAGCGAGACAAATGCGCTCGCGAATTTAATCCTTTTATGTAACAGGAAATTCTGGAGCATTAACGTACAACACTCCGCCACTCATCACGGTTTGGTGCATGCCATCTCTTTTTTGGTCTGCCTCTGCCCCGGTTAGTCTGAGGTGTCCATTCGGTAACCAGTTTAGGCCACCGATCCGGGTGCATACGGCAGACATGTCCCGCCCAATCCCACTTATGCTTAGCGGCCTTAACACCCACATCTACGATACCAGTTCTGGAGCGCAGTTCCGTGTTCCTAACCCAACCGGTTCTGCAAACTCCTAGGATGCTGCGCTCCATTGCTCGCTGGCAAAAATCTTGAATCGAGACTTCTGGGCTTCCGTTAATGACCAAGTTTGGGCGCCGTAGGTTAGGATATGTAGGATACACATGGTTGCCCTTCATTAACGCTTTCATGGACCAAAAGCTCTTCCAGGCATTTTCGATGCGTCAAAATATGCACTTGCACTTTTGCGGTTCCAAAAATATATTTACACGCCTCTAAGACACTGACAATAAGGTCGTGTAAATATATATTATGTTTGGGACGTTGGGTTGTAAAGATGTTTTTGAACTCGACCGTACCTTCCAGTTCTTAAAAAATTGCGATCGATAATATAAAGGTTTTTAACATTCAATTATTAACCTAATAAAAGTAATAAATAACAAATATTCCTACCGTTTATTTATTGAAACGTATAAATAATATGTCTAAACAAAACACTAGGAATCCAAATTGAATCTAAATTTATTCATAACAAACATGAAAATAAATCTTGGAATAGGTACACTTCTGCTATTGAATATCGATAGGCTAATTTAAGTTTCGGTTAGCACGGGTAGTTTTGTTTATTTGCTGCTATTCTCTTACAAATATTTATTATTGGAATGTTTTTGAATCCCTAGTGATATAGATTGGACTGATAATGCTCCATCTGTTTATGTGAATAGTCATTCGCTAGTAAAGTTTGTATTACTAAATAGTACAAGTGTAAAAAGTATAATTAATAGTGTGCAAGATTCGGTGGTTTTCCAGGGTACATTAAATGAAGACGTTTATTTAAATATTTATTTATTATTTATTTATTTTAAACTTTATTGCACAAGAACAAGTAAAAAGTACAAAAGGCGGACTTAATGCCTATAAAAAATAAAACCCATTTTTTTTTTACTAGCCCATTATGGTATCCCACTGCTGGGCAAAGGCCTCTCCCCTTGTCTTCCACGACTCCCGATATAGTGCCTCCTCCGGCCAGTTGTTGAGAAAGGTGTCTAGGTCGTCCCGCCATCTCCGTCTGGGCCTGCCGGGTCCGCGCCCCTCTTCTGGCATCCATTTGGTGGCTATGCTAGCCCATCTGTCTGGATGCATGCGGCAGACGTGACCGGCCCAGTCCCATTTGAGCCTAGCAGTCTTCTCACCGACGTCAGCAATGCGGGTTTTTGCGCGCAGCGTGGTGTTCCGGATACGATCGGTCCTCTTCACACCTAAAATGCTGCGCTCAATAGCCCGTTGGCATACCTTCAACTTGGACTTCTGACTCTCTGTGAGTGACCATGTTTGAGCACCCTAGGTTAGGACGGGCAGGATACACATGTCGACGAGTTTTTGCTTCAGTGACAGTGGAAGGCTACCCTTCATCAGCTCTTTCATGGACCAGTAGCTCTTCCAGGCGTTTTCGACAAGGCGCTCGATTTCTTTGTCTTGCCTGTTGCTGAAAGAGACTAACTGGCCCAAGTAAATATACTCGTCAACATAGTGTATAGTCTGCCCGTCTACCGTAACCGTACGTTTCCTGCTGTTGGTCATCACTTGAGTTTTGGTTCGATTCATTTGAAGTCCAACTTGAAGGCTTGCATTGCTCAGGTTTTGGAGCATTACCTGAAGTTCTGCAGCGGAATGGGCAAAGAGAACGATGTCATCGGCGAAGCGAAGGTTTGTTAACTTCCTGTTACCGATGACCACTCCTCTATCCTGCCAGGAAGCTGCTAGGCTCTTGAAGATTTCTTCCACGGTGCTTGTAAATAATTTCGGAGACATCGGGTCACCCTGCTTGACACCTCGCTGTATTTGGAACGATGGACCGGATGACTGTAGCTTAACGTCCGCTGTACTATTGTTGTATATGGCTTTAATGAGATTTATATAGGTGGAATTAATACCTTGATTTTTGAGTGCAGTTACTATGGCGGAATGTGTAACGCTGTCAAAAGCTTTGGTGTAGTCCACAAATGCTAAGTATAGGGGAATCTTGTATTCAGTAACTTTTTCTATGATCTGGTTAAGGGTGCGTAAATGGTCAGTGGTGGAAAATCCAGGGCGGAAGCCAGCTTGATTTGGGGGTTAGTGTCGGTCGAGTTGTCCAGCAATGCAACTCTTAATAATTTTAATGAATGTCTTATAGACATGAGACACCAGGCTGATAGGTCGATAATTGCTAATGTCGCCTTTATCGCCTTTCTTGTGTAGCAGTACGATATTAGAATGAAGTAGCTTTTGTGGAATCTTACTTGTTTTTAATATGTTATTGAATAGTTTTGTCAAGGGGAGTAAAAGACTAGTTTTGCCAAAAACGAGCGCTTCTGAATTAACCCTAACCATTATATAAAATTCGTTTATTACGAAAAGTGGCTTTATACAGCTCAAAATTTGTATGTACGGAGTAAAATGTTTATCGTGCCGTATATCGAGGTGAATGAACGAGACAAGATGATCGCGGAGAGGGGCGGTATAGTAGTTGTCGTCGCAGCGCCGCTACAGTCAGTCTTCCTTCACCCGTCTAGGTCTGCTGGCTCTGGTAATAGCGGGCAGATCTTTGAAAAGCTGCGTCGTATTGTTCCCGTTGCCGTGAGAATGGCGGCGACACGGTTCACGCCCTCGCTCCCAGGGTATAAACGTGTGACTCGGCCTAACCGCCATTTGAGAGGAGGCAGGTTATCGTCTTTGATTAGAACGAGACTGTTTAACGCTATGTCGTCTTTCTGTGTCTTCCACTTGGTTCGTTGCTGGAGCTCCGCAAAGTATTCCTTGGCCCAACGACGCCAGAACTGTTGACGTAGGGCCTCGATCCTGGCGTAGCGAGACAGGCGGGAACCCTAATAACCACATGTTATTATTTTTAAGGCTAGTTATAGAAGGAATTGTGTGCCAAATCCAATAAACAAAAAACTTCGTTGACCAAGTCCTTTCTCAGTACTTATCCATTATCCACAACTAGCGCGGCAATTTCACGAGATATCACACCATTTTAAAAGAGAAACGCTGAAATGTGACCGTTATTAGACATGTGGTCATATAAAAATCCCAGCACCGTCTAATCCAGTCGCGACAGAGTACAAGTCCGTAATAGATGAGCGCCATTCCGCTGGCTAACTCAGTAATGTAATTTCAAACAATGCCATTTTGCGGCTCGCTTCCTCACTCCACCTACTTTTGCTCTTTTATTTATTACTTGCACAGCGAACGTGCTCAACGCGAATTTGTTTTCATAATATTTCTCACGAGCACTGCTCGAGCCTTATGTGTTCACGAGGCGCAAACAACAAACAACCTTCACTTTACGATCTCAAGCTCCAAATTTAAGTGTACGTGGAGTAGCCTTTCTAAGTACGTACATTTGTCTCCTTATTTACTTTATTGCGACATTTTATAATATTCAACGTTTTGTACGATAACGCGCAAGACGTTCATCTGTTATGAACAAAGAGCTTTTTATTCTCATATGAGTAGTTGGAATTTGGAATCATTGGAGATATATTTAATTTTTCGTATGGGTTGTGAAAAGCTAAGTAACTGAGGTTAATATTGTAATAGTTGAACTGCTATTAATTACTAATTATACATTTTACAAGTAAAATTAAAGTTGTATTGACGTAATACCTAATGCCTAATTAAACTGACATCTAATATTTAGGATATTATATATAAAACTATGACTAATATATGAGATAATGATAAGATTGATAAGATCCTTCGACAGTGAAATAGTTGCTTTATCGTAGGTAATCAAATAATATAATAATCTTGTCTCAATATACATACGTATCTTTATCGTATCGTCTAATACTCATGTAACGCAATAGTGCCTTGATTAAATTTAGCTCTATTGATCAATAATAATAATTACTGACTATTTCAGCAAAACCAGCCTATCTATAAATGCAATGAGAACATAATGGCATGCTACATGATCTTCTTGAGTGCTTGTAAGGTCCAAATCGTATTACTTAGCTACAAACATTTGCACAATGCCATTCGTACCATCCCATGCTCGTGTAAGCACCTGCCACCTTCCGCCGATATGGGTAAAACTTTCCTTTTCAATGAATGTTCCTAAGTCGTTTGCGTTTGTTATTGTTTTCGATTACCGAAGTTCAATGGTAAGGGCCGGTGATACAAGGGCGGTTAATGAAGACTGCGACGCGCGGGTGCTGCGAGGGAGTTTTATCCCTTTTTACGTGTGTAGCAACGCACGTTACAAAAGTTAACGAGATTATCATGATATAATTTGTTTTTAGGGTTCCGTACGCAAAGGGTAAAAACGGGATCCTATTACTGCGACTCCACTGTCCGTCTGTCTGTCCATCTGTCTGTCCGTCTGTCTGTCACCAGCCTGTATCTCATGAATCGTGACAGTTGAAATTTTCACAGATGATGTATTTATGTTGCCGCTATAACAACAAATACTAAAAAACCGGCCAAGTGCGAGTCGGACTCGCGTTCCAAGGGTCCCGTACATTACACAATTTAAACAATGTATTAATTATGTGAAATGTCTTTAAAAAACCTGTAGGGGTCGGATCAAAAACTATGTACATTTCTAATAGGTTTTCCGGTGATCTATAGGTAAAGATCTATTTCATTTTTTGCCTATTTTCTTGAATAACTTCTAAACTGTTTATCTTAAAATTATAAAAAAATATATTTGAGGTTCTCACAATTAGCTCTTTCATTTGATATGTAACATGATATACTTTGACAAACTTTATTTTTTAATTTTCTCATTTACCCCCCAAAAGTGGCCCCCGTGTTTAAAAATAATTTGTTTACGTTACATGTCCATCTTTGGGTCACAAACTTACATATGTGTACCAAATTTCAACTTAATTGGTCCAGAAGTTTCGGAGAAAATAGGCTGTGACAGACGGACAGACAGACAGACAGACGCACGAGTGATCCTATAAGGGTTCCGTTTTTTCCTTTTGAGGTATGGAACCCTAAAAGTACGGAACTGACCGGTTTTTTTGTAAGTTTTCCACTCTGGTGTGTCAGGATAGCTTCTTATTATATAATTAGAACGGCAAAATTGATTGATCTTTCGGCCGAGTTATTCGATGCCGAATTAAGGATTTTTATATTATGTTTGCCTTGATTGATGATGATCAGGACCGATAGACTATTGAATGTAAAGAGAATAACTGTCTCCAAAATGTACAAGGCATCTTTTATCGTGACATTATGTAAGCTTATATTGCGTTGATGACGTTCCTGGAGGGCTAGCCAAATTTACAATCGTTGATAGAAATTCCAGTTACAACTTAAATAATGTATGACAATAATCACGTAACTTTTCTTAGCATCTGTCAACCCGATACATTTTTGCTTATTGTTTGGCGTTCGTTGATGTACGAATGTTATCTTGACTAGGGCTTCTGTTCTTGCACTTCTGCCGCGATTAGGGCCTTCAATCCGTCATTAATTTAATCAAGGAGATTGACATCGTTCGCGTCATCGCTGCATCAGTTAGGTACACTACTGAACAGTAACGCTGTTGCGGTCGCCATCCGAATTCCACCTTTAATGAAACTACCAAATTTGTAAAGAACATGCTTTTAAATTATAAATTATGTATTCTTGTTTTCTACTAAATGAAACGCTACATTCTGAGCTAAATCGGCGTCTTCGTGTGTTTCCGCATCAAGGGACAAACGGAAGTGAAACTTCGTCGCGATGTCATAACGTTTAGCTTCGGAAACGCATAAAACTCGTGATGGCTCTGTTTAATGGAGCTTTCAAGCGACTGCTTTCAGGAGCCCGTTATTGCCTAGCTTTACCAATATTAATGATATTTGTTGCCCAAAGTATTTTAAGGATGTACTTGTACTTAAGCAAGTTTAAAAGTTATATATGTTTTGACGCATTTGAAGTTTGTAACTAATGGTTTTCTTTTTCAAAGAACATTTTTGAATCTATTGAGGTAGTGTAACAGACATTATTTTCTTGTACCTACTTTTGCTTCACGAACTGCGATGGCGGTGCTGGTAGTTCGCTTAAGTTGAAATTAAAGTTTGATGATTAATTGATTTGGGTGATTGTGCTCAATCAGTTTTTATTTTAGTTTTTGTAAACCTGTGTTGTGTACAATAAAGTGATTACTACTACTACTACTACTACTACTACTACTACTACTACTATATATATGAAATCACTAGCTCATTTAAGTGTTACAACATGATAGTAGTACTACTTTAAAAGCATAAATTTAATAAATATCAAATCATGTATGTATTATTATTATTTACTTTTTTTTCTGTTCTCGTCCTACTTTACGTGTGTCCAGAATGTTAATATTGTTATATGTTCGTATCTAGTTGTCTTTCATCTTTTAGTGTTTGTTCCTGTCTCATTTTCTCAAAGGTTAGCTGAAAGAAATCTCTATAAGGGATAAGTTCGCCTTTGTACATATACTTACATCTTTTTTTTATTTTGTTATGTCTATTTTGTGTAAACTTGTTTATGTGCAATAAAGTGACATACATACCTAACTACATACATATTAATATTTAAATAAAATTTCGAAGGAAATTTTTAAGCCAAGTACATTTTACGGTAAGTAATACTAAGTAAATGGAATTATTATCAGATTTGCCTACAATTTACAAGTCAACCAAGTTTTTGTGTTGGTTGCAGTTACATCGCGCATTTTGTTGATTAATGTTTTAAAGCGTTCATAAAGTAGAGCTTTTAAAAGTAAATATTTTTTTAAATTATTTTACTTGTTAAGCCGCGCCGTAGTAAAAAACACACCAGTCAAACTCAATTGAGACAGTAACAAAAAGATGCAAGTTGTAGTAAAATATGATGTTTTTTTTTGTGTTTTAGGTTTAAATAAAGTAATCTTTAAAACTATTTAGCACTTAATCTACTTACATTTTAACAAGCAACAAATAAACAATAATGCGTAATCATTCGCGTGCTGACTGAAAGTTTCCATTAATCGTAAGTTTATGCCTCAAGCAATCTTAATCTTCTGTAAACAAGAGAAAATAATTAAACGGCCGGCCGGTCGCATGCTCAAAACTGGCTATAAATTGTGCTGGAAATATGGACGATGTCGCACTATATCAAAAAGCTTATTATGTGTTAAGAATTATGCTCACTGTGCTGCGCGCGGCCTCAGCGGACTAAATGTCGAAAATTAGTTTTAGTGTTAGTTACTTTTATAATATCCAATAAACAATGTTATTGTTAACTAAGTACTAATACAGTATGGACAAATAATAGACTAAATCCATACCTACTAATTTTATTATTATTACAAATGCTGTCTGGCTTTGAAATATGTCTGATACCTTTCAAGGCTATACTACTATACCGATATTGATGAAATCTGGCATGTAGAAAGCTTAAATGCAAAGGACAGACACACAAATTTATTTAAGAAAATGTACTGGGACAGGGAAAATTTAAATCAAGTATGTATTATACCTACTTGCGCCTCAAACTATAAACGCCACGTGATTTACCTTTATATTATTGTGAAGTTGACGTTTACTATTTGTATTAACACGGTAGAGACTGAACTCTACTATCTTACCTAAAATATTCCACTAAAAAAGTAACAAACGATTAACTGTACCAATTGAATTAAAACAACTTCAACCAATCTTCCAACGCGCGAACAAAATGATTCACCCAAATCTAACACCTTCCTTTCAACCAAACATCACTGACAGCCGCTACATATAGCCACGTACAAAGCCTGCACGCGAGTGCCAAACGAAGCTGAAGTAACAATTACTTGGTCATGCGATCAGGCGATCCATCACCAGGCCTGTGGCACTGGCCACTCGATTCTGGGGGCACTGCTCAGGCAATTTCCGGGGCCCTTATCTGACTATACCTGCGCGTTCGCTTCTCAACGTTTGCTTAACAGAATTAATCCAATTGACAAGGATCTTGAAAGGTTAATTCCAGACTTTTAGGTTGGTTATTTTTAGCTTCTTCATCATTACGAAAAATGTGTGAGTGCCGGGTGACGTTAAATATATTATGTGGTACGACTACTCTGTCCACACTTACTTTATAATTACTCGTATACTTAATTAAGCTAGGGAGTAACAAAAAATTTCTGTCGGGAAAAGTATTTTGTTGGACACAACAAATTGAAACCATCAATCTTAGATAATGAAGGTATTCAATGAAATTCGTTATTCACAGTCTAGTCGTTTGTCTATCATTTTTTATTTATTTGTTGTCTCTCAAATGCTCAAAGGTTGACTGGAAGAGAACCCTTATAGGGATAAGTTCGCTGTGTACTTTTTGTTTAATTGTATCCTAACCTGTCTTATGTTCAATAAAGTGTTTACATACACAGTATTTACTACACAAGTCTGTTGTGAATTATAGTACTTGATACATACCTCTCAAGCTGAGCAAACCTGTAGGTTAGATTCAGTTTTCCAACAGTTACCAACTCATGTAAATATCTCGTTTCCCGCTCAATAAACCCTTCGCTTTGTAGGTATCAATCAGACCGGTCAACGTCCTGAAATCGTAATAGGGTCTCTATTCGTTATATCGTTTACAATGTTGCACTTTCCTTTACATCCATAGATATGTGTGAGGGGGATAGAATGAAACAGAGCGATATAGATATGAAGGAGGGATAGGCAGTGCTTTGCTCTGTGGAGCGTGTAACAAAAAACGTGTCATCTAATAAGTGTGCCAGTGATCTGCGCGATAATTCTCCCGACCACAGATGGCGCTGATCGACCGTTGTGCAATGGGCAATAAACGCTGCGCTGCTGCTGCTATTATGTGGAGAACACTTGAATACTGTCGTTAGTATTCCTTGCATTACTTTATTACATGCTAACTTTACGCTTAAAAATAAATAAGGTGACTGTTATAAAAACACATATATGTAGTACATAAACATATAGTATTGTTTAAACTCGATGGGTACGCTGACAATGTGTCATTTCAATAGAATTTTGCGAGATTTGGCGTTTTTAGGTTATAAATTATACCTATGGAGATGACACCTGTTACCTACCTTACCCATCGAGTTTGAAAAATACTATAGTGAAGTTAATAAAAGCGTCTTAACAAAAGTCTTTAGATAAATAAGATTCTGTCAGTCAGAACAAAAATTTGACTTTTCCGAACAACTGCCAGGCCGATATCGTCCACCTTCTTCATGAGTTATGACTAGAGATGGGTAGTGAGTAAATACTCAAGAGTAAATACCGAGTAAATACTCAGTATTTACTCAATTTACCCGTATTTACTCGTTTATACCCGATTTGGTGGGTATAAACTATTTAGAGTGCTGACACTGCTGACAGGGTATAAAAATCTGAAATAAAGGTGTATTTTGTACTGGATTTAGTAGTCCAATTATTGTATATTTATTTACATACAAGATATATACAGTGGTACTACGTAAACGAAATTAATAACTAGCTTAAATCTAAAATAGGCCCTTGAGGCATTGTACCAAGGATGCTGGCGGCATTTCCCCGCTGTATCGCAATGCTGATACGTTGTGCGAGAAAGCCGCCAGCTCTTCGGTCACCAGTTACGTCAACCAGACGCTTCGCGATTTCTGCAAAAAACTTATGCGCGCTGGGACCCCATGGACCTAGAGTTTCAAGTCCAATTAGTAAAACATATATTTTAAGAGGGGCGTTCCATACATTAACTAAGTGTCACAATAAAAAAAAAACTGAAACCACCAACGTGTGGCACATCATTAAATTGGTCTTTAAAAATAACTTCAATGTTATTATACACTTTTTTCGATAAATTTAATACTTTTGGGAAAAAACCGATTCGAAAGGCCAAAATAATGCTCATCCCTATATAACTTTTGGAACAAAGTTTAATAAAATATGAAAAAATATCGGGAGAATAGACCCTAGAAAACACTTTGAGAAAAAAATACTTAAAACATGATCGGTCGGGTCATTTTTGAGTTTTCATTAAAAAACTCTTCATAAAAGGACGTAAGTGCCGCGTAAACACGTAATTTGGCGTGTACGGGGATTCAGGATTCTAAAAGGCGGACCTGTGGATTCTATTCCAGTCCTCAGTCACTTATTTTTATGGGAGAGTGGAACCCAGCGTGGAACGACGCTTTTTAAGCAGCAGTTGGCCGCAACTAGATGGGTAGTTAGTAAAAACCCACCAAATATTTACCTAAAATACCCGTATTTGCCGTATACCGTAACTATGTATTTAGTGTGGTTAAAATATGATTTAATTATAGTCGTTAGTTTTCAGGCTGGCCGTTTCGGTTAACTCTTTGTCTATTGTAAGTAAAACCGCACGTGCTACTACATGCAAAAAAAGAATCGCTAACTTTGACCGCGTATACTATACGGCTATACTATGTACTATGTATAGTCGTTAATTTTCAAGCTGGCCCTTGCAGCTAACTCATTGTAAGTAAAACCGCACGTGCTACTCACTCAATAAAAAACGGTTCGGTCAATTTAACCGGTTATTGAATAATTTCTATGGAACTTGCAATAAGATTCAAAATGAACTACGGAAAAATTGCGAGGCTGTATGGGGTCCCTCTACGGTTACTGAGTTTCGGCGAGTCGAACGCTACAGAACCAGTCTAAAATGTGTTAATGAGATGCGTAACAGAGGCGCGTTATCCGATATAAAATGTATATATATCGGAGAGCGTACTTACACTGGTTTTTGAGCGTTGGCCTAGGGGGTCATCCATAAATTACATCACACGAATTTCGTGATTTCACATTTGGCAATCCCGTTCCCCGTCGTGTGACTTCACATATTTGACAATTTTGTTTTCAACGAATAAAAATATTTTAAATAATAGGAATATAAGAAATTTTATGATACGAAACCGATACGATATATCGTTTCAAAAACTAGCTTTTTTAGTTGCATCGCGAATACAAACAATCAAAACAATTTTCGACTACAAGTGAAGTTGAAGTGACGTCACAAAGTTTGTAACTCCTCTCCCCCGTGTCACAACATGTCACATTTTCTAGACCCCCTCCCTCCCCCTAAACGTGGGACGTAATTAATAGTTTTCCATTGTAATTGGCACGTCTAACCGGTCAACTAATTAATCGAATTTGGGTAGTTTAAAAAATAAAAATGGGTACTTTTTTTTTATTAGCCTATTTTGGTGTCCCACTGCTGGGCAAAGGCCTCCCCTCGTTTTTTTCATTCGACCCTGTCATCGGCATTTTCCCACCATTTGGTGTAGAATGCGTCCAAGTCGTCCCGCCATCTCCTTTTCGGTCTGCCTGAACCCCGTCCTGCACCGTCTATGGTGTTCCGTGGGTCCCACTACTGAGTGGGATGGTTACTGAACCATTTTGGCTATGAGTACTAAAATTTATAAATTGGCAACAAAAATGGAGCCTTAAATTAATCAATATGAGTTGTATTTTTATGAATTTTGGCCACATTGCCAGGAAAGACAGTGATAACCTGGAAAAGCTGGTAATCACTGGTAAAATCGAAGGCGATAAGCCGAGACGCAGGAGCCCAATGTGGTGGACAGACCAAATTCGCTCAGCCCTTGATGTAACGCTCCACGGTCCCTACACTCGGCGACAGACAGAAAGAAGTGGCGGCAAATTGTCCAAGAGAAACTAGAAGTTACCTAGAATTGACCACGACCCTCAGTGATGAGGAACCGATGCAAGAAGGAGAAGACCACTTTTTAAAAAGAAAACGGCTATATATTTAAGGCTCATATAAATTATTGGTGCAAAAATATTAATACACAGCCAAATTATGTTATTATATGCCCAATGAAAGTTCGTGTTTAATATTTTAGATTCCCGAATATTGATAAGCCAATAGGGCATTTGACTGTATTTAAAATTAATTATTTTACACCATACATGAAATAAAGCACCAGAAGATTAATAGAGAAACGTAGACAGCAGTTATTTTAAGACACCATTTCTATTTTAAAGCCCGTATAAAACTAAATCGTAGGTTATTTGATTGTGACGTCACATGCTACTCATGCTAGTGTTTCATATAAATTCCATAGTAGCAAAATCGTTTTGACAGTTCGAAAAAAGAAACTGATTTGACTAGTAGTCAAATACCCTATTAGAATTATATGCCAATGACCGAACCTTTTTTGCAGGTAGTAGCACGTGCGGTTTTACTTACAATAGACAAAGAGTTAGCCGTAAGAACTACTATACATACTATGTAACAATCGCCGCGCTATCTGGTAAGAGCTATAATATTGTAAAATATTTTCGTCGCAGTTTTATTTTAATAAACAACTGGTTAAAAACTGTATAATATGTGAATCAGCTTGCAACATGCACTTATCTAGACCGTAAGTAATTAAGTAACTTTGAAAGTAATTAAGTACCTTCTTATTTAAAACAAAATTGTTAACTATGCTTTATCACGTCTATATCCGCTAAATTCCAAATTAACTCTCACTGATAATCACCTTTTTGCTAAAAACTAAGCGTAATAAGCTTCTTATTACATAAATATCATTAATACACGTTTACACAATTAAATAAAAACCAATTTAGTACTTAAATCTCACCAAAATATTTAAATTTTGTTAATAATCGTTTTTACTCACCAAAATGAGTAAATACGAGTATTTACTGTATGCTTTGAGTAAATACCGAGTAAATACTCAGTATTTACTCACCCCTACCCATCTCTAGTTATGACACAATTTTATTGAAAATCACAGGTAAATTTAACCAATAAATAAATATTCAGGAAAAAACGATCTTGCATATTGTATTAGCTCTGCAGAAGCAGCGATGCGTCACAAATGTTTCCAGGACGAGATCTCGATTTATTGAATGAAATTTAAAACAAACATCACTAATAGCCGCATATTAAACAATTTCTAACGGAAGCAAGTGATATGAAATGAAATTGATTAATGCAATTTTCATTGGTTTTACAATACAGTAAATGTCAGCGAAACATAAATCGCTCGCGGTGATTTGGTTGATTTCAGATAAGCTTCAATAGTGGAATAATTTTAATCACTCTCATTACAATTATTTTCTTTACTTCACAATTTTGAAAATAGCAATTCTTTAGGTACACTCACTTTCATCTCCCACGCGTTATCTAGTTAAAGCGATAACATCATTCGCAGTTGAGAATTTTATTGTAATATAAATATGAGAACTTAATTCAGGTTGTCAAAGTCCAAGAAAATAAATAGAAATATAATTTTAGCACATCATTGAATAAGCAAAATAGTGTCACATTCATTACCATAGTCATAGTCATAGTCATCATTATACGTAGGTTTATGAAATCTCATCCGCGTCTCGTTTCGGTCAAATTATTCTCATATGGTTTATTCATAGTCTAGCCACATTAAAGGTCCATTTATTTTCGGACTCATCATATCTTGGAAACATACATTAAGGTCAGTCAATATTATGAATTATGTATTTATATTCAAACAACATTCCGATACGTTACATATTGTACATCACACAACTTGGCTACTTTTTCTCGAGTGTAGATTTAACGAAACGTCGATATCGAAAGTGGTCCCGAGATGATCAAGCGCGCTTGTCAGGCAGACGTGCGCGTTTAAGTTATTGACAAGTCTGCTGGTGCAATTTAAGGGAAGACAATAACGGAACAATAAGAAGCGTTTTCAATCAAAATTTACGCATGACGCATGACAATGCCTTACAATGGGGTCGCAAACTGACGTTCTGACATTACTGGTATCTCGCGCGCACTGTAAACGCAATATTAAATCAAGTTATCACTATTCACGACATATTCTTGTGACACATCTGCATGTTCGCTTCGATACATTAATGGAAAACTACGATGCCAACTAGCTTAGCAGTTATTAAATTATATTAGGGAAATAAATACGAATTTAGTCTGTAGCAGTGCTACGAACATTGCTGTAGACCTAGTCGTAGCTTCGCCATATTGGCGTCACTCATTTTTAGGGTTCCGTACCCAAATTTACCCTTTGGGACCGTATTACGGGACCCTATTACTAAGACTCCGCTGTCCGTCTGTCCGGCTGTCTGTCTGTCACCAGGCTGTATCTCATGAACCATGATAGCTAGACAGTTGAAATTTTCACAGATGATGTATTTCTGTTGCCGCTATAACAAAAAATACTAAAAAGTGCGGGACCCTCAGCGCGCGAGTCCGACTCGCACTTGGCCGGTTTTTTTTATTGTGGACAAAATGAAAGTTATAGCGACACACAACATCTGATCTTGACTCAGTTACTGCACTGACAGTACAATAATAATACAATACAAATACTCTTTATTGTACACCTCAATATAAAAATAATACACAAAGAAAACAGCGACACAAATGGAGTTAAACAACAGGCGGTCTTATTGCTAAATAACAATCTCTTCCAGGCAAACCTTTAGGTAGCGGAAATTAATAATTACAGTAATATTATATCAATATTTTATTTTTGAAGATATTTTATTTGTTACTTAATAGTACTTCGCAAATATATGCGTAGATAGGTACATACTTTTAAATACGATAACTTGATGTGACTAGACATTATTTCCCTGTGTCGTCGGTCCTTCGATGTGACCATTGTGACCTAAGAATGGCGTATCAGTGTCACGTGACCGATGTATCAATTAATCGTGGCTCCGCTAAGTCCTGAGAAATGGTCGCTATACCGCTAACTTACAATGTGTAGGTACATAGTAGTACATACACATTCTAAGCTAGCGGTATAGCTACCTATATGTGCGAACACTGCGAACCATAGTACTTATTGAAAATAAAGTACGTTCGTTTATAGTGATTTGTGGCATGAAAAAAAAAAAAGAATGTGAATTGGTTTTCTTCTGTTTCATACTTATTTAGGTGTTTATCACGAATATTTGTGACGTTTTCAACCAACAGGTACCATATTGTCGATCGTCGATAAGGTTAATTTCAAATTGAAGCTATATGGAAATAGCGCCTTATTGACAACCGACAATAAGTAATACCCTTTTGGTTGAAAATGGCACATTTGTGACGTTTTCAACTAAAAGGTAGATTTCTAATTGAATCTATATGGAAATTGCGCCTCACTGACAAGCAACAATAAGTACCCTTCTGGTTGAAAATGGCACATTTGTTCAATAGTTACGGATGTTTTCTATGTATATAGGCATTTATTTAGTTATATATACGGTGGCTAAAAATAAGTGCATTCCCGTTGCCAGGGAGGTAAAGTTTAAAGATCTTTATTTCTCATAAGAATACAATGGTTTTGGGATTATACTGAGCAAATTTTACTATGGGACCAACCCCGAAATCGTGAAAAAAAATTTGGCTGTTTCATACATTTTGGTTGGTCCATTTTCTATGGGAGGGTATTTTTACGCGATTTCGTGGTTGGTCCCATAGTTAAAGTTGCTCAGTATAATCCCAAAACCTCCCTGGCAACAGGAATGCGCTTATTTTTTAGTCATAAGTGTGTATATCCTCGCGTACTAGTACCCATAGCTTTGCTTAGTTTGGGGCTAGGTCGATATGTGTAAGATTGTCCCCAAATATTTATATTTATTATTCATACATATATCACACTAACTATCCACCTTAACGCATACATCGATCTCTTTCGGTTCCAGCGTTACTAAGGTCAATTTTGAGACTGATCAAGGGATTTTACTTGACACTGGTGATGCCATATGCCGCTGAAATAGCTGGCCACGTTTAGCACGACAAAAAAAACTAAGCCGCAAACACTTTTGACTTAGAACCGCTTATCAAATTTTCGCGCGTTTTAGCCCTCAAATTGCACACAGAATACCAAACCGCAGTGACTCGGTGCATATCAACGTTATTTTCAAATCTAGTTGTGGAGCGTTTCGCACAAGCGGCTGCAGCCGTGCCACACTATGGCAAAAAACCCATGTCTATAATAGTTCCAAAGTAACATACGCTTTTTTGGTTTTAGGTGGATTCTTTTATTTCAGCGATATGACTCGGTCCGGAGCGGCAATTTCTTTGCAATATCAACGTTTGTTCAAAATTATTTTTGGAATCAGTGGGGGTTTTGATTGCGATTTATATTAATTGGTAGGTATATGAATCGCTTGGTACCTATGAGTCCTATTAATATTACACTCCATACTCTATAGGAATCCAACCTGTAAGAGCAAGTCGCACTAATGAAATTGTTAGGTATTTGTTTTACAAGGGGGCAAAGTAGATACCCGACCAAGTGAAGGATTCCAAAATTGAAACAAGAGCGTAGCAAGTGCTTCGAAAAGTGGAATCTTGAGCGTTGTGAGGGTTTAAGGCACGAGGGTTAAATTACATCTCAATTTTTAGAATGACAACGGAGCCTCATTAAGGAGGATTCATTTAATCTCATTAATATTATTTTAAATGTTTGTAATTAAATAAGATATCGAATAGCATGCTCATAATTGTTTCGATTCCAAATAGAATGTCCAAGCCTAGTACATTTTTAGTAACTCTTTAAATTGGCATTTAGAAAATCAGAACAAACAATTACAATTAAAAATACGTTTTCTTTTTTTCATAAAGTAAGGACGCTAAGCACGCCATGATGCCGGCGGTCAATGCCACTGCGAGTGGGATGGCAATATAATTTTGCGCGTGCGATAGAGAAAAGAACAGGGGGATCAGTGTACGAAATTATTCGAGCTTAGCGTTCTTACTTTAGACAAGCTTGCACTCGACGTCCGGGAATCTAATCGGATCAAGGACAACCGGGGAAAAACCGGGCAAATCATAAATCATTTATTAAATCGTTTAAACGTCTTGCAGACGGTCAGGCAATATCATAAAATATATGACCAATAATGGCGCTTGTGGGTGTTGAAAAAAAAAAGTTAGCTTAGGTAAAGTTTATTGCCGTCCATTGTCTTTGTGACGGACGGCATTTTCAAACTAAGTTAAGGAATCCAAAATGCATCCTAATTGGTTATCTTTCTTCATCGGGAGGCGAAGCTTAGCCTAAACAACAATAACTAATAAATATAATATGGATTCCGAATTGTCCAAAATAAATGTTTTTTTATTTTATTTTTTTAATACACTATCCTTACTGCCTATTGTTTGTCTCATTACCTGTGTTTACCATTTTCATTATTAACATAAATAATCCTAAATGCACTATGGGAGGCGGAGTTTCGCTCGCTCGTAAGGATCGAGGTAAAATTTTTCTTAAGTGGTTCACCGGGAATGTGGATTGTACATAAATTGTTAATTTATATTTTTTTAGTGCATTTTAACGAAATGTTTACCTATAACAACTCTACAAAATATTTAAATTAACTAAAAAGTATAAAAATGTCAAAGGTAACCTAAATTGTGCGACTGTTTGCATAGTAGGTAATGCCTCTGTATAGAGACTCGGAATGTTGCGTGGATTTTTTTTTGTCGTCGGATTTTGGCACTTCTCCATTTTTTAAGACGACGCATTTGCATTTGATCCGAAGCCAGTGGTCAAAGTAACTTGGCATTTGTTCACAATTTAATATTGCTCGAAATATAAAACTATAAAAGCAACGAAACTGAGAAACGTAGCAGGCCACGAATTGCAACTGGGCTTTTATTACATTTTCAATAGTGCTGCACAGATGACGAGTTACAGGGCACAGCATAGTGACTACCTACAGATCTTGGAAGTTTACACACAAATAAATGCCGCAGGATTCGGATCCCGACGGCCTACCGCGAACTACGTTCGACGTGTTGCCTCTCTGTCGCACAAGTAAATTCGTACGTAGGTGTGACAGGGAGGCAACACGTCGAACGTGTTTCGCGGTAGGCCCTCTGCTTCGTAGGCAGGATTGATTTCTAGCCAACTAGGCGAGAACGCCGTCAAATTAATAATGAAAACTCATATTTCTGATGTTTGAAAAACTCGTAAATGTACGTGTATGAGTTTTTCTAATTCGACTATTATAAAGCCAGATCAGGTATGTGTAGAAAGCTTCATAAAAGCGCTGTTACTGTTTAGTGGATCTCAATTCTCATCTAATTATCACTAAGCGTCACTTGCACCATCCCACTAACCCGGGGTTAAGCGGTTAAACTGTTAACCTAGTGTCAAATTGTACTGGTAACCATGGTATCTTCAGGTTTAACCAGTTAACTCCGGGTTAGTGAATGGGGCAAGTGGCCCTAAGTAAATTTAATTACACAAGATATTACGTGTTTTAACGTGGTAAGCTACAATATAGCCCAATTAAAGGGTGTCTGATTTTAAGTTTTTTACTTTTAGTACATACCTACCTAATTAGTCAACATAACAAGCTTTCTATTTATAAATAACTAAGATTGAGATAAAAACATGAAAACAGTTATTAGGTGGATACGAGTAGTGTATTTCATTGATTGATTGATTGATAATTTATTTGTCAGTAGGCAAGTGGGTTTACAAAGAGGTCCTAAAACTATATATTTACAATCTGTAAGTACATTACATGCATAATTTATTAACTTATCTATTAAGGAACTCGCCCACACTATAGAAACCTTTCTCACACAGCCAAGCTTTCATCATTTTCTTAAATGTTGTATTTTTATCCCCTTTAAATTCATCCGGTAACTTATTTATTGTTTACTCTCCGTATCGACGTATTGAACTAGCGGTTGTTAGCCAATAGCAGCGATACATTGGATTGGAAGTATTGGCCACTGGCCGCCCCAGCGCCGAGCGTCATGTCGTAAACTGAACAAATCTCATTGCTCCGTCTTGATTGAGTTTGCTACGATGGAATTGGCGTTCTTATTCTTCGAAATAAAAGAAAACGAGACGACAAAGTTTTTAACTAGCGTCTCAAGACTTTTTGGGAGTTATGGAAGCTATCTTGTTTTAATCGACGATTAAAAATCACAATAAATATCAAAACATATTTTTTATAACTAGTATGAGCAAACAGAAGAGGAAAAATGTTTGGGAACCTGATACGACACGACGAATTTATCAAAAACATCATTGAAGGGAGAGTTGAGGCAAGGAGATGGAGGGGAAACCAAGGAGAACGTACATAGATCAAGTAAAGGAAAAACTCAACGTTGTGTATGAGGCTGTCAAGGAGAAGGCAGAGAACCGACATACATGGAAATCGCTCCACCGACAACAGTCTCTTAAACAGATGATGATGATGAATATGAGCAAAGAAAAACTGTTAAACCGCTTATAAGGCTATTCCAACTTTTTAGAAAGTTTGGAATCGTGTCTACAATGTTTTAAAATTTTTTACTGACCATAAATTATGTACTTTGCCTCTTAATTTCAAACCGGCAGAATCAATCTTACCGTCCATTTTTGAAATAAAATAATAATAATAATTAAGTGTTAATTAATTAATGTCAAAGCACACCTTACGTTTTATCCATATCTGGTAATTTTACTAAATTCGCTCACCGTTATTATATTGTGGTGTGGAGCAGCGTGCTCATGGTGATTTGCTGCACGAAATATAAGTTAATATGATTAGGTACGTATGTGTTTTGTACACACCTTTCATAACCTTTCATGATTCTTGCTCAGATCAATTAGTAAAACAGTCCTTACTGTTAGGCATTAAGGCATATCATTCGACCCTAAGTGAGCTCTACTGAATGAGCAAAAACACTGAATACACCCGGGGCTTTAGATTAATCATACATAATTGAAAAATAATAGAGCTAAATGCACCCCCCAGCGGAACCCTCCAAAAACACGCAAGCTGTCGACTTGTCACTTAAAATGGGATTAAAATAAACTAAAAGAAGCTAATTTCCATATTTCCAAACTGGAACAGGATTGGGGAAAATGTGTTTGAATTATTTTCTATTTATGATTTGGGCTTGTTTGGAATACTTTTAATAAATAATATAGATGTTACTAAATTTTAATAGGTAGGTAAATCCCCCGTAAAATCGACATGTACGAGTAATATTTTGGTTCAATCATTAGTGATTTAAGGATTTTACGAGAACACGTGTCTTTTTTTTTATGATAGATTGGATTAGATTAGATTAGATGATTTATTTCATGAAAGACAATTTACATAATAAGTTTGCATTAATGTCAAAAATATAAGAATTTCTATCATAATCGTCAAAATAAAAATAAAAATGAAAATAATAACAATACTAATGATATAGGAGGCAAACGAGCAGACGAATCGCCTGCTGGTAAGCGACTACCGTTGCACCAGAGGGGTTGTAAAGGGGTCCACTGTTTACAAGTCCGCCGGACGATATCGGCCTGTCAGTTGTTCGGAACTGTCAAATTTTTGTTCTAACTGACAGGCTGATATCTTCCGGCGGACTGATAATCAGTGGGCCCCTTAAAGGAGTCTCTTATCCGATACTGCGCTACTTTCTGCAGTTATCGGCTTGAATTAAATTAGGTTAGGTTATTTTATTAGGTTAAATGCACCCAATTTATAAAATTATAAATTGGGTGCATTTCTTTCGCCAACAAACTGTTTCGCAGTTTGGCGAAGTTTTGTAATAGTTTTGAGTGTTATTTGTTTATAAGCAATAAATAAATAAATAAAAAAAAATAAAAAAAAAAGTTGATTGGTTAGTGTTAGATGTATTTATTGTACATGTATCTAACATTAACCTATAGGTATATTGTTAGGTATCAGTCACGGAGCGTCGAACTTATCCATTTGAAAAGCGGGAGCTAATTAGGGTTGCTTTTAACACATTCACTGCCCCCAACGCACATGTGCGTTCACCGTCATACAAGTTTGTTCCTAGGCCACGCCCCCTGGCAGTGAATGCGTTAATGAGACATCTCTAGAAAATGGCCCTCGTTTAAAATACGTGCTTGCCTTAGTGTTTGTAAGAAATCGAGTCTAATGTTCTTCATTTTTAATGGTTTATATCGACCGGGATGTGAACCGTGATTAACTTTTGTATTGTTTTAGTGCTCCCGATATTTCGACGCAGTTACATGCATCTTGTCTTGTTCACAGTTGGTTCACAACTTTGACACCCAACCCGCTCGCTATCTTCAGTTACCCGTGAACACGATGGACGTAACTGCGTCAAAATATCCGGAGTTCGAAAACAATACCAAAGGTAATCACGGTTCATATCCCGGTCGATATAAGTCTAGTAAAACTAACCGTTAATCATTCAAAACTGTTTTAATTTTTAATGATATATAGAGGACAAGCTTTGGAATAAAATGTTAGAAAGTTGCTATAATGGCGAAACTCGAATGAATCCTAATCTTTTCCCTCTCTTAAGGAAGGATTCTGTTTTAACATAACCAAATTGAGTTTTTTTTTATAGCTTACGGCAATCACTTTAAAACATGAACCACTCTTTGAGTAGGTATGCTATTCACCCAGTCCTGATTTTGAGAACTTGTCTTCTATAATTGACATTTTATTTAATTATGTTAAGTTCACCTTGGTGACTTCCAAAATAAGCACATTTTTTTTGTTACATTTTTTAAATAGTATAATAATACTAGGTATAATTATTATACTATACTACACTACTATACTGTGTTTATTACTATTATTAAATAGTAGGTAATTGTTAAACCGGTTGCTGGAACAATTATGCAAAAACTGCTGCCAACCTAACTAGCAACTCAAGCAACTATGTTTTAAAAATTCTGGGCTCTAGTTTAGTTTTTTTCTGAATTTCAGCCGCATAATGTTATTTACAGGGAACATATGCAAATCTCTTCATCGCCCGGCTATGGGTAATAATAATAAGCCATAATAGTTCACTTGCTTCGCGTGTGAGTTTCATTAAAACGAGTGCGTCTAGGGTTGCCACATCTATAAACTTTTATCTAATGTGTTATTTTAACAAGTAATAAGTTCAAAATATTTAGATCAGTACGGTTTTTTACTCACTATTATTTTTAGTCGCTTTTGGCGACATGTTTCGGATTCTTTGGGAATCCTTCCTCAGGCACGAGTGTCCGCGGCGGTTGTACGTCGTGCAAGTGAAAAGTTAATACTAGAAAGATGAGATGATTGCATATATTTGCTATTGTTTTCTGTGTTTTTAAAAGTAAATTCAACAATAACGTAAATTCGTATTTGCTAATACAATAAAATAAATAGGGATATCCACTATATCTGGTATATACACTATATCTTTTTATTTTTTATAGTATCAAAACTTAGGTAATTGGTTTGTAACATAATATCTATGTAAAATATTTAATTAACTTTAACATAAGCGGTGGTAGCGTTCGTCCTCTTTTCTAGTTCATTTCATAATACTAAATTACTAAATCGTCGTAAGTGTTCCATCCCTAATTCACGTCGTTTGTATTGTAGACGAAGTTAGCAAACAAAATATTGTGCAATAATTTGCATTATAGTCGTGCTTACCAGCAGGGCGGGGTAAGGGCTTGTCATTAATAATAGACTGCAAAGTTGTAAGGCGTTCTCGCCCTAGCGGGGGTAACGACCCCGTTAAACAATACAGGGTGCAACCTTAGTGTACTTTGTTATAGAGGATGATTAGAAACAACTACGGTGCTCATGTAATATTTGATAATCCTGAGTTTATCAGAGTTACAGGGTTATTTATAAATACAAATAACTTATTGTAAGTAAACTAAATAATTTTATTAAATGAAGTAAAATATTTATTTTTTATTGATGACTGCATAACATTTTTTCATTTTAAATATTACATGCTCCAATCAAGTATGTGAGAACCCTACATTAAATTTGTATTAATAATTTTCTCGGATTCTGAAAAAAATATGTTTACTAACTAGAAATGAAACTGGGGACCAACGTTCTTTTGAACTAAAATATAGCAAACAAAAACGTATCAAATTTAACGCACATTGTGAGTTAAAATAAAAACATTTTAAAAGGACAGTGGGACCCCAGTGTTTCAAACAACACACCTCACTAACGTTTCAACCTGTATGCTGGCAGACTAGTTTATTTTCCGCTACAGTGACTAGTGCATGTTTACATTCTCTTTTTCTTTATTTTAAAGAAATTTTTGTGAAGGAAGAATGCTAAATGTTCATGCATGTGTATTTGAGTTATGTTTGAGTGTTTGGAACACAAGAATAAGAATTTGAAAAAGTTTTACAGTTCGGCTGAGGTATGCTATCACTGGAGGACTAGTCTGAGTTAATCATGCTGTTTTTATTCTAACTCTATAATCACACAAAAAGCAACACTGTATCTTACTATTTCACTTTGACTATATTCTATCTACTTTGTAGGATTGACATAGACAGTGATACTTCCTTCGCGTCTTTATTAAACTACAGCACCAGTCAAAAGTTTAAGTTTAACCAAAGATAGATATAACTCCGTAATAGATGGATACAGTCTAAGGAAAAAACGTGCCTCGAAAATCAAGAAAATTTGATTCTCGTTCAGAGGGCGCTACTAGCTTTGGCCTACTGTCGTATAGATGGCGTTGACGGTTTCGTTTGTTATTTAACAACTTTAACGCATATCAGTGAAAGAACATGGGTCAAAATCAAAAAAAATAATTAATGCGAATAAAAAAAATCATTTATCCATATTTAAATACATTTTTATAAATCTTCATTTTTAGTTTTAAAGTGTGTCGACAGATGGCAGTGAATTTACTGGGGTTACAAAATTTACTATGACAGTACCGCTCTAGTATAAGTTACTCTATGGTTTAACCTTTGTTTTCGGTTTTGTGCGGTAATTTTTTGCAGTTCGGATGTCGAAATTTGTTTCCAACTGATCCGTTATTGTTTCCAGAGATGTGTTTGATTAGACAATAGTCAGACACAATTTACGTACATTTCTAAACTTTAGGTTAGAATTAGAATCACTGACTACGAATTGCGTCGGTGGGGACACCCGGCGTGTCCGACGTGTGTGCGTATGACTTCATATTATTTTCCTAAAGTTGTATCAGTTTCTCAGTCTAAGGTAACCGAAAAAGCTCTGAGCATAGTAAGTTTAAAGTGGCAAAGCCATATGACCCAGCATTTGCCGTCATTCCTATAAGATTTTAGAGAATGAGTTGTTTAGAAACGTATGTAGATTGTGTCTGACTAATCAAACACATCTCTGGAAACAAAGTTCTCATTTGTACCAAAAACAAAGGGTGAATTTAAAGTTTTGACCGGTACTCCAACATTGCATTTGCATATTAAGTCATTCAACTTGCAGGTAAATAAAATACGTGCTTGCTTTTAGTGCAAAATCTGTCTCATTCTCGTCGTAACGATAACATTATTCCCAAGAAAAGCAACGAAGCAGAATTAGCGATAATCAGCGATATTTCACTTGGCTCTTGGGCGCCGACTGCAGGCTCGAGCCGTGAAATTGCCCACACATATTTTAAAATACCCATTACCCAGCCATCGAGTTGACATTTCTTTGGAAACTCTATTACTACGTCATTTTCCCGATTTAAGGATCGCGGGTGCAGATATTTTAACATTTTTAACTAGTTATTTTTTTGCATAAATTTGTTTAAAGCTGTGTTACTATACTAAGCTATAGTATTAATAATTAAATAAATTGTAATTATCGTTTTAAACATGTTTAGATTGTTTAGCCTCATTAGGCTATCTTATCTTTCAGAAACGCAGGTCTTTTTAGGGTTCGGCATTCAACAAGTAACAGTTTTGCCATATTTAACCGTGTGCGTGGTGTGGTAAAACTTTGTCTTTATTTTAACACTATCGTTAGATAGGTCTTTAATAAATAAGACCCTTACCCTTACATGTAATATGTTACTAAAATACTAACCGTGAAGTTAAGATTAAACATACTGACTCTTGATCGAATTATCGCTTGTAAATGTGATTGAATTCGTTTGAGTTATTCTATAAAATATCACCGACACTGACGGATGCCCCAAGATGTTGTTCTATCTAACTTGACTACCACAGCCGTCAATTAAACTACAATTACGGCTCAGGGAATTTCTGAAGTTCAGTGTAAATTCTATTACCTAAGTATGCCATTGAAATCAGCATGCAGGGTCTTCGAATTAAACTCAGAGTCACGAGCTACAACCTACAAGCTCTCAAGTTTCCTGTGAGATCTTATTTAACAACTAATATTAAAAATATCTACTCTTGTTTTATATACCACGTCGGTGGAAAACAACCATACGGCCCGCGTAAGCGGTCACCGCAGCCCAAGGATGCCTGAAACATGCGCGTTGCCGATCCTTTAAAAACCTGTACACTCCTTTTTTGAAGAACCACATACTGCAGTCCCTCGAGAAAACCTCCCTAAATCAATTTGACTAAATACGAACTGAAGACAGGAGGTTTGATGTACCTACCTACTTAATTATGTTATACTTACTTAATTTGAAAAACTATCAGGGTAAAGTTCGTACCGACGACTTGTATTGGCATTACTTTAAAAGTAACTGATTTGATCTGTGTCCTATTCCCTTTTGTCACTAGGAAACCATCTATCTTCTAGACTTGGGTTCATACTTTGACCAAATGTCAGATAGCTACCCAAATAAAAAAAACCGAGGAGTTTAGTCCTAAAAGTAAAAGGCCTAATTTACTTAATTTCTCCGGTACCTACCCAAAAAACGCTACGAAACAGAACTAACTACCGCTTTGGTCAAACTCTAATAATAAAACAAAGTTTGAAACATTTTCGATGTTTCGATGTTTAACGAGACACAAAATGCTTTTTCATGTTACCCCTTTTTAAGCGGATTATACTTGACGAAACCACTTGACTAAATTAATCTCGAAACCATTACCGTTGACACGTGAAACACATTATTCTTACTCATCTTATGGCTATGCTGGCGGAACCATTTTCCTCTTAAACAATTGCCGTTATTATCGACTGAAGGGAAATAGGTAATATTGGTTGAGTATTATTCTTAGACGAGCTTACGAGTCTGTTTGTCTTAATACAAAGCGAGCAATTGGCTTTTGTAGCTGAGTTAAATAGTGTTTTTTTCTATAATGCTCTTCTAAAACAAAATACACGTACAAGTTTTTCGCCAGATTCATTTCAAGACAGAGGTTTTACTTTGCGAACCAGCATCAATAGTAGCAGATGAAATAACGCGCCAAAAGTAATTGCCACCCTGGAATACTCTTCCGAATAAGAGATATATTTCTACAGTTTGTGTTCAAAAGTATTCAAAGAATTTCATTTTAGACCCATTTCGTACCTTGTCACAATGACAATCAATATGAAAGTCGCTAGAGACCTCATACAATTGTCACTGTGACATAGTACAAAATGGTTAGGAAATTAAATTATTTGACTGTACCTGTCACAGTCTAATTGTTATACATAATAGATACATAATATATCTCGTTTTGTCAAGTTATTAGAAAATGGTTAGCTTCTTTTGACGTATAGTTTGATCCGTTGCTTTTGACGCTGACTGTAACATACCTACATATCACTTCTCGCTGCCTTTACATGTAAAGAACAGCTCGATAAAATATTTTATACGCAAAGCGAAACCAATCAAACTCGATCCATAACGTCCATCAAATAAAAGCATGTCGGAAATTCCAATAAAAATATTCTAATGCTCAGTCAGAACAAGGCCAAACAAATGTTAAGTGAAAATGTCCATTTGGCTACATTTAAATTCATGGTTTTATGCGTTTGCCAATCAAAACCAACGACAAAATTAATCTGTCTGTTGTGTTCCGACAATCCCTTCCTGTGTCCGGTCTCAGCCAATTTCATACAATAACACCACGTATTTGTAAACCCATGATGGAAATGTATAGATTGTTTCGACTGTGTATGTTTTGCTACAGTCTGTTATTTCATCATACTTATTCAATGAAGGGGTGGCATTGTAGAGCCAAGCGTTTTGATTGGATTTAAGAGATTTTTGCCAGCGGCACGCGTTTCGGATTAAATGTAGGGGTAATGTGCTTCTGTCGGTTTTAATTATAATTCAAGTTTGATTAATTGTACATAAAGCTGCAAAATTTCATGGACACCTAATTGAACCTAATTAAAATATTATGGAAATAATTGTAACAGGGGGGGGACTTTTTGACTAGGCTTAAGTTTAGTCTTAAGTTGTTATTGTATTGTTACTTTTTTTGTTATACTGACATTTATTAAATAAAATGTAATATTAAAAAAAAAAAAAAATTGTAACAGTTGTCATTTTCACCTTAATTTACTCACGACTTTTGTTGTAAAGTAAACAAAGTCTTTAAAAATCATGGCGATTAATTTATAAATTATTGTTATTGACATGAGACATTTCGCCTGCGTATGAATGAAAAAATAATCGACCTGAATTAAAATTGACAATTCCGCTAAAGATGTATGTGATGTTACAGATTATATGTGAAGTCTCCAACCTGCTTTGGGCTAGCGTGTGTACTACAGCCCAATCCCTCTCGTGCATAAGAGAAGGCCCAGTGCCCAGAAGTGGGACACCGTATACAGGCTGAAAGAAGAGACAATCAGATTGTCTGACTGACTAAATATACATATAGGTGGATCCAAATAAAGTGAACTTCACGAAACTGTCTCTTAGTGTCTAAACATAAACGAACAGAAGAAAGGGCTTCCAGGAAGAGCTCCCAAAACTTTATCTCATAACTAAAGATACCTAAGTCATTAAAAGTATCACTAGAGCGTACTGAAGCGATACAGTGGTCGAATCTTGTGCCGCTTCACAAAAACTTTAAACTACTACCGTTCCGATTCAAATAGTTATTTGACTTATACTGACTTTAACGACTTTGTGAAATCGACTATGGAATGGACTAAAGTGTTTTATTATCATTCTGTAAATACTTTGTTTTGTAATATCTAGGTAAGCTTAAAACGCATGTGTGCTATAGCTTCTGCCTTGGTTTTCTTTTATAATATAAAAATAAATATTATTTTACAATTCGATAGATAAAAATAATTTATGTATAATAAGAAATACCTCTCGTTGAATCTAGAAAAATAATAATTTATGCTTTCACTACTTATTATCAGGCATCGTAAACTGCGAGCATAATCCATTGAAGTACTAGGGTAACTGGATGTCATTTCGATGGATTTCGCTCGCAGTTTACGATGCCTGCTTATAATGTCTATAATTTAGTTTAAGAGTAATTAGATTAATTATCATTCCATTGTGAGTTCTGAATGGCTAAGTTTCTTTATCAACAATAATTTAAAGCAAAATATAAAATAAAATAAAATATAAAATTTAAGTATTTTATGTAAGAAAAAACATGTTATTTTGCTC
Source organism: Cydia strobilella (assembly GCF_947568885.1). Classification (NCBI taxonomy): domain Eukaryota; kingdom Metazoa; phylum Arthropoda; class Insecta; order Lepidoptera; family Tortricidae; genus Cydia; species Cydia strobilella. Next base: position 15,921,414 of record NC_086043.1, read on the forward strand.
GATTAACCAATGAAACGTTTATTTTTATACTTCAACATCTTTTCCAGAAGTTGAAAATAGTTTAAAATTACACCTCCAGAATGTTCCAAAGCTAAAAAGTTTTCTTTGGCGCTCGTCCGCCTGATACCGGCTGTGTGAGCCCGTAATGACTCGTCTCAATGCTTCGATTGACCGCCCCCTCCATCTACTGAGCCAATTCACTTGCCTTTATATTCTTTTACTCCCTATCTCGGCATTTTAAAGCAGACTACTTTGGCATTCAGTTGAATGGACGCAGAATTGAATGCGCTGTGTAGCGGGATCTTGGACTTTAAGATACATATTTCTTATCTATATTGTCTTTTGAGGACAATACGTTGCAAAATAATATTTTTTTAGTCTTAGTATTTAAAGTGTAGTTTAACTATTTCCACGCCTTTAATAAAATTATTTACAGTGGTCTTTAGTGGTATTCACCTATCTTCCAAATTGTTTGAAAACACCCAAATTGTGTCAAATAAAGTCACATTATTTCCTCAATGCAAACAGATTTACACATTTGAAAAAGGAAATAAAACCGTTCTAAAGTGCTACTCCAGCATATTATTAACGGGTGCTCGATTAAAGATAATATGTAGGCACAAATAGGCAGTTTTTGATGTGAGAGCTGATGACGCGCTCTAATCATGTTTTAGATAAATCAAGATAGTAACCATCGAGCTTTATAGAGTTGAGTAGTTTTCAGTCGTATAGCTACATTATTGGCGAGTAAGAGGATTAAGCACCTGTTGCCTTATTGTTAATTGTGATCAGGCGAGATTTTTGATCAAAATGTGTACCGTCTATTATGAGCACTGATAAAAAGCTCTGTCATAACTTCTATATTTCGTATTTTAATTGAATTACAGAAAGCAGGTGGGCCAGGGTCTGAAAATAAAGAACTACGATATATGCCTACGTTTTTTTTCAGCAGTAGGTATGGTAATTATAGCCGGCGAAACTGAAATACCCCTCTTTCCATATATATCAATTAGTTAAGCCAAATTTTAATAACCCGCCCTGCATGGCGGGGCCTTAACACTCGCATTCCCTTTATGTGTATTAGTAAAGTTTTAATTCTGTTTTGTTTAATGCTCACTGTAGTAAATTATTACGCATTAAAGGGTCGGCTAATAACAGCCGCCGCGCTTATGGCTGACGAAATTAATAGCGGTGCTAGGGAGGTGCTGCTGGGAATATTTCGAGGAAAAGCGATGAAAATACAGTAAATTAAATATGAGCTATTGTTGGTGATACTATTAAGATATTTACGTATGTATAGTGGAAGTAAGTTGTCAATATTTTTCCATGTATTAAGTAATAATATCCAATATTTACTCATACTCAAATACAAAGGTAATCCGCCGCATGCTTCGTTAAGACACAAATGTAATCCACACAAGCATCGTCACAACCTTATTCTACATTAATACAAAAAAAAACATAATTTCTGCAACAAGCTTCGTCAAAAACATCTATAAACCCATCCCCACTCTGCACCAAGCCCGGTCCGAAAGTTCCCATTATGCTTGCAGCATTCCCACGCTGTAAGGCGATGGAAACTTGTTGGACCAGCCAAGACCCAGAGCGGGGATCATTATCTCTCTCCCGTAAACTCCTGCCTAACTCCCTAAAAAGCTCCAGCGCCTCATTACCCCAGGGTTGACAACGATAGTCGTGAAAATATGTTTTGTTGCTACATACTCATAGTTAGATAGAAACTCTTTATTGGCACACCTCAGTAAAAACATACAACTTAAAGAAAAACTATTTACCAAAGATAGAGGCAGACAACATACAGTATATTACATGCTAGCTAGGTAAGGTTACCTAGCTCCTAGAGAAGTATCTAACCTAGTTTGGGAGATTAGGAAAACTTTCAATCAAACTTTTCAAATTCGAAATGTTTAGTAACTAAAAAAGGATATCAATTTAGCAATATAAAATCTAGTTTTGAATGATTCACGGTTAGTTTCACTAGACTTATATTGACCGGGATATAGACCGTGATTACCTTTTGTATTATTTGTGAGCTCCCGATATTTCGACGCAGTTATATGCATCATGTTTCAGTTCAGTTTCAGTTTCTTTATTCATAACAAGAGTTACATGTCAATTTTATTATACATATTTACATCTTGTGTCTATTTTATATTAATAATAATCAGTATCCCATTTTAATAATAATAATCACATAACATTGTTTTTATTCATAAATTCATCTAATGAGTAGAACGCCTTATCTATTAAATATTCTTTAAGCTTACTTATAAACATATTGTCTGATAATTCAGCTGACTTCAAATTATTTGGCAAACGACGAAGATTCTAGGACCTATGTACCACACACATTGTTCAGACTTTTTTAGTCTGTGTCGGTTAGGGAGGAGATTATTTCCATTTCGGTAGTTAGGACCACGCATTCTAAATTCACTTAGATGTTTATGAACTACTTTTGCCACTTCTAATATGTACAAACCTGGAACAGTCATGATCTTTAACTTCCGAAATAGGCTACGTGCAGGTGTATCCCAGGGCACCCCAGCTATAATCCTAATTACCTTTTTTTGAATCATAAACACCCTTTGCCTGTCTGCTGCTACGTTACAATTGATTGAAAATAAGCATAGTATGCATTTCTGACACATTGCTCATCCAGCATTTTTGTAAGTCTCGAAATTGCGAAACACGCTTTGCCTAACCTCTTACAAAGCTCATCTATATGGGTATCCCACTTTAACGCAGAGTCTAAGGTGAAGCCTAGGTATTTTGCCTTGTTTACTAAAGGTACTTCAACATTATCCAACACAATATTCAGTGCTTGAGGTGGCAAACCCCTAAGGTTGATCTGGATTACATTGGTTTTTTCCAGGTTAAGCTTCATACCATTGATAGTGAACCTTTGCTTTACATCCCGTAGCAGGCAATTTACTTTAGATTGCAGTTTTGTGAAACTAGTGCCCCAAACAACAAAAGCACTATCATCCGCATATGCAATTAGTTGACCATGCGACGTACACGCTGACAAGTCATTAACTAATGTAATAAATAAATAATTACCTATTACTGAACCCTTGAGGAACAGAAATGGAATCAAGCGATTAATAGTTGGATCTCCCCTTATAGCCATTAACATCGACTTCACATAATTGTTGCCTGTTCTTTAGAAAGGATTCGAATACTTTCAGGAAAGTCCCCCGAATGCCGTAATGGTCTAACTTCTTAATAATAAGCTTATGGTCTACGAGGTCGAATGCTTTCGATAAGTCACATAGCACTAATGCAACTTTTCATTCCAACTCTTGCTTTCCAGTAATAGTTTTTATGAGTTGTCTGGTAGCATCTACTGTGGATTTTTTAGGCTGATAAGCATATTGTTCCTTTGCCAATATACCCTTACTTGTCAAATGATTAATAAGCCTATTTGCAAGACCCAGCTCAAAAATCTTAGACAACACTGGTATTATTGATATAGGCCGATAGTTCTTCAGTTCAGTTTTTACTCCTTTTCCCTTATAAATAGGTACAACTTTAATCTTTTTCAAAACGTCGGGATAAGACCCGTTTTTCAGACATAAATTTATACTGTAACATAAAATATCTATAAACGATGGAGGGAGCTCACGTAAGATCCTAGTAGGCACCTCATAAACATCCTTTGTGGCTTTTGGCTTAATTTGCTTTATTAGTCGATAAATCTCTCCAATGGATATTGGCTCTAATATTGCACATTCCACTGCCATGGGACTATATGACTCAAGAAGTTGTAATGCCAGCCGCATGTCTGGTTGTCTCTGGGACCTCACAGAGTTGATGAAGAATTCATTTACTTCATTTGCCAACCCGTCAGGTTCGGAAGACTTAAGAGATATTGATTTGCTACTTGTTGCACTAGTTTCAGACTGTACATGTTCACGGGTAACTGAAGACAGCGTTCTGTCTACCCTCATTCTTGGGTGTCGGCTTGTGGGTCACGGTCTATATCCCGGTCAATATAAGTCTAATATAAAATCTGTCGCATTGACAACATTATATTTTTGAAGAAGTTTAAATAAAGTTAAGCTCTCGTTTTTGCGTATTCAACGCGATGTTGTGCAAAGTGACCTTTAGACTTATTTTTATTGTATTGGCGGAAATCGGTATATTAATAGTGTGGATAGATCTAAGTAACGCGTTTGCAGGCATCATTCCATCACTAAGCGTTCTTTGAGTGCAGGCGGGCTTCCGGCTCCTAAGCTTCGCTAATATTGCGCCCTCCCCGGTCTAAGCCCGGGGCTATGGCAGACCCACTCTACACCACCCGATTTAGAGCAATACACTTAACGGAGACTGTCACAATGAAAAGGTTTTAGATACCTATACCTAAATGTTACGTTACAGGACTGACTGATTATTAATATCGATGAATGAAAGTTTGACACTATAATAATAATAATAAAGCCCTTTATTCCCACAAAAACATACAATTTTGGCAAACAATAACAACTAAAAGAAAATTAACAAAAGAAATTCTATAAAATTGATTATCATCAAATACTTAGCTACTTAATCATAACTTACTCAATAGGTATCTACTTATAATATATCATGTAATTTTTAAAAATATTATTGATTCCATTTTTTTACAATCACAGTATAAATTAATAAATACATATTTAAAACAATTTAATGATTAAACATTTTATATAGGTACTTGTGCATAGTTTTACTTTGAGTATTATCAATTACTTTAGTTTATAATTTATTCAAGTATCTTTAATTTCATTTTGCTTTTAATTTATTCGTGTAAATAAAACATAATTATTAAGCTTTGAAATAAATTATTATAGTTATGTATTTCATTATATAATAAGCATATTAAAATTAAATTATGTTCTCTACTTACTAAGAATGAATATTAGTATTATTATTTAATCAGTACATCAAGAATTTCAATAAAGTTAAAATTGCAAAATAATTAAAATAAATTATCACAAATAAGTACTAATTAGTTCTTTTAAAATCTAAAATATTAAAATAAAATTAACCAAAGTTTTTGGGAACCCAATTCTGGGTAAAGGTCTCCTCCATGCATGCATGACCACGATTTCCTAATTTGCGCGAGTCTAGTCCAGGTGCCGCCGGCGAACTCTTCGATGTCGTCCCTCCAGCGTCGGCGTGGGTGGCCCCTGCGGGCACTGCGGCGCGACTCCTCTATCACGATTCACGAACCACCAGTGCAGTACGCGCTCGCTCCAGCGGCCGTCGTGCGCGCGGGCGACGTGACCTGCCCAGCGCCATTTTAGCCTGCAGGCTAAATCAGCTACGTCTACCAGCTTGGTCTTATTTCTATATTTCTAACCTTGTCTCGTATTTTTAGTCCCAACATACTGCGTTCTGCTACCCGCTGAAATACTTGTAATTTATGTATTATTTCTTTATTTAGAGTCCAGCTTTGACAGCCGTAGAGAAGTGTGGGAGAGACGACCGTGTCGAAAGCTTTCTTCTTTAGGGTAATGGGTAGGTATAATTTGAAGATGTCTTTTAGCGACCAGTATCTTTTCCATGCGATTTTAATTCGACGCTCTACCTCTCCTTTAATTTTGTTTATTTGTTTATTAGGATCACCAACAGAAGATACAATTTACATACTAGTATTAACTTACAAAAAGGGCACATTTTTTATTGATCCCCTACTTACAGGCAATCACAGCATGCATTAATATATTAATTTAAACATTAAGTCAACAGTAACACCTAGAAAAAGACTTAGTATACATTACAAAAATCTAGAATAAGTATATAATACTAATTAACAAGACACCTAATAGTTAATATTAACAATAACTAAGGTAAGTTAGCCGAGCTAGCTGAGGTTGTCAACAGACAATAATTTGTTTTTAAATAAGACTTCACTATCGTGAAACACATCCAAAGAAGGAACATTATTAGCATGCTTGTTGTATAGGCGAGCCAGGCGAGGCAAAGGGGAATGAGCTAATAGGTTAGTTCGACTACGACGCACATAGAGTAAGGCACAAGGGTAACGTGGCAAACGAGACGGCACTTTCAGCCCTATCTGACTAACCATATGCATGCAATCAACCTTGTCGTTTAGAAGTTTGTGCAAGAACATTAGGTCCAGCAAAATACGCCTACTACTAAGAGAAATCAGTTTAAATTGTTTAAGTCTTGTGTTATATACTTGGCAGCCTGTTCCATAGCGATACGCAAGATGTCTAGTGAACCGTTTTTGCAATAGTTCAATCCTTTCAATATGTATTTTGTAACTTGGGTTCCAGATAATAATTTGATCTTTAAACGTTATTCTTTGTCCCAAATAAACATACTCTTCGACGTACTCTATCTTATTTCCCATAATATTTGTGTCTATTTTCTTAGTATTTGTGATTATGCAGGTTTTGTCCATATTCATATTTAAACCGCATTTTCTACTCTCTTTGTCTAGCGTTAGTAACATGTATTCTAAATGACTGTGGTTATCGCTAATGCGTACGATATCATCGGCGAATCGCAGATGGTTGAGCAGTTCGCCGTTGATATTTAAGCCAATATTTCCCAATCTAAATTGCGAAATATAGTTTCGAGGAGAGCGATAAATAAGTTTGGGGATATCTGATCACCTTCACGAACTCCACGTTGTATTTTGAAAGACCTTCCCTTCTCTCTAGTTTTATTTTAGCTCGCCCTCTTCTATATATCTCTTCTAATATATTTATGGTATGGTACTCCCTGTTGTTGTAGTTTTCCAAAGAGCTGCGTGTGTATTTGACACTAATATACAAGAATTTTGGATGAAAGAAGTCTTCAAATAAAAAATCGCTTTCCATCTCAAGGTCAGTGGAAGACAGGATATCAAGGGCTAAAACAAGGCACGCTTTAAGAAATCATGTTCCTATTGTACATATCAAACTTCTGTTTGAGATTCAGAACTTTCTTCAGTTTGTCCTTTCATGAAGGAAAATATAATGAGGAAACCTGTCTACTTACAATAAGGCCTAGTTTCCGCTTTGGGTTGGGCGGTCGAATGGCAGTCACTTTCGACAACCGGTTCCAGCACCAATTATTAGGATCCGGTATCTAAATGCAACTAGAAAAGCGCTAAGATAAGGAGGAGGACTTCAGAGGCATCCACACACGGGCTTAATGGCACACTTGTGTGCTTTACTCGCTAAATCTAGCCACGTTATACTAAGAATCCCATTAACATTGCTGTCCTGCCCCTGCCTGTGTGCTGTCCGCAGCTGCGAAACTCATTAAAATTACACACATGCACAAAAGAAAACACTCGCAAAGCGATGAAAGGGCCCTACAGCTATGTCAATTTGTGACGATAATTTTTTTCGTGTCTGATGGGTGCGTGCATATTTTCTATTCTGTTGGTTTTCATTTTTAATGGTTTAATTAGTGGACCATTGAAACTTTGTTATATGTATACAGGGGGACTTTAGCCATTGGACAAACCCTGAAATCCCACGTAGGGTTACTTCTCAGGAATGCTCTAACGTTAATATTTTTTTAATTAGAACAAAAGATAAAAAAATAAATTTTCTAACAAAAGTTATTTCCAATAATCGACAACAAAAAAAGAAAAGAAACATACTGTATTAAACATTGACAGTGCTTTTGACAATTTATTCGAAAATATGCGGCAATGATGACATTTGTCAAAAGTCAGAATCTTATTAGTGTCATAGAAAAAAAAAGATAATCAAAAAGGTTGAAGGTTTCACACTATTTATGACCGCTACTAACTCATACAGGCTGCTCCAAAGTAAAAAAATCGTAATTTGTTAATTTCTTCGTAACCGCTACACCGGTTGTTTTCATACTTTGTATACTGATTCTAAGTACCCTAATGCATATGTACATTTCGACTTTGTCCAATGGCTAGGGACATCCTGTATAGATACATTATATACAAGCGTTATTTTAAATATAGTAGAGTGGCCAAACAGGCTTTAGGTTATGTCGTCTCGGACATGGGTATATTTGGTATCAGAACATTCAGTATGATGTCCTAAATACAAATATATGGGATGACAAGCGCGAAAGTGGTGGGGGTAGTTGCTGTGACGTTATAAAGTCGGCAGTACAAAGTTTTTTACTTTTTTTCTTTTAAACATACCATGTGGGGTACCAAATGAAAGGACTTTGTGAGTAGATCACAAATATATAACATACTGCAACATTTTCACTGCTTGGTCTAACAAATTATTAGAAAACGTTCAAAAATTTCACAATCCACAGTTGACTTTGAACTGCTCTAAATTGAAAATGACTGAATGGATTATTTCAAAATACATACCAAGTGACTGTAAATAGCCTCTATATAACGTTAAAAAAAATAACAAGATATATCCAAAAATAAAAAAAGTACATCAAGTTGAATAACAGTATAATTTTCTGTTACATTAAACTGAAACTATTATTAAAACAAACAAAAAAACCTGACTGTTTACATATTTTTTTGAAATGGTCTTTTCACTAGCTTTCATTCGAAACCCATATTGCTGTAGTAAGAAAAAAAAAACAATTCCCCCCTCCCTTTTTTATTAGCGGGCGCCATTTTCAAAATTTGCATAGCCTATGTCATCACTACCACAATTCTAACGAATTCAACCACACTATATACTCGTAGGTAATTTGTAACTAAAAAAAAATTAAGTAATTTAAATCTAATAGATTACAATAGATAGAGTCAGAATTTCTTTCACATTATATTGATAGATAGATGGAATTTCTTTTTGGCTCCTTATTATTATAATAATCAAAAAATCGAAAAAGTCAAACGATATAGCATAGCTAAGCATAATGTACAATAAAGTGTGTGAAAATATTGTACATAATGTCGATATCCAGGGAGGAAAATGGGAACTAAATTTGTATGAAGAAGCGGTCGCCTACTATCGTCATAAACAAAAATGAAAACAAAACATATTTAAAAACAATTTGTTTTGTTCCCTAGTTGTATATTAAATCATAATTATATTATAAGGCTTCAATTTGTTAAAAAACTGTCATCTGGATGGATCCTACTATTTCCATACAAAACCCATGAGGACCCAAAATCGTAACGCAAAAGGGCTTGTGGGAGAATGTACGGTACTGTTAGATGTATTAGAACAAATTAAATTATTTACAGAAAATACTTTAATTCGTTTTTATTTTAAGTAGAAACACTACTTTATTAATTATAAACTGAAATAAATGTCATATATGTACTAAGAAAAAGTGACCAAGGCCTCCAGTCACTCACTCACTCATTCACCACTCACTGTCACTGTGTGTGTGTGTGTGTGTGTGTGTGTGTATGTGTGTTGGTCACTTTTTCTTAGTATATGACATTTATTTCAGTTTAGAATGTATGGTGTTTTTTAGTAATAATTGCTAATAAATAACATTTTTTTTGACTTCGAACTAATCTTTGTCTTATACCCATTAGGATTCCGTATTTTCTCCCCCTTTATCAATACTATCAATAGGCACTTAGCGAGTCATGTTCGGGCACTGACATGTTGTCTCTCGATTGTGTAGGCACAATCATATTGCGCTTCAGAACCGTTTGGTGGCATGTATTGTTTGATTGTTTAGCACTTCCGACCAATAGGTTTTCAGTTGAAACGTAGGCCTTTACACGCTGGCCCGTTGTGTAGTGAACACGTTAATTATGTGAGTAACGCCACGGCAATGTCAAAACCACTGAAATCTCATCAATTGTCCCGTTTCGATGGCTAGATTTCTGGTGCATGATAGGCAAAGATTTACAAGCTATTTTGACTTATGAATATCGACGTTTATTGAGATTTATGGAATGTTTTCGGTGAACCGCAAAAATATTGGACATCAATTTGTAACCACAAAATATATTGCAAATATCGTGCCAATTTACCAATAATGTTATCATACATTTCACATTAAATAATGAGATTATTGCTTTTGTATGTATTTGTATGTATGTATGATGGAATCATTTGCTATGAAGTAAATGTTTAAATTAGTATCTACTGCAACAAGTAAACCAACAGACAAAAGGTAAGCACTTAATAATATCGTTACACTGTTTTTTAGTAATCTAAGACAAGTATATTTATTTGAGTACCTACATACTTACAGTCACAGTGGTACCAATAGTCCTTTACACGTCTATTATCCAGACATTGCAATCATCTATAGCTCCTATATTTCAATTCACATAAAAACCGTCTGTACTCTCAGTACGGACAAATTATAAAGAAATCAATTTGTACCGCACTGTGGAATCGAATCGTTCGCGATATTGCGAACGTAATAAACTCCTTGGCGCGATTTCCACTCCCAACACTTGGTACAGATAGTGGATTCTCGGCTGATTCTCGGTCACAGCATGTGGGTATTTACACAGCAAGCCTTGAAATGTGCGATTGAAGGAACGTGGTAATTTAAATTACTTTCGGTAGATGTGTACTAGTTGTAGTTATGCACGCAGATTTTAAATAACTGAACTAGGAAGAGATGTCTTAAACAGACGTATCTTTAAGAGTGATATTGTTTAACGAAAAGAGGTTAGATGGAGAAGGCTATGAAGATGACTTATGACCGAAATGAATGTTATTTATTTTCATTCTTTTGTCAAACATTTAATGCTAGGCCGAATTATTGCATTGCCATCTTGCTCCCAAGATTAAAAAAGTACAGGCACATCTGTACAAATATAGAGATAACTTAAAAAGATAATTTTAGGTTTCATAGAAAGATATTTTTAAGTTTTCCTAAACATAGATACAGTCAAATTATATTCAACAATAACAAACAACAGGCTAACAAAGTGAAAATAGTGAAAACTACAAAAACTTTATTAACATTTTGGCTGGCGAATATTCTACTGGAGCATTTTCCAATTTTATGACGCTAATAAACGTTGCCATCTCTGACGTCCTTATGTCTTGAAACTAGGCTACTCGTAGTAGTAAGAATGCTATTTAAGTAAAGTCTATTTAAAGTGAAGTAGTCGTTTGCTTGTACGATTTTTATGAATACTTAATTTAGTTTTATGTTGAAACAAGACTTGATTTATTAATTGACAAATGATTCCTTGATCATGCTAAACAATAGCAAACTAGGGTATTACTTGGTAATAAATAAAACTGGAGAAGGTGACTGTAACTGGTTCCTGAGAGCCTACAGTAGGTGACTGTAACTGGTTTTCTCAGCTTGAGGAATGTAACGTGTGCGATTTGTAATTACTAATTAGTCTTGTTCAGTAAGCTGTGATATAGATATCATCTTTCATTAAGTGATTATTACGAATACCCGGTATTAAATAACGTTTTCAACCCCGGTCTGTCACGGAGGCTGCGACAGCGGGAGAAGCCAGCTCCGGCTTCTAGCAGGGGCCATAACTGGCCATGCCTTATTAAACAAGTACCTATTAACCCTACGTGTTACAGATTGTAGGGCATGCGTGGAGGCAGAAGAGACAGCCACCAACGTCATTCTCGAATTCCCAGGAGTGGCAGAGTACCGGGCACAATACCTCGGTCCACCGGGGTCTCTCCCAGAAGTCGTCGGCAACATCAAGGGTCTGCTAAACTTCTTGGTAGAGTTGGGTTAGCAAGGATAGTGCCGACAACACATCACTTAAAATAGGCGCAATAATATGACGTCGAGTTATATATAAATATATAAAAGGTTGACTGGAAGAGATCCCTTATAGGGATAAGTCCGCCTTTGTACATTGTATATATTTATGTTCTTTTATTGTGTTTGTAATCTGTCTTATGTACAATAAAGTGTTTACATACATTACATACATAAATAACATTTTATGCGTTATTCTAACAATAGTGTACGCGTTTTACTCTTTCCGGATCACATTATACGTAACCTGCATGTATATGTAAATAGTACGGTCTCGTTTTACCAGCGTCAAAGAGAGTCTGCTGTGTCGTTTTAATTTCAATGTTTGCTGGCGTGTATTCTTTATCATAATAGCGGATCAACGGGACTCCAGCCGCCTTTCACACTGATACGGTATACGCCAAAGGCCAATTTAGACTACAGCATAGCACGTAGGTTTTTAAGTGGATTTACGGGTATTCATGAAAATAAGAACTGAGAATTGTCCTTACGGTCGAGAAAATAATCTTAGTTGGTTGGTTTAACTTCTAGTATTTTCTGTTTTACGCTAATTCGAAGCAATCAACTCAGTTACGCTATAACACAATAAATAGAAAAGTAAGTGACGTACCGTATACGTCTTAAATTACACTGATGTAATTTTATGTGTATTCTGGCGTCCATAGGCTACGGTGACTGCTTACCATTAGGCGGGCCGTATGCTTGTTTGCCACCGATGTAGCACCGATAAAAAAAATTGAGTTGACGAGATTTAGATGCTAAGTTTTCGTATTTATTTGATTATATATTTATGGAACTTATGGGACTACTGCTATGTATTTCCGTCCATTGGCCTCGTATTGGTTTTTCTCGCCACATTTACTCGTATTGGTTGTAGGTTGTTCCTACCTTCGTTGGCTGTCAGTCCGTCGGTGTCTACCATTATTTTATATCGCGGAAATACGGATTGAAACGCGTTAGCTTTACGCCGGGAACGATATATGAATATTTTAGTTCGAGAATAGCGTGGCTCAGTCGCGTTTCCCGTATTCAATGAGGCACTCGCGATTCAAACTGAAGTATTTCATATTGTGCAATCTCTTTCAGCCGGCAGACAATGCCAGACGCGCGGGAACGCATCACTCAACGTCACAGCTCGACGTGTATTTTTGCATCCTCACAATACTTAGCGGGGAATAATTTCTATTGTCAGTAAACACACGCTGCTGCTTTGAGCGATGGCTCGACGTATAACATCCGCAACTAGCATTTGTCTATGCTTTAAAATAAACGCGGATTTTTTTAAAACTGTGAACGATAACCATACCGTTTAGCCCTCGGCGCTCGCCAATTACGGCGGTCTGAACTGGTATACTCAGAAATTATTGTGTTTTGTGATACTGGATTTCTGTTGTTGTTGTACACGTGCCTTTAAAAATTGAGGAGTTCCCTCAATTTCTCATGAATTCCGTCATCAGATCAGAACCAAAAATATTACGGATACACCTTGGAGGTAACTTCTTTCAAACAAAAAAAGAATTACTCAAATCGGATCACGGGTGCCGGAGTAATCGCTGAACAAATTACATTTAAATAATCATCATCATTATCATCAAAACAATCATCATCATTAGGTCCACTTCATCAAATTGGTGGTTTTCGAGAGAAAATGCTCGAGCTAATGAAAACACCCAAATCACCATGCACGTGCCTTTAAAAATTGAGGAGTTCCCTCAATTCCTCATGGATCCCATCATCAGATCAGAAACAGATTAATATGGGACCAACTTGGAGGTAGGTCCTTTCGACTATAAAAATCTACTCAAATCAGACCACGGGTCTCGGAGGAATCGGTGAACATACATAAAAAAAATAGCCACAATCGAATACAGAACCTCCTCCTTCTAGGTAAAGAAGTCGGTTAAAACACGTAGGTATAAAATTTATTAATTAAATGTTAAATTTACTTTACAGTACATATGGTGCTACTTTTTCGCACTAGTGCGGGAATGAGCACTTTTCGTGCATATGTCGAAAGTTTAAATGGCCATATGTACTGTAAAACGTTGTACGATACACGTGCGAAAAGGTAATTCGCAACTCGTATCGATTTAAAACACTCCCTGCGGTCGTGTTTTAATTTATCGCCACTCGTTTCGAATTTCCTCTTTTCCGCACTTGTATCGTAAATAACTATTACAGTACATATGTTCTTTACCGCACTAGTGCCAACTATGACGAAAATTTAAAGGGCCATATGTACTGTAAAACGTTGTACGATACATGTGCGAATAGGTAATTCCCAACTCTTGTCGATTTAAAACAATCCCTTCGGTCGTGTTATAATTTATCGCAACTCGTTTCGAATTTCCTATTTTTCGCACTTGTATCGTAATGTACTATTATTTTGCCATTAAGACATTTATTACGTATGAAAGTATTGTTACACGATATAAAGTGAAAATTTATTCGTTATGAAGTATATAAATAAAACGTTATATAATACGATATTTCACTAAAAAGTAAAAATGTTTTTATTATTTGGCTGAATAGAACTATCATTGCCACGTTGGCTGTCGTTAACAAAAAAATGAAATAGTAAAAAGTAAAACCCGCGCCCGCTATTTTCACTTAAAATTTAGTTATAACAAAATAATTAACTTAAATTACAACTGTAAGTGTTTTTGTATGAAATGAGTTACTTAATGTGATTAGTTTCTGCAATGTAAATCAACACTGAACGTTGTTTATAGTGCTCGATAATATACAACAATATCATTCAAGTTCAAGTAAAAATTCTTAACTGTAACTAACTCATGTAACCAATATTTGTTGTATTATGATTTTTTCGCAAATGTATTAACAATATCGTTCAATGTACGTGTGAAGGTATTACTGTTGTTGTTGTGTTGGAATGCGTTCGGAATTCGGACTTGAGAAAAATAGTAATTGTTGGTAGTCTGGGCTCCATGCACAATGGACAGATCAATTGTTGGTTGGCAGAGCCTATATCAGACAAAGCAATCAGTGTTTACCACTTTATTGACCTCTCCCTTGAGTAGGGAACTATGAAAGCACCCATGAGGCTGACATGTTCACCTAGTGTCCAAAGCCTCAATAAAAACCAGATAAAAAAAGTACCTACAGCAGCTGTTACAGATTTTTAAGCTGATTTTATTTTAGATACTTGTTTTCTTACGAGTATTGTTCACAAATTACTTAAAATTTTGTTACGCATGGTTTGATATGGTTAGGCAAATATAAAATCAGATTTTGTAAACCAAAGAATTTAACATAGGTACTTAATACCAGCTGGCCAAAACTTCATTTTATCATTACGAATTTCGCAAGCATTACGCAAGCGTAGCAGAAATAAAATATAGCAATTCATAGTTGTACGAACCGTACTGTCAGCAACGATGATGTATTTGAACGTTTTCATGGGAGCCGGGGCTGCTTTGTCAACGTCCGCCATTAAAGGTCATCGCTCACTGGCCCCTGCCAAGAGACATGCAGTTAGGAAATCTATTTCTCTTCTGTTCCATTTCCTTTGCGATTTCATGTAACCATTTTTTAGGGTTGTGTGTTGGTAACTAAAAACATTTTCTAGAGTTATGGGTAGGTAGGTTATGTAAATAGAATTATGATTGTTTTATACATACATACATCGAATAAGCCAACAGTACGAACAAAATGTTAACAATCTTAACTTTTTTATGTAAAACAAATAATAGGTTATACAAAACAAAATCAGCTTACAGAAAAAACAAATGCTTTTACTAGTTGGCAATTTCACCCTTCCAGGTTACATGGCAACATGAACGCTTGTCAACTTTCGACATACTAAATTTAGTTACAAATGACACGTTTTCATTGCTCTCGAGTAAAGCAACTAACAATTCACATTCAATATTAAAAACGTTTTTGTAATACGGCAATATATTATCAATAACTGAAAAGTTGAATCGCAGTACTGTCTTCCATTTCATTATAACTTACTTAATATTTAACTATCGCGTTATTGTGTTGACTAGATATTATATAATCAACCTTTAACGGTTTTAGTACATAATTAATTTAGTTTATTAAAACACTTTTGTTTTATCGGCCTTTATTAGGTACAAACGTCCCGCTTTGTTTCAAAGTATTTTGCACGTTAATTCAATTCGAAGTTACCTCTAATTATTATTTTATTAATTTAGTATCCTTTTGAAAATGATTTGATAATATTTCTTCCATAAAACACCGTTCAACACTCGCTGTAACTTTACCCTCCTCGCTTAAACTTTACTTCAAAACGCGGTTTATTAAATTTAGTCTACTAACTCCGAGCTTGTAACTATAATACGAGTAAACGAAGCATGTATGTATTATACTGCTACTTTACTACTAGTATTTACTACTGGTATTAATAGCATTCTAAGACCGAAACGTTCTGTGGCGGCCGCTGCTGGAAACCATAGCCAGAAGTCCTGGCCGGCGGGTGTGATATTTCCGCGGCTCCGCAGAATCAGCCGACCTTGCACTGCATTAAGATTATTATTACTGTATAGTATGTTAGTAGTTAGTTGCCTGAAAATAAATGATTTATTTAATTTAATTTCATTATCTATTGTCTTGTAAGTTCTAAGACTATCACGAGTAAAGTCTTCTCTGAATTCCAGCTTAATGACATGAATATGCACTCGTTATCGCCCAGTTCAAGCTTTTGAACTACGCTGCAGGTCTAGCACAACGCCAGTGGCCAAAGGTCAAAGAATCACTTGGTTCACCTGACATACAACTTATAATTAACCCGTGGAACGCCCTACTGTCACACGTGTGTCAGTAGTTAGTACCTATAGGAGTTCCATACTACTGAAACTTGGGCGCTCCAGGGGTTAAACTAAAAAAAGCGTGTGGGTGTCAGCTCTGACGCACGACCGGAGTTTAATCCTTACGAACGATTTTATAAATACATTATAAAATTTAAGATCAAAACTACTCCGCAAATTGACAGTTGTTATTTGTTGACATTGAATAAATAAAGTAATATATATATTTAATTAAAAACGTACAGTTAACGGTATATATACAATCATAAAACATAACTTTACACTTATCTAAATTAGACAATAAACTACAAAACTTACTAAAATATTTTATTCAAAAAGACCTCCGCGAGCTGTACCGGGTGCAAAGGTGCCCATCACACTTGCCGCGTTACCACGTTGGATAGCGATGGCCAACCTTTGCACCAGGTACGAACCCGCGCAAGCATCAGAGGTCCTCTCCCTAAATAAATAGTTTTCATGTAGCCGTTGCTAGATAAGTGGCGCACGAAACATAACGTAACGTTTGATTTTATGCCGCATACATTTTCATACTTAATATGAAAAACGCTTGGCTTATATAGGGTGACCAAAAATATGTGCATTCGCGTTGCCAGGGAGATTTTGGGATTATACTGAGCAAATTTAAGTATCGGACCAGTCCCGAAATCGCGAAAAAAATATTGGCTGTTTCATACATTTTGCCTCGTCCATTTTCTATGGGAGGGTAATTTTTTTTTCGCAATTTCATGGCACCCGTTTAGATACTTTTTCACCAACCGCAGCGGACTGGTGAACGCTGTTTTTCGGTAGAAAAGAATTAAGTTTCTCAAAGAACTATATGTTTTCAAAAGTTACTTAGATTTTTAAAATTCCCTTGGCATGCTCGCGTTACAGTAACATATAATAGTTATTTGTGCATCAAGAGAGGAAAGATGGTTTTTCTTGCGAGTGTTTATTTTGAGTCCCGAGAAAGCGAAAGATTCTAAGTTAGAATCTTGAGCGTAGCGAGGGACTCAAGAACACGAGATGTAAAATAACTTTACAGTACATATGGTGCTACTTTCTCGCACTAGTGCGTAAAAGAGCACTTTTCGTGCATATTTCGAAAGTTTAAAGGGCCATATGTACTGTAAAACGTTGTACGATACACGTGCGAATAGGTAATTCGCAACTCGTGTCGATTTAAAACACTCCCTGCGGTCGTGTTTTAATTTACCGCCACTCGTTTCGAATTTCCTCTTTTCCGCACTTGTATCGTAAATAACTATTGCTCTCGTGTTGCACACATAATTTTTCACCTCAGTAGTGAGAACATATTAAAGGTTAAAATGTATTTCGAATTACACAAAATAATACAAACAAAAAAAAAAAACAAAAAAAAAAATGTAATAAAAGTATGAAGTGGCAGTTCATGGCCTTCACTAAATTAAAAAGCTACTTTGTTAAACGAGGGTAGTTTCTCGCCCCCCCCCCCCCGCGCATGGGCGATCGGGCGCGGAGGGCTGCGGCCCGAAGTCTGCGCCGGTCCGTCACCGTCAACGCAAAACTCCTGATGACACTACTCGGTACGGAGTGAATCATGTCGAGCGTTTTTCGACTTAAAATACGTGAGTGACCCGCTATTAATATAGTTTTCACCTCAGCAGCTCGAACAAGCCTACTTTCGTCACTCCCTGGAGTGAGGAAAGTGCGACTTTCGCGCCTGATCGCCCACGCGCGGGGGGGCGAGAAACTACCCTCATTTACGGCATTATTGTCAAATGATGGGTTGCACACAACACACTACGTCATTCGCTAATGGTTCGTCCACACTGTCCACCGACGTACTACTCAAAACAGTTTTCCAGCTCGGAGGCACTGACCAACCCCAATCACGGTTAAAATTCGGATGACCGGCGCCCGCGCGGAGGGCTGCGGCCCGCAGTCTGCGCCGATCCGTCACCGTCAACGCAAGCTCCTGATGACACTACTCGGTACGGAGTGAAACATGTCGACCGTTTTTCGACTTAAAATACGCGAGTGACCCGTTATTAATATATTTAATATGTGTGTGTCTCACGGAAGTTTTGTTACAGTAACAGTTTGTGATCAAAGCCTTCTGACACTTTAAGCTGGAGAAGATTTAGACCGCCCACGGATCTGGCTCAAGACTGCAGATTAAAAATAAAATGGAGTTGTGCTAAGTAAATGTGACGCCAGATTGCAAACATTTATTGTCTTATTTCTTGTAACTGAACGTGAAAAGAGTCTCTTCCTTTTATGTCACTTATAAATGCAAAACTCGTCATTCTGGCACTTGTCAGATTGTTACGGAACTTTTTTTTTTATTAAAACATAAAGCGGTAATTCTGAAAACATTTCAACCATGTCTCATTTAAAAGTGACCCTTATATTGCAGTCAAATGCGGTTTTATGGCAAATATTAATTAGAACCAACGTAATTCAGCAGACAGTGCAGCGATTACCGTGCAAGGTAAATACACCGCGGCTCACAATAGAAAAGTTTATTACAGCCGCCGCGGGTGAAGTCAGGTTTCTCGTTAAGAGGTAAATATTTGCTAAGAGAGGCAACGCGTGGTTGCAGTGGTAGAAGTGACAGTAGGCCAACTGTATAAGGCATGTGACTTTACCGCTCATTTAATTTTGTCATTTATGAATATTAAATAATAAATATATTGAACCGGATCACTCACGTTTATAAAGTCGATGATTGCTCGACATGTTTCGCTCCATAACGAGGAGCATTTACGAAGAGCGCTCGCGTTGGTGGCCCGGTGGCGGGCTGCAGCCCTCCGCGACCGATTACTCGGTGCGGGCGACGGCGGCGCCAGGGGAGACTACCCTCGTTTTCGGCATTATTGTCAAATGATGGGTTGCACACAGCACTCACTCACTCACTCATTTATGAATGTCAAAGAAAGAAAGGATAGTTTAGCTGATGAAGTATATACATAAAAAAACGATTGTATTACTGATATTATTGTGTTCTTGTTTGTAAAAATGAATTCAGTACTTAAATAAAGTGACCGTTAATAGTACATTACGATACAAGTGCGAAAAATAGGAAATTCGCAACGAGTGGCGATAAATTAAAACTAGACCGAAGGGAGTGTTTTAAATTGACACGAGTTGCGAATTAGCTATTCGCACATGTATCGTACAACGCTTTCAGTACATATGGCTCTTTAAATTTTCGACATAGTCACGTAATGTGCCAACTATCGCACTAGTGCGGTAAAGTAGCACCATATGTACTGTAAAATAGTATTGCTTTGCTTCAGTTGCCAATTCGTTGTGTGCTTGACCGCACGGACGATCTGTGAGTAACGGAGAGGGTATTTTAGTTGCGGGGAGCATATTTTGATTTACGTAACGTTTTATGTAAATATGTACACAATGTATATACTGGTATGTCTTTATATCTCCGTTTGTTTGTGTTTATTTATCGATCGATGAGTTCTACGAAACTATTAATTTTCGCTGGGCATACTCATACATGGGGGTCAAATTGGCAGCACTTATGGTCCTCTATCATTAGCATTTGTTTAATTCGTACTGAATGCGGCAACCTGTATATAATTGTAACATTCTGGCATATAATTAAGGCATTTATTGAGTATTAATTCGTCTATAATTCCGTCGTTAAACGAAAAATGGGCGTACATTTTTTATGTGTAATTAAAATATAGACGAATTAAAGCTATATTGTTCATTTTATTTAATTCATTTGCCTGCATTTGTAAATCTACAAAAAATAAAATCAATAATTTTGTGGAATGATAGTTTGACGGTAATTTTGTAAACTGTGTCCCAAGTACAAGTAAATAATAAAGCCTACGTAAGTACCTATTGTAACGAGATGAATGTTTGCGGACCACCATCGTGAGCAATTAAGAGTTTCGGCGGAGTCGCGAAATAAGACAATATTAACAAATAACTCTCTCTTGGTCCTCGGGGCGCGAATTACTTACATCTAAAAGTTTGATTATGAATTTTGAGTGGGAAATTATATGAAAGTGTTACGAAGTTATTATTTCATAATCAAGATTGTAACGTAAATTCATTCTCCTTTGTAACAATTTCTACTTCGTACTATAGGGACCTGCTATTAAAGGTCAGATAACGATTTGTTTTCGGTATCTTTATAGTTCAGTCAAAATGTAATAAGTTAGTATAAAGTGTTACAAGAATGTCAGTATAAGTTTCCCGATCTCGAACAACTTGTAGGTACAGTCAAGTTCATAAATATGTATACATCTCTTCACCTTCTTGGACACAAAACATATACACGTGAGGACTGGATGTCACAGAAAACCTGGAATCTCATTGAAGAAAGGCGCCAACTCCATCTTCAACTCCTGGTAACCAGCGACGTGGTAGTGCGTGAAGACCTGAGGCGGCAATACAGACACATACGCAGAAAAATTTACCGCAGTACCCGTCATGACCGACGAGTATGGGCTGATACTGTTGCGGATTCCGCCCAACGCGCTGCCAACTCCGGCAATCTCAGGGAGATGTACAAGGCAACGAAGACCTTGGCCGGGAACCGGAACCGGAGGAAGAAGAAGCCCTTGAAGGACAAGAGAGGCCAGTTGATTGTGACATCAGAGGGGCAGCTTCAACGCTGGCGGGAGCACTTTGAGGAGATCTTCCGAGTCCCGAACGACCCCGTTATTACAGACACACCTGCCGCCAGCTCGCCCGCACAAAGGCTGGACATTGATGTGTCTCCCCCTACAGGAGAGGAAGTAGTGAAGGCCATCCGATCACTGAAGAACGGGAAAGCCCCAGGAGTCGACTTCATCACAGCGGAAATGCTGAAAGCTGACGTCTCTACCGCTGCGAACGCGCTGACGCCCCTACTACGGAACATCTGGTCAGCCGAGGAGTTACCCGACGACTGGAACAAAGGGCTTCTTATCACCGTGCCCAAAAAGGGAGACCTCAGTGAATGTGGCAATTGGAGAGGCATCACTTTGCTCTCGATTCCTTCTAAGGTGCTCTGCAAGATCATCCTGGACAGGTTGTCGAGGGCCGTCGAACCTCTTCTTCGCAAAGAGCAGGCTGGATTCCGACCCAACCGATCGTGTACGGACCAGATCAACACCTTGCGCATAATACTCGAACAAGCATCAGAATGGCAGAGGGAAATGTACTTGACCTTTGTGGATTTCGAAAAAGCCTTCGACACGCTGCGATGGAGCTGTATCTGGGACCGGCTGCGTGAAATTGGAGTCCCCGAGAAGATCACGAACATGATTAAGGCCATCTACAGGAAGTATTCTTGTAGGGTGACTCACGACGGCCTCGTCTCGGAGGACATACCGGTCCATGCGGGTGTTCGTCAGGGGTGTCTCCTTTCACCTCTCCTATTCCTTGTCGTCCTCGATGGCATCATGAATAACACCACCAACAGCAAGCGCCGCGGCATAGAGTGGGGACTGTCCAACGTCTTGGAAGATTTGGACTATGCCGATGACCTATGCCTATTGAGCCACACGCGCGCCGACATGCAAGCCAAACTGGACGACCTACGGCGAGACGCTTTGGAGGTGGGACTAAAGATTAACATCCGGAAGACCCAGGAAATGAGGTGCGGAGCGACGAGCTCGTTGCCGTTGCTCATCGGCACAGAGGGAGTGGAGAAGGTCCACAAGTTTACGTACCTCGGTAGTGTAGTGTCGGAAACAGGAGGGACCGAAGAGGACATCGCTTCGAGAATCGCCAAGGGGAAAGCAACCTTCGCACAGCTCCGTCCGGTATGGCAATCGCGGAAACTGACTAGGAGAGTTAAGCTCAAGATATTCCGGTCCAACGTGAGAACCGTATTGCTGTACGGATGTGAGACGTGGAAGGTCACTAACAACATCTCGCGTCAGCTCCAAGTCTTCATCAACCGCTGTCTTCGCCGTATCCTCGGTGTATACTGGCCCGAGAGAATATCCAACGTAGATCTGTGGGAACGTTGCGGTGAGACTCCGATCGACCAGCAGATCAAACGCCGCAAGTGGAACTGGATCGGCCACACGCTCCGAAGGGACCCGGATCACATCCCGAGGCAAGCCCTAGACTGGAATCCCCAAGGAAAGCGGAAACGTGGTCGCCCTAAGCAATCCTGGCGGCGGACGATCATCGCAGAGGCGGCGACCATTGGCAAGACGTGGAGCGAAATGAAGCGCGAAGCTCAAGACCGAACGGGATGGCGGAGCACTGTGGATGCCCTCTGCCCCATCTAGGGGATATAGGACCATAAGTCAAGTCTTCACCTTAAGTCATTGCAATGAGGTGATATAAATTATACATACCTATTTATGAACTCAACTGTATGACGAATCAACCATTTGAGAAGAATGAAATATGACATCCCTATCAGTCTAGAAATTAAAATTATTTTAAACGGGTCTTTATTTTATCCTTTTAGTTAATATTTTTGGTCGTTTTTTTTTTCATTTTTAGTTTTTGTTATGAATGACACAGCATTCTGCAGGACTCGTTCATGTCTGGCCAAACAGTCATGTCACTAAAGTCTCGCCCTTCGGATACGTTTCATTCAAGTTTCAAGGTCTGGATCGGAATCCCACCTCAGTTGCAGAGGGTTAAAAATTAGTAAAAATTGTTTTTTTGCTCATAATTATTATAATAATCAAAAAACGCATTTGACCGATTTGCAACACTTCGGGTGTTCCATGAACAAAGTTTTGTACGGAACACTAAAAATTGAAAAAAGTCAAACGAATTACTATGGTAAATATACAATAAATTGTTTTAAAATATTTTTCATAATGTCAATATCCAGGGAACACGTTACGAACAAAGAAGTACTACGTAGAATGAAGAAGATTCCAGAAATACTCAACATCATTAAGAGACGAAAAACAGCCTATCTGGGTCACATATATAGAAATAAGAAATACGACTTATTACAAACAATTATCGAGGGAAAATTCGAGCGAAGAAGAGGGAAAGGTAGACCTAGATATAAATGGATAGATAACATTAAGGACTAGTCACTTGCAAAAGACGCAGCCACCCTCAAGAGATTAGCAAAGACCAGAAAGCTGAATGCCATGCTGACCGCCGACGCCCATTAGATGGGCATGGCACCAAAAGAAGAAAAATATCCAGGGAGGAAAATGGGCCTATGTTTGTATGGGTGTGTCCAATCCAAATTTAAATACGAAGAGTCAAGATAACGCTCAATATCGCTAACGCTCAGTACAGGAGAAATATTGATTTTAGAGTGATCAATGATCGCAGATCGCTTTTTATGGTTTCAGTTTTTGCCTGAATATTGGCGAAAAACCATCATCTATCCACAATAAAAGGGGGTAAGTGCCAAATGATGACAATAATCCGTCACTCATATTATGTAGTCAGCAGCAGAAATTATGTTAAGCGTAATAGGCACATTTTTTTCTATGCAGTAGCTAAGCGGATCTGGCGGCCTAGCCAAGTTGACAATCGCTATAGCTTCGCCATCGAATTGCTTCGTGTCTCTCTATCGCTCTTCCATATTAGTGTGACAGTGACAGTTGCATTTCGTTCGCTACGGAGCGTTAGCGATTGGCATGTTGTCTACGGGGCCTGGAGTCCGAATTACGCTGCTTCTTACGTAGGCGAACAACTCGCGAACGCGAAGCGAAGCGGCGCGGCGTGGCGCGGCGGGCCCACGGCGTTCGCGTTTGCAACACGACACTTCTATAGGTATCAAAGGATTCGCGTTCGCGTGTTGTTCGCCTACGTAGTACGCTGCATTAGATTTATCAATTTGTTATGGTTTTGAACCGGTTTCGATACGGCTTTGACGATCATCTTGATAACTGGCGCGTGTCTCACTCACGACATTCACTTCATTTCGCATGCACCAATAAGCATCAGCGATCTTCAAGATAGTATCAAAACCATAACAAATTTAAATTTGAATAGGGCTCGTGGTCAAAATTATCCGTGCAAACTCGACTTACTTGACAATAAAGCTGTAGGGTTACTGCTACTGCTAGTTATTGTGAGGTGGCCACTAGCCACTACATAGTAATTGGCCACTGTTAACAATAAGACTTATTTTGGCTTGTGATTTTGTTTTAAACCTTTAGGTTTTAAGAACGTTTTATGTCTCTAAGGGCGCTTCATTTTTGTGGTAGTCTTTTGCTGATGTCTTGCTTTTTAATTCTCAATAGTACTCTTTGCTACTCTAGCTTAAATGAATGGCTTTCAATACTAGTTGACAAATTTTGCTACTGTTTTTTATTTTTTACCGTGGAGGCCTAATGCCCTGATAGAGTAATCCGGCCAACCCACACTTCGTCACTGTCTGTCGTGATCTAGCACATATTAAGAAACACGGGTTTAAATTTAAGGCCTTAGCGAGTGTGTGGTCGCTCCCATCTAATCCTGTACATTGTTTAATGTGTGAGTCGTAAACATTTTTTCCTTGGCTCTTTTAATCTTGGTATGTAAACATTGGTCAGAAACTTTTCAGGCCGTTCGTGGTACTTTTATATTATATGAGTTTCGTTAAAATACCTACGTACATATATAAGATCTTCTCGTTTAAAGGATATTCGATGCTGTTTGGCTGTATTTTACCAACAAACATGGAGTCGTTCCACTCGTCCCTAAAAAGACGATTTCGATCATCGATGTATGCACTTGATAAATCAAAAACCAAAGTGAACATTTCTGATGGCATAATCCGGTCTGGTTCATCATTCCAATATGCTTGCCGAGTGCTGACGAAAAGATCACTCACACTATATAAATACTATTTTCTCTCTCAGGACCTCGCGGTCACTTTAGACTGGTTTTAAACTCGATTTGCCTGTGCTAGCATAACTAATGCGAATACGCGGCCTGGTGTTGAGTCAATGTTCCAAGTTCCAACCGCAAACCTTACGGTCGATGTGTTTAGCTGTTCGGTAGTTGTCTGAACTAAGCTGTTGGGATGGCAGTTTGATGCCATTTCAGTAATCTCAGAATTGAAACGATTATCGTACTCGTATGAGTAAGTTAAACTGACAATAATTTTGCAAATCAATTGTACTACCTACATTCTTGTCTACTTATTTGTTTGTAAAAATAAATCCATGTACTTAAATAAAGTGACCGTTAAAATAGTAGTGCTTGTAAGGTCGTCAATTCACCATAATTTTGTAAAATGTTAACATATTTACGTATGTGTAATACATCCTTAGCCTACATTAACATTACCTACAAAGTTAGGCCCTTTTGATCCTTTTCTTGGCAGTGTATCTTACGAGATACATCATGTTTTACCCTCTCTTTGTATTTTTCTAGTAAGTAGTTAATTATTTTTGCTTTAGGTACTGGGGCAAGAAAGGCTCACGATTTTTTTTAATGTGTCAAGGAAAGTGTTAAAAAAAATAGCTTGGCAGGTTCATCGTCTCTTAAAATCTTTAACGCTTAACATTTTTAACAGCCTTCAATAATTTATTGTGGAGAAATTCCTGTTTACATAAAAGTTCTCGGGATTGTTTCTTGGTTTGAATAAAAAAAAGTGATTCAATATGGAAACTTCTCATCTACTCAATGGAACGTACTAGTAATCTCTAAAAAAAATTAACCGTACCGTTGCAGTTGAATATAATGTATTTTTAACGAGATGTAATTTAAATCCAAAACTTTTACGCCACCCTCAACGAATCAGGGTAGAGACAATAAAATAAAACTTACCAGAAATGTCTTCAACATCCCCTGCAAGTCAATTTTAAACTTAACTTCATACCATGCACCTGGACACAGAATGGAAAAGTAGCGAAATTAGGAAAGAGAGTGGAATAATTCGAGTAATAAATTCAACTTTTATAACCGGCGGCGGAGTAACTGCTCGGTCGCGGTTGGGAGCTACCCTGAGACGCCGCATCGACATAATTTAACTTTTTCCTATTATCTTTATGCTGACGTCGTTAAATGCTCACTCACATATTGCGGAGCGGACATTTTTTCGTTTAAATCCGCAGTAGAGTTGAGAGGCGGTTGATCACAAAACTTGTTTCATATCATTGAGTCCTTTATATACTTTTGACATGTACCCATGTGACGACTCAGCCTTATTAGTAGGTACCTAGGTAATATATAAATGAAGTTTTAATTCACAGAAGTCCACGAGTAGAGAAAAAAATAAAAATAAAACCATATGCCGAGTTTAACGGTTTCCATTAAACAACCTGTATTGAAACAAAGACTTTGGTGACTATATTTATTAAGTAGATACTTAAATATTATCATTTTACAGAACTTAGTTTGTTTACTTGTTGTAATTTATACTGTCATAAAAAACAGACAAGCCAATATTCGAACGTACACTGACATCAGAATGATATTATGTGACGTTTTCAACCAAAAGGTACCACATTGTCGTTAGTCGATAATGTTGATTTTTAATTGAAACTATATGGAAAGCGACAATAAGTACCCTTTTGGTTGAAAATGGCACATATGTCATTTAACGTTACGTACGTACTTGTCGGTACAAATATTGCCGCGAGCGAGACGCACGATAGCTAAATGACAATCATTTAGATATCATTTTGATGTCAGTGTACGTTCGAATTGGCCTGAGAGTCACTTAAGTACTATGAGTTTCAAATTTACGTGAAAATGTAAATTAATCTACTAGGCAGCCTTAATCGGTATTTTTATTATTATTTTCCGTTTGCTAACAAGTCTCCTTAATAATTAATCTATTTTTAGAGGCAAGTGTGTATCAACGGCGAGGTAATAATTATATACTCGTACTTAGTTAAATCGGGGAGCAAAGTTATTGAGCGGAAAATTTCGTGAGCCCGTTAGAAGCGCGGATAACGTGGGTGTTCGGTCTTCCCTCCCTGACCGTTTCTTTGAACACGGCTTTTTATAAAAATCAGGTCATGATCATTATTTAAAAACTTTTTGATAGGAAATTAAAAGTTTAATTTTTGACAAAATACGAGGAAAGAGTGCTCATGCAGGATTGCGAATGTAGGTAATCGAGCGTAAAACTACCTACCCATAAACGTGGAAGCTCGAAAATTAATAACGCTGCCATACTTTGATATTTGATATGCTTTTTTGATAAGTACGCTGAAATATACCGATCACCGTTGTATACCTAATTATCAGATACATCCATACATACTCGTAGAAAATACCACAAAATATAAAAAAAACAAACAAGGAAGACAAAGAGCGCGACTGACAGAGTCATAGGAAGGAGCAGTTCTAATCAGTTAAATAAGAGGTGTTTACATAGCAAATAAATACAACACTACCAAACGTATTATTCTATCCACTGAAGTATATTTGATTGCTTTCATAGATCCTTGTTCGAGACGCGAAGTACAAACCCTCGAGTTTCGGTGAACATTTATCCGCATCCACATCTTAGCAACGTTGGAACATCGTTTCGCTCTCAAACACGAGGCATGTGTTTGAAGGAACAAAACGTTTCGCGACTAGAACGTAGTAGCCAAGTTCCAAGTCAAAGTTCCCCGAGGCCAAATCCATAAGAGCGTTTTGCCACATGATCGCTTCCACGATTTGCCAAGAAAATAAAGTAGACTCGAACAAGGAAACTGGTTCCCACCACAACCGAGTTTATAAAAGTAGATATCTTTGCCACGTTCGCTGTATTCAAACTTCGCTAGTGAATATGAAACAGTTCGCGAGTGCGAAGTTTTTAGCATCCGCAGATACGCGGTAATGGTACTTAAATATTTAGAGTTTTTGAGCAACAAGCTGTTCTAAAACTGTGATAATGGACGATAATGCTTGTTTACTGAACTACATGTAAGTAAGTAAGTAAATTTTGACACTACTGGCGACATTAACGACGAATATTTTTTGGTGAATTTATGTATATCGTATTTACAAACTACTTAGTATCGAGATACGCGCGTATATCAAGATCAACAACAGCCACTTATACGTCTTAGCGAAAATGAGATATAGGCCAATGGACTTCCTTTACTCAGTGACAAAACGTTTCCAATCTAAGCATATCATTAACGCACGACCAAGTACTGCGCCTCTCTTGCCTGTGAGTGTGGGCACCCAGATCAAACTATCAATCAAATTGTTCTGAAATGCCCCCTTACTCTAGTATCTACACCGGCCATGTAGAAGATTTTAAGATCCGGTCAAAAGAAGCAGTCGCTTACCTGGCAAGGGCAAAAGTCTAATTTCTAGTTTTCTGTGTGTACCTATCAAATTTTTATCATCTATGTATTATTTATTTATTTATTTTAAACTTTATTGCACAATATAACAAATAAAGCACAAATGGCGGACTTAATGCCTAAAGGCATTCTCTACCAGTCAACCATCAGGCTAAACAGAAACAGTAATAGGTGCAGGCATTGAACAAAAAAAAGCAGAATAGGTAACTTAAAACAAAAAATATAGCGATAAATAATACACACTACTGAAAATAAACTTACATATACATACTATACATACTATAATTAAATAAACTTACATATATATATTACTTTATTTTATGTACCCAGTGCAAATAATACTATGCCGCTAGCTTGTCGAAAAAAAATGTAATGTCATACGATAGATAAATAAATGACCAAAGTATGATCCATTTCTATGATTCACTAATAATGATAAGATAACTCTAAGCAGGCGTAACCTACTCATGAAAATTATCTAAAGTCTGTAAATAGTTCTATGTTTTGTCAGAATCGAGTTAAATCGTTTCATATAAATGCGGCCCGGAGTGTCTGGTCTCGTCCAGCCAGACACGCGCCTGAATGATGGATGGAGGTGCGAAGCGGATTTAACGCCCGCGGCGATAACGTCAGAGGTCTGTATCTCAGGACTGGCTGCGGCTAATGGACAGATGAACTAGCACAGCGATATAAAAGCTCAGTTCAAAAGTACTAACTTGACTGAAGATGGCAACGAAGAAACTCGCAACAGAAATATAGAAGTTTTGTAGGTCATGAACATTGAACAACTTTGCGTTCCACTTCGCAAAATTGTGTTAATAATGTATCTTCCATTTTAACCACTGATGCAAGCAGACATTGTATGAGTTTTACATACGAATATTTGTTTGTTGTCGTTGGCATCGTAGTTGTAGCGCCCTAGTAATGTTTAATCACGTCTAAGTTTCGATGTCCTATTTGGATGTTGAAATCGATTCACATGATAAAGAATTATCCACGAAAAACCAACATACATACACTAGGCTGCGCAAATTAGTTAGCCGATTTGCCTATAGACAGCGCTGTATATGCGCTGTAAGGTAGGTACACTTAGTTTAAATACTTGTGGTGAAGTCTTTCATGTTTGTAGATGAGATGGTTCATTATTTTCTACAAAACCCTCGGTGCGCGAGTTAAACGAACTCGCACTTGACCGTTTTTATTTTATTTTACTGGAAGTTTGCTATATTTAATAAAAAAAAATTACAGTAAGCTAAAGCTTTAAACATCGCTCTTAGCTGCATGAGAGAGATTAGCAATGCAAGCCAGCATGCATGCATACGTTCAATATGCATGTAGGTAAGCTACAGCTCCAAGTTGCCGGATGTTTTACATTAAGTTAGTTACTTTGAAGCAGGTTTCTGATCTAGTCGCTAAATAGTAAAATACATAACCTAATAAATATTATTTTCACCTCAGCAGCTCGAACAAGGGTACTTTGCTGCTTAAAAACAAAAACACATGACAAAATGACATTCAATGGTCCTTTATATTCGAATGTCATTTCAACGTGCGGGGCCTAATAAGTTCGAAATACTTGGATTATATTCCCTCTGTCCCTTTCACACCAAGAGCAAAAAGAAAGAGACAAAAAAGTTCAAACGTCATTCAACGATACCTATATTAACGGTTTATAATAGACCCCTGAAATAAGTCAGAACGCATCATTCCAAAACACACGTGTATAAATTCGTAATAATTAATTAATGAAAAAAAGTTTAAAATTTGATAAAAACACTATATTCTACGTATTTTATTGTAAATTTTAAATAATGAACTTAAAAAATACAACGATTATCACGAAAATTAATAATTCAACATTTAACAATATATATAGTTGACAAATTGCCGCCGTCCGCAATTCGAACCGTATCTTACAAAGTAAAAAAAAAAGTTGTAGATGGAAATGTCAATTAACGTTCGTTATTTCCATATTATTTCATTGAAGTTTCTTTCGTTTTGTTATTGTATAGTATTTTATGGCGGTAATCAAACTTAATTGTTAGAATACCTTATGCAAACATGAGTGAAAAAGTGATGAAGAAGGATTACATGTTTTCCGATATATTTACACTAAGAAATGTACATACTCCATTTTCTGCAAATAAACTTATTCTATTCTATTCTATTCAGGTTGTATCTTTCCTTCCAAATAAGTTTTTACTGCTGAGGTGAAATATCTTGTGTACTACACGAGATCAAAGTTATTTAGATCTCGTGCGCTTTTGAGTCCCTTGCTATGCTCAAGATTCTAAATTAGATTCACTCGCTACGGTCGTGAATCTATAATAGAATCTTTCGCTTGCAAGGGACTCAAAATAAGCACTCGAAGAAATATCAACCTTTGCTGTCTTGTTGTACAAGTAACTATTGTTAACTGCGCTTCTTCTCATTCTTTCCTTGTCAGTATTTAGTTTTTCTATATTAAGAAAAGCCATACCATACCATAAATATGAAATAGAGCAAATTGAGTTGAAAGGAACTTCAATAACACGAGTACAAAGTGTACAAACTACAATATTTCGACTTCCAATTACAAACCTTTTCCCTGAAAGTTTATCTTTAGGTTAGGTGATTGTATACCCGGAACATTGCTCTTATGGTAGATGTCGCTAGGTGCCTCCCTAAGGCGCATATGACGGATATAATGCAAATATTTGCTGTCTTTGGATAAGTCTCGGTAGGTCAGTAGGGCTAAGAGGGTCGGTTTTTTTATCATCTGTCATCATGCCTGTCACGTTCTGACAAGTATGTAAGTGCGAAAGTGATGCATGACATGACAAATGATGAAAATGCGACCATGATACCGCGGCAGTTGGTAGAGCGATGTTGTCGTCTCTTCCGAGAGTGAGTGTTTCGACTTTTCCTTCATAAAAAACTAACTAGAAATTACTCTCAACTATCGACGTTCTCCCGCAATTAATTTTTAAGTCGGTTTAATCTCTATTAAAGGTGGTCACGCTTACATACATGGAACAACAATCTCCTTTATTGGCTTTCTTTTTTGATACTACACGAGTACCAAACCTACTTTAAAACTTTTTTATTATATACTTACTGCTCTTGTTGTGTTGAACTTTAGGTACATTTATGCCCTAATACCTATCTAATAAACTTAGTACCAAGTAGAATTATGCCGTTCTCGGGAACGGTACAACTCTAGTACCAAAGTCATGCCAAGTTTGTGTTCGTGCGTTTGACGCGCCGCACCACCACCAGATACTTGCGATTTACTTCCTAACTATTACATATAACTGATGTTAATGCCTAACTTTCAATACACTTCACTGTATAAATTTGCATTGGCAACAAAATTGGTTTGTTTGTCATCTACTCATGCTGTAATCTTAGCGCTTTCAGGGTATCGACCTAAAAAAAAGATTCGCTTTTTCCAAAATCGTCATAGTCACTATTCTTTTACGAAAATACTACAGTTGAATAATTTCTGACGTTCCGACCAATTCTAGAAACTCGGTATTATTAAGGTTTTCTAGCACCATTTTCTTACATCGAAACATAGCAGTAGGTATCAAACCTACATAGGTAGTATCAAAAATTATTCCAAGAAAATTATTGGTTCCAGTTAGGATTCGAACCCACAACCTCCAGTTTGAAAGTCTCAGACCTCGTGTACATACTACTGTCGGCTTACTCGATGGCATATTTTTTTTTTAGAACAGAACCCATATCTCTGAACTTGGTCATCCCCGACCGAGTCGGTGGAAATAAACAACAACTCCAATCATGATGCTGTTTAAGTCCAGATAACAAAATCCATAGAAACATATCCGACCGTTTACCTAACAGCATACGAAAACAAACCTTATGATTTACTGTGGTATCGTTATCAGCGGGGGCGGTTGATTTACTCGCGGCCTGATCGCGGCCGCCATCGCGATACCAGTAGCCGGAGATCCGATTGATGATAGCGAACCTCATTGGTGTTTTAGATATTGTCAATTTTGATTTATAATGTACATAAAACATACCTATCCGTTTTAAACTTTTTGATTCCTTGTTCTATTTCGACTGATTCATTAAGTAAGTGTGTGTTGCAGAGAAACTAGTCCATCATCATCATTCGCTTGCCCTTGTCCCATTCTCTTGGGGTCGGCGCAGCATATCTTTTTCTTCCATACCTCTCTGTCACCCGTCATCTCATCATTCACTTGCGTTAGTTTCATATCATCTTTCACACAGTCCATCCACCTTTTCCTCGGTTTTCCTCTCCTCGTACCTCCCTCCACATTCATTCTTAATACCTTTCTCGTTACATGACTTTCATCCCTCCGCATCACTTGCCCGTACCTCGCTAAGCGATTTGCCCTTACTTTTTCTGTTATGGGTGCAATTTTCAGGCTTCCTCTTATCCTATCCATTCCTATTCATTCCTTATCCTATCCATTCTCGTCACACCACACATCCACCTTAACATTCTCATCTTCGCTACATGCAATCTCTATTCATCCGTCACCTTTAGGGCCCAACACTCTGATCCATACACGACGACAGGTCTTATGATCGTTTTATAAATTTTACCCTTCAATCGAAGAGGCATACGGGCGTCGCAAATGGTTCCCGTAACCTGTCGCCATTTCATCCATCCTGTGCTAATCCGGTTTTTTTCACGTCACGGTCAATATCGCCATCGCACTGTACAGTGTACGAGCGAACCGAGGTACTTGAAGTCGGAGCAGACCGGCAATGTAACGCTGTCGTGTTCTATGGCAGCAAAACTGGAGAGACCGCCAAAATCGCAGAACATGTGTTCTGTTTTAGATCTTGTGATCTTCAGGCCAACATTCTCCAATTTTTGCCGCCATTTCTCAAGTCTGCTCTGCACCTCTAGTTCGTTTTCACCTACAAGCACAATGTCATCAGCAAACAGCATACACCATTGCGATGTGGCGGTAGTTAGCTACCATGCGTGTATTTCAAATGTAAAATTGTACTGGGCTGATTGCTGCTATCACAATCATGTAATAAATAGGAATGATTCCATTTAATAGGGTCCTCTACTATTAACTATTATGAAACCAATCAGAGAGAGGTCACTAGATATACGTGTCGGCCAATCCAAACTTGTTGTTATTTTCGTCTATATATAAGCAATATATACAATGTGGAAAGATAAGTCGGACCCTGGAGGGAAACTACCTTAAATCCACCAAACCAACTAAATGTTTGTTAGAGAAAATTTATCCTGAATAATAATACTATCGATTAGTATAATAAAATAGGGAGTGTTTGTTTTTTTAATTTTAGTTGGTTCGAGTCCCGGGCGAGGCAAGCGAGTTTTAGAAAATCTTTGAATGCAGTTTTGTTTCTTTAAAAAAATAAAGGAATGTCTCCTTTAAGTAAAATGAGCCAGCTTAAGGATTTAAGGTAGTTTCCCTCCAGGGCCCCACTTATCTTTCCACCCTGTATATATATGTCGGAGCGTGACTCTAGAAGGACGCATTGCAGCGTTACAGTTGATAGTTTTAGACGCCTGTATACAATCGATTAGCAAAGTTTGGCTACGTATTACTTAGCTGTAAAGTAATTTATCACGTTATGTAGAGAGTAACGCCATCTATTGGCATATTGTTGAACTAAGAAGACAGGTACAGGCTTTGGAACGTCAAGTGGTTTAGCTTGCGTGAAGTTAGGTACGAGTTGGCAGTTTTGTTGGTAACTGGTCAAGCAAGTTGGCCTACATTCACTTTGGCGGGAGCTGTGAGGCCGCCGCATTCATTCTCGATCGGACCGTGCTAGATATCGGACGTTAACCAACCTCGTGCCTAAACTCACTACGTTCCTGAAGGCTTATACCTGTTATTATTCTGAAAGCTTATAGATTCCAACGTTCTTTAATAATTTAGCTAAGTGTTTTATTCCAAGTGTTAATTTGATTTCTTATGAGTTATTAGAGGTTTACTATTGTAAAAATTAGAAAATAAGTGTTGTTTTGAAAAGATATGTCCCGCCGAGTTTGTTGCCGGTCCCATATAGGGTTAAATCTTCTCGGGTCAAGAGGTGGAACCGGAATAGCTTTATTTGACGTTCATAATCGCATTGTAATATGCCTACCTACTTGAATAAAGATTTGAACGTTTAATTGTGATTCTTTTATTTCAAATTAAATTGACTTTAATTGCAAGCGTGACTAGTTATTTTTATTATTTAGTACGAAAGTATAGTAGGCACTAGGTTGATAAGTCCGTAAGTTTATTTCATGCAGTGGTAGCATACTATTTAGCTGTGTAGGCATACATCGATGTACTGCGCCCACTACCGCCACCGCTATAGGCCACCACCGCATCCCCGACATATATATATATATATATATATTATTACGTGTTATTTATTGTTTTATTTTACTTTACTTCAATTAAAAATTGTTATTTTAAATGAATTGTGATTAAACTGACATATACTTACTTATTAATATTTATGACATGTAAAATTTGTAATTTTGTCAATAAAGGAATACGAATATGAATATTCATATATTCTTTTAAATATTTAGTAAGATGGTTTTATTACATTAAAGACTTTGTTGTTGCTTGGGACATCAATATGTAGTTGGATCTCAGTCTACTATCCGTGGCAATCTAAAATATGGAATAATCGTCCACGGCTATCTTGAAAGGCGTAAAGTAAAACGAGCCTACAGAGAGTTTGATACTCGTAAACAGTATCTTAACGACCATAATGTCTCAATATGATACAGTTAATATTCAGTTACAAGCCTTAGTCTAATTGCAACCTTAGTTAGTGCTTAGTAAACTGTTACCATAGGACTTATACCTGTAAGTATGGTATAGGTATATTATTAGTATTTTTTATTTGACGTGTATTTTACATGAGTATATAATAATGTACGAGCAATAAACCACCACTATATAGCTTCTGTGTCCTTTTCATACACTATATTAGGTACCTAGGTGTAGTCAGCAACGAAAATATATACTTTATAAACGCATTCAATGCCAACGTTTTCGTAGAGAGCTATGTAGAGACGCTCGTAGCCAATTCCAGCGTTTTCTCGCTTTGTAGAGGAAATAAACTGCGATCAGTGTTCCAGGCACTCAATGTGTAAAAGTAAATAATTAAAAACCGGCCAAGTGCGAGTCGGACGCGCGCACGAAGGTTTCCGTACCATTTCGCAAAAAAAATCACGTTTGTTGTATGGGTGCCCCACTTAAGTATTTATTGTATTCTGTTTTTAGTATTTGTTATTATAGCGGCAACAGAAATACGTACATTATCTGTGAAAGTTTAACTGTCTAGCTGTCACGGTTCATGAGATACAGCCTGGTGACAGACGGACAGACAGACAGACAGACGGACGGATAGCGGAGTCTTAGTTATAGGGTCCCGTTTTTACTCTTTGGGTACGGAACCCTAAAAACTATGAAATATGTTTATGGTGCCGACCTTATTTATTTTTACGTGTGAGGTAGAGCCCAGCAAGTTGTAAATACCTATTCAAAGCCCAATGTCTTCCAAATAGCTGTTATTCAAAGCGAGGAAAATGGACCCCTATATAGGCAAGATAAAAGCACTTCTGTCCTGAGCAAAAACCGATTTAATTATCCCACAAAAACAACTCTAAAAATACTGTGAGTAATTATAAAATGTAGATAAAACTCGAAGGAAGGGACCTGTCGCTCCCCATTAATCTTTTGCTACAGAAATTGAAAATCAGGGATGGCAGGTTGAAAAAAAAAACAGTCCGTTGGAAACCAGAACGAATTAATTAGTGAGACGTGGGATTTTATATTCAATTCTCTTTTATTTTCTATGTGGCCATTAGACGGACAAGGAACATGTACATGGATGAATCCATCAAGGTTGCTATCGCCAGAACCTTGGGATTGTTACCGCTTTCTAAAACATAACAATTAGGTGTGTAAAGTCCTCACAGCTCGCTTAGTGTTTGGTCTGCCCAGAATACCAAATTCGTTTGTTATAGGTACCAACAATAAACAATGTATTTTAATCAGAAGCTATTAATAACGATTATCAACATCGAGAAATAATACCACCTGATAGAATATGTAAATCTGTACCTATAGAAAACAAATTGGTTCGCATTCCAGGTATTTTGACAGACAATAGTTATTTGTGCAACAAGAGAGGAAAGTTGGTTTTTCTTGCGAGTGTTTATTTTGAGTCCCGAGAAAGCGAAAGATTCTATAATTAGCTCTCGCTTCGCTCGTGATTCTAAGGTAGAATCTTGAGCGTAGCGAGGGACTCAAAAACACGAGATGTAAAATAACTTTGCTCTCGTGTTGCACACATAAT
This sequence comes from Cydia strobilella, assembly GCF_947568885.1. Classification (NCBI taxonomy): domain Eukaryota; kingdom Metazoa; phylum Arthropoda; class Insecta; order Lepidoptera; family Tortricidae; genus Cydia; species Cydia strobilella. Next base: position 15,958,351 of record NC_086043.1, read on the forward strand.
TTTTCACCTCAGTAGTGAGAACATATTAAAGGTTAAAATGTATTTCGAATTACACAGAATAAACAGAAAAAAAAGTATTATAATATGTACGATACGATAAAATACGATACGAGACGAGACCGGACCGGACCGGACCGGACTGGACCGGACCGTACCGTACCGTACCGTACCTTACCCTATTATGAAGTTCATGGCCTTCACTAAATTATAAAGCTACATTGACGAAAGTAGGCTTGTTCGAGCTGCTGAAGTGAAAAAACATTATTTAAACTTTTCAGGGGTTATACAAATACGTATCTACTATCACCCAAATTCACCTTTGAATCTCACATGCAGCGTATACAAAAAAAAAACTGAATCGCATGTTTCCAAACGGACAGACAGTGTTTAGGGAAACGTCCGTTTCGTTTCGGACGCAAAATAATGCGTGACACTATCAATGCTTACCAGTTTGCGGCGCACGTCGTGTTTGTACCTACATTCATCAATCAGCGAACCGCTGAACTCGTTACCGAGTTCCGAACAAACGCCAATGAGCCCGTTCAATATGTTCCTAACAAACTTTTTAGATTATTCACTTTCGCCCGAAGGGGTCCGAGTACGTAACTAGTTTTTTACGCAGTATGCCGCCGTAAAGTGTAACAAATAACTAATAATAATAAAACTTTATGGGTTTACTTTAGTGCTGAGTAAGCTGACGGGAGCCTTGCGTAATAGCGCCTTTTGATAGATGACCCTTTTTATGCTAGATCAGCTGAACTCGTCGCTAAATGATTGTGCGTATTAAAGTTTTAATGTGAAATATAGTGAAATACGCTGTTAAGTTAATAAGGTAAGTTTATTTTCGTTTCCGTAGTTTTTTCTAAGGTAGGTATTTTTATAATTCTTAAATTATTATAATTATATAATAGCCATGGGTATTGTTACTATGTCAGCATGTTTACAAAATAATTGTCCGCGAATCAGGCGCAAATTTCGTCCAAAAAAAGCTTTGGACTTGCCGAATAAAAGGACATTTAATAGAAATTTAAAACAGGAAGATAATCAGTGCTGTGCAACAGACGGCGTTAGTAGAGGCGCCATCAAATTAAAACGGATCAAACGGTGGTATTAAGTATCGCCTGCTTCGACATTTCGAAATCTCTTATGTTTTGTCTGTGAAGAAAATAGAAAAAAGATTTTGGACATGTTGGCCCGATTTAACGTTGATATAAGAAAGTTTTCTGTCTACTTCCCCAGCCAATAAATTAGTCTTGTAGGTACTGTTTTCTAGACCACGTAGTCTATGAGACTTACCCTTTAATAAGTCCCCGTTGCAAAGTTGCCAACTTAGTTACCTTAAAGTTTGCCTTATGTTGTGGTGCCTACATGCGTGGATATTGGTAGACGTGTAACAAGTTTTTTTGTAAAAAAAAACTCATAATTTGCGAAATTCTGAATAAAATTACGTTGATGGAATATAGGTATTGCCGAAAATGGTCATATATTGCTCAACGGTCTAAAATACTACATTAGTAGATGGAGATATCACATTTTATGAAGCAGAATAAATAAGATAGTGTGTAGGAAGAGATTTATAGGTAGCAGACAAATACTATGTATTATAATACCATTTCCTTTTGTCACTTGACAAGACACAAATGGAGAGTTAGGGACCATATTTCCTTGACCTTTGAGGCTTGACTTTCCTTTTCGAGATAGATGTTGTCAATGGCTTCGTGTTTATTATAATATATTTTGAACTTTTGGGCTAACAACTTTAACTGTAATAGCGGGTTGTAGCGTAGTTGAGACAAGCTCAAACTAATTGGGAGTTCACAGGACCATCTTAAGACTCCTGCCTTCCATTGCCTTAAAGTAAATACGTATTTACTGTAGTCAACGGTAGTTCTGACTTGTTTTTAACAAAGTTCTCATCAAATTAATTATTGTTCGGTACCTAGTTCGTTTTTATTTGTTTTTTTTTGATACGGAATGATTGCTTCTATTGTATCTACTGTAATCATGGTAATATTTATAAATAAATAAATAAATATTAGGGGACATCTTACACAGATCAACCTAGCCCCAAACTAAGCAAAACTTGTACTATGAGTGCTAGGCGACGATATACACGGTGTATCATGAGGAAACCAAATAATTTTAACAGCATATTCCTGATCATATTTAAACACTAAAATGTCCTATAAACTTCGCTGTAATTCTCCTAGAGTTAATACCAATTTAAAAAAAAACAAGTTTTTATTGTTACATAGAGCAAAACGCATTTTTGATGGCGATGTTGCCACTATGGGACGTAGTCTAAGTATCCTTATTGATAGATGTCAAACAGTGACAAGTAACACTTTGTAAAAACTAGGTTTTACGAAAAAAAAGTAAGTCTATTTTAAGGGGTGCGCCAAAGTTCACATAAAATTGCGACTTCGATTATTGGAAGTCCGAAAATGTTTGTTATATAATTTTATATCATAATGATCATTACTTATAACTTGTCTTTGCGCATAACTATCGTAACACCAAATCATTCATGTTAATAATGTCAATCATAATAAATATCTGTAATACTAATGTTAATTTTCATATATTATTTTAATATAACGATTTTAAATAATAAAATTTTATATCATATTTATTTTTTAACATAACGATTTTAAGTAATAAAATTTTATATAATATTTATTTTAAACTTTACCTGGTTTTATTTATAAACTGTCAGGTATCTTGCATCCACACCACATTCAACTTGCTATGAAAAAATAAATACAGTCCCAGAGGCGGGATAGGTACGACGACGAGCGAAGCGAGGAGGGTGTTAGGTTTCTTGTGTTCCTCAGAGCGGAAAAAGCAGCCCCGCGAAGCGGGGCTTCGTCGACTCCTTGGCGGGCCGAAATAGCTTAATAGGCTAGGTACATGAAAAATAAAAAAGTTGCGGGGACATAACTAATAAAAATTAATAATAATAATTTAATTAAATGGGGTATGAAATAATAACTTTACATGTAATTGGCTTTATTTATTACTTTTAATTTTCTAAAAATCGCTGTGTACGTTCCAATACACCCATACTTTATATGTTATGCTTTCAAATACTTATACAATTTAAGTTTATAATTAATAAGTTTATTATAAAAACCATTTTGAGCCGTGACGAATAGTTGGAAATGACATTAAGTTGTTAAAAAAATCTGCCTACAGATAATTATGAGCAATGATTTTGGTAATACAAATTTATATACATCAAATTTGTACCCAAAAAAATTATGACAAATGATTATTATGATCAAAAAGCGTTATTATGAAAAATAATATGACAAGTAATGTTATGTGAGCCAATATGGACCCCTATTTTAAGTGACAAGTTTACCATAACATTTACTTTTTATGTACAAATTTTATGTACAAATATTAAAAAACCGGTCAAGTGCGAGTCGGACTCGCGTTCCAAGGGTTCCGTACATTACACAATTTAAACCATGTATTTTTAGGGTTCCGTACCTCAAAAGGAAAAAACGGAACCCTTATAGGATCACTCGTCTGTCCGTCTGTCACAGCCTATTTTCTCCGAAACTACTGGACCAATTAAGTTGAAATTTAGTATACATATGTAAGTTTGTGACCCAAAGACGGACGTGTAACGTATACAAATGAATTTTAAACATGGGGGCCACTTTTGGGGGTAAATGTAGTGTGTGTAGTCACTCGCGCGACATGTTTCGGAGAGCCTAGGTCTCCTTTCTTAAGCACTAACAGTGCGAGTAACCTAGGCTCTCCGAAACATGTCGCGCGAGTGACTAAAACAAGTGAGTCTAAACCGTAAAATGATTTAATGTTAGTATGTCTCACAACAGTTTATATTCGGGTAAATGAGAAAATTAAAAAATAAAGTTTTTCAAACTATATTGTGTTACATATCAAATGAAAGAGCTCATTATAAGAAACTCAAATATATTTTTTTTATAATTTTAGGATAAACAGGTTAGAAATTATTCAAGAAAATAGACAAAAAATTACCATTCCTCCCCCTTTATCTCCGAAACTACTGGGTCTAAAATTTTGAAAAAAATACACTATAGTTCTTTACCTATAGATCACAGGAAAACCTATTAGAAATGTGCAGCCAAGCGTGAGTCGGACTTAATTACTTCGTTTTTGATCCGACCCCTACGGGTTTTTTAAAAAGACACTTCACTCACGTTACCCCCCAAAAGTGGCCCCCGTGTTTAAAATTCATTTTTTTACGTTACATGGTCGTCTTTGGGTCACAAACTTACATATGTATACCAAATTTCAACTTAATTGGTCCAGTAGTTTCGGAGAAAATAGGCTGTGACAGACGGACAGACAGACAGACGCACGAGTGATCCTATAAGGGTTCCGTTTTTTCCTTTTGAGGTACAGAACCCTAAAAATCGAAAAAAAAACCGAAAAAAAATTTTTTTTTCGAATTTGACCTAAACTTATTAAATTTTTTCCTTCTTTTGGCCTCAGAAAGGCGTGGTTAAAATCTTTCGGTTTCCTCGTGAACACCTGGTATAGATAAATACATACTTATATACATACAAAACACCCATGACTCAGGAACAAATATTTATGTTCATCACACAAATAAATGCCCTAAAAATAGGTCGTCGAATATTGAAACACAATGGAAGTCTGTTGAACAATCAAAGGTTAAAACAATACGTACTCTGCGTAGAACATTTATCATAAATCATAATCATGATCAGAGTCATTTATTTGCACATAAAAAGACTATAAAAAAGACTACAAGAAAATATTATATATTAAAATACTAAAGCACTAGGTACGGACCGTTCAAAAGTATTCATTGCGCCTGGCTTTTCCCTTTTCCACTTTGATATTATATAATAACTTAAAAGCCATCAACAGAAACTAAAAGACTAAAAAAACTAAAGGTACAAAAATAACTTTACATTGATGTGACTAAATTTAAGTGTTATTTCTCTATGCAATAATTATTAATAAGGTCAAGTAAAATATTTTTACTTTAGGTTTCGAGCTTTGCATTATGAATAGATTTAGATTTAGATTTATTTATTTCAGGATAAAAATTACACTATAAATTTGCATCAATGTCAAAATTATGCTTATCTCATGTCAAAAATAGATGTCAATCTTAGCAATTTAGAATCATCATTAAATGTCAAACAAAATAAAATATCACAAAAGAAGTATCATTAATAAAATTACATATAATAAGAATAAGAACTGTTTTATTTGCCATATAAATAACACATACAAAACAATAATAAAAAAAATACCAAAACTAAGTATAAGCATTAATGATACTTAAGGCCGTTCCATCGGTTTGCCGCTGTCTCTGTCACATTTCGCAAGAAAGAACGCCAAGTGTCCATTTTGATCGAATTTTGTCGATTTTTATTTATTTTAAAAACGTTACCCTACAATATCGAAATTCGAAAGCTATGAAATTACTATTTAAGTTAAGATTGTTTTTTCTTCTTTTTTTGTTTATAGTATCACATAATAAATAACCAAGTAAAGTTGGATTGAAAGTCCGAGTTAAAGGTTACTTTGGGAATTAATTGTATCGAGCGAAGTATCAATTCGTGTATCGGAAGCTATGATATTAAAGATAATATAGTCAAGAACTACATATATTTTTTCCACGTCTACGAATATCAACGCCTCTTAGAAAAACATGATAATATAAGGAGATTTTTCGCCTTCTGGCTCAGGGAACCGCCTTAAAGAGATATGGCAAATTGGTCCCAGTTTCAGCATGTTCTAAGCATAGCAGCCTGGCGTTGGTTTTCAAACTAGTCCCTGAGAGAGTGGTCGCTGCCAGTACGATCGATAAAAAATATAAATATAAAATAATAACATAGGAAGTTGTTTCCGTGCTGTGTCTGTAGGTGTGTGTTTCTGTGGTTGAATGTGTGATGTTCGAATGGCAACTTCACCTGCATTACTGTGGCAACATTACTACTGCAGCCATGATGCGGGCGCTGTATCGGTCAATTTGATAAAATTAGAGACGGATTGAACGTCACAACTACGTAATCATGCAGTGATGCATGCAGTTGCCATTCGAACATCACCTTACAAGAATGTACGAGCATACGGGTAAGAATGAATGAATGATTTATTGCACATATTATGGTAAAGTAAGGTATGATAGGTTTATGGTATGGTGATAAGTATACTAGTATTCTCAAATAGATTATATTTTGTTAAAAACAGGATTTTTAAATTAACCCAGTTATTTCCAAGAGATCATACCGTCTTTTCTTTCGGTATCATCTCTGTCGGGTCTGTCGTAATTTTAGATTGTTAATTAAAGTTTAACCTTTTTTTATGCAAACGATATTTTTCAGTCAATTTTCATTTTCGTTTTTAGATTATACTTAAGAAGGTACAATAAAGCGAACATTGTAGGTAGTTTTTTAGATATCTCTAGATAGACTCTCTCTAAGACTAAAATTATTTTTTTAATTAAATTCCTCAGTGCAAAGAACTTCTTCACTTTCAGATAATGAATTGGTATTTAAACACAAAGATATTGATATTTTCGACTCACAGCAGGCAGTATTTAGGAGGCAGGTTCTTAGGGTTCTCGGCCATCATCACACTTCTCAATAATAGTATGCAATTTGACATGTAATTATTAAGTATTTGCGAAATGTTGTAATTTGTAATTTAGTATAATTTTGAGTAGTTTTAGGATACTTTTTTATAGTTTTAGGATAGTTTTTGCTCCTTATATTTCTTTCTTGCTGTGCATGCTTGCTTTGGATGGCATTCTTATGCAATACCTACCTCTCATGTACTCTTTGTAACTATGTTGAATGTTGTCTGTTTAGTGTGCCTTTTAAATAAAAATAATATCAATAATAATAACACAGTGGCTGCTAACAGCCACTGGGTAGAAAGCGGCGCACACCTCTCGACACCCCTGAGCCGCTCACACCGGTGTTGCTCCTGGTCGTCATCACGACGGCAGTTTCAGGGGCCCATCTAGTCAGCGGCGAGTCACCGCCTGCCTCGATAACGTGTACAGACATTGTTATGGCAGGTGTCCGGACCTCTCAGCAATAGCCCAATCTTTTGACCAGCCAAACTTCAACACCATAACCGGCACTCTTTTCCACTGTGTTTATAATAGCCCCTACGCTTGTTGGAACCGATTTACGGGTATCTATTTGTACCCGTGAATGGGTTCTAGCAGGTGTATTACATAACAGAAAATTTCTCCAAAGGGCCTCTACGTGTTGGATCTGTATCCCCACGCACGCCTATCAAATGACCGGGATGTATATACCCGTGAGTTCATATGAGATACAAATAATAATAAAAAATTACGTTATTTTTACGATACCTACTAACTTAGGGTGGAACACAATAAAGGACTTTCTCGCACATAGGTGGGTATTTACTATATTTTTACCAAATAAATCATTATGATTTTGTGGTATACAGTGAAGTGTATGGTACAAAACTAAACAGGAGACTTCCAAGGCTACTTATTACTTCCGAGCAAGACCGGTATTCAGATTTAACAATTTGTTAAGGTTTTGATAACAAGATTTTGTATTTATTAGGGTCATCTAAAATGCTGAGTATTGTGCCTATGAAAGTGTTTAGGCAAGGTCAATTTTCGTCTTGGAATTTTAAGTAAATAGCATACCTAATATCATAGTTTTCATACGAACAAAGCTAAAATAACGACATCTATAATAATGGCGAGATTTATTTATGTATTCATTTAATCACAATAACTTTATAAATACATGTAATAAACATACAGAGCAGTTATTAACTACTCCCCGGAATTAGGTAGTTTAAGAGCCATTAAAAACGCTACTTATGTGTTACGTTATTTATAACATAACCGTAACTAACCTAAACTAGCTGTCGTCTTGTCATCTTTTAAACTAATAAATGGCGCACCATAACAGCAAACCATAATAAATTTCATGTTTGTGTTACGTCGAACAGACCGTGCAACTTACAAACTTCCACATCATACAACTTCCTCGTCAAATGCACAAGGTGTACGGGAATTCAAAATATTCAGTCATTAATTATTCTCTTACAAGGCAAGTCAAGTGCGTGTTGGCATCCCCCACTCTTAATAAATTTATGATACCAATATAAATACTTGGAAGTTCGTAGTTTCGGATGTTTCACAAAAACATAATATGGTATAATAATTATACAACGTTTACACGTAACTGTAAACGTTGGGGGTTTTTAAGTTCTTTGTTGTATTAAAATTTGATAAAGGGTATCCTTATAATGTCTCAGTAAAAAGACTATTAATATAAACTTATGTGCAGCATAGATTAAGATTTTAATGTAAAAATTGTGAAATAATCATTGAGATTTTTAAAGGGTCGGCAACGCGCATGTATTACCTCTGGTGTTGCAGGCGTCCATAGGCTACGGTGACTGCTTACCATCAGGCGGGCCGTATGCTTGTTTGCCACCGTCGTGGTATAAAAAAAAAGGTCCCAGAAAAGCTCAAAAATCGCTAATTCTATTCCCGGTCCAAGTACAAAAAAAAGACATCGTACAGTTCGCAAGTACTTCTTTGAAATGTGTTCTGCATCTGCATACGTGTCATAAAAAATGCGTGGTGCTGTTAAGCTGAAACATTAAGTAAGAGAAAACGACAGTATGCAGCATTTCCAACATATGAATGTAATTCTGAGTTCCGACTGCGATGAAAATAGTATGTAGGTAGTTTGAATGGATACTCGTGCTGCGTAGGTACAAGATTTACTAGTACCTATGAAAGTCTATCTGATTTGTGATAGTCGCTAAGAGTACGGGGACAGACATATTTGTATTGAGAAAATATCTTTTACAAACGATATGATATTTAACATGTCTCTATGTCTGTAATAAATAACAGCAATGCAAATAAGTTTTCACTTCTCATGCTCGTAAAATTCGACTTTGTCGTGCGTAGACGACATAAAGTTGCTTATTATGTTCTAGAGCATAAAGTAAAATCATCTATTACGACCTTTATTGACTTATACAGTCCAAAATCTGCCATACAAACTGCCAGCCCTGCCGGGGCGCGCCCGACCGGCGACACAACCGAGTACAATTTACTTTAGTCTTGAATAAATACGGTAAAATAACCTAAACTAATGGATATTTTTGTATATTTTACTCACACTCGAAGTGAAAAGCAGAGTGTATAACTCAGGCATAAATGTCCATTTTTCATCGCTTTATGCCCTTGTTGCACAATCTACTATTTATTTTATAATTTATAAAACCTTCAGCACAGCATATCAGTTACTCCGTGACGATGGTATACATTGGAACCGAATTATATGAAACTCCAAACAACAATTTTACATGGTAATTAATTTCCCCGCTTTAAGTTGTTTCTTCATTCGCAGGTTCTTCATTCGTTATTTTTTAAACCCAGGGATCGATTTAACATTACATCATTAAAACTGTATGTAGATAAATAACTCATTCACCAACAGACATGCTGATGAGATAACTAATTTCTTACGTGACTTTTCGTAGCTTCTCATCTTGATACCTTATTCTAATAATATGTTTGGCGTTTTGGCGGTTAGTCGATGTACGATTGTTATCTTGGCTAGGCCCCCCAAGTCTTTCGTATATAAATTCGCAACCAGATCGCAATAGCCAAATTTACTGACTCAGCTGCATAGTTTCCCAAAGTAGATACTAGTTAGTTATACATATATCAGTGGCAGACAGTTGAGCAACGCACATGTCTCAGTGCACTCAGTGCACTTGTGTCTCAATGCAGCCAGTTTCAATGACCATTGAAGCAAACCAAAGCTGCTTTGGTCTTGTAGTAAATTTCCTTGACGATCAATGACCGAGTTTCTGGGTTATATAGATACTTTGCCCATATAAATTAAAAACCGCTAGTTGTCACGGTGACGTCTCTGGCGTTATTTCTAAAAATTATGGTTTTAATGTTGATTGATTGATTACGAGCCTATTGTGTCCCACTGCTGGGCAAAGGCCTCCCCCCTCTTCTTCCACTCCTCCCGGTTTTGAGCTACATCTGGCCAGTCGCTCAAAAAGGAGTCCAAGTTATCCCGCCATCGCCGACGAGGTCTGCCGGATCCCCGGTTTGACTCATGGGGCACCCACTCTGTGGTTATTTTGGCCCACAAGTCATTCGGCATGCGGCAGACATGACCAGCCCAGTCCCACTTTAACTTGTCCGCTTTCCGAGCTACATCTATTATTTGGGTTTTAGAGAGCAGCGTGGTGTTCCGGTTTTAATGTTAAATCTAAAAATATAAATATTATTATAAAAAATGTACGTCTACGAAATGAAACAATATTTTCTGTTATAAGACTAATTTCATTAGAGAACACACAGAAAACTTCACTTATGATAAACCAACCGTCAAATAACGAAGCAAAGTATGCAATTTGTTTCGTTGTCTGTCATTCCTTCACGACTCGTTCCCACGAGTGACGAGCCCCCCTTGCCTTATCCACCGTCGGGGGAGTGTTTGATTTGGCAAGATCCTATCGGCGCGTGGCTTATCGTATGCCCGCTCCTAAACGCTACTATATAATTTTAATACTGGAAGAGACATATCAAAGTTTTCGTTTGATGTATGATTTTTTTTGGCATTTATAAGTTAGTTCCTACCTACAGCAATGTTGCCTATTTGAAGGTTGCAAACTAAAATTACAAGCTTATTAAACAAAACTTTTAATAAAATTGATTTTAGGGTTTTTAACAACGTCAACAAAATATGAATACTTTGAAATTATTTTCATCATATTTTAATATTGTTAATATACGGAGGACGGCAGGTACTTTGAATCGAATGATCTAATTACAGAACAAAGGAAATACGATAGAACAAGTAGGTTTTTAAATTCCCATTTTTTCATATTAAACATCTTATAACTACCTCTCTATTTCCCCCAGCGGTTATGTTGTTTCCGGGCCCAAATTTCCAAGAACAAATAGGCAGATTTAGTTCTCTTTACATCCATTGCTTACACAGCTCTTATCTGCACAGCCCTTGGTAAAATAAACTCGTTTACATTTGTTACAATTTCTGCTTTGTTCTTCCGCAGTTTAGTTTCTGGCGGCTTTGTCTTCAGTGTTTATGTGCTTAGCGCTTGACAGTTCGCCTCCGAGATTACCACGGCGACAAAACGTTTTGAAGAAATTTCAATGCGAATTAGTTGTTCTGCGTTACCCGATGAATTTCATTGTGCTGGAGATATTTTGTTATCATATTCGTTTGTTGCAAATTATATAATTAGTAAATTTGTTTTAACCTCTTGAACTTAAATACTTAAAAACCTTTACGTGATAATTTTCTTTGTAATTATGACAAACTTTGATTGGAATATATCCAGTTAAGTAATTACCTCATCAATTTTAATTATAGTGTACCTACCACTATAATTTAAATTTTTGCGTGGAGTTTCTCATCACTAAGGGCCGAAGCTCTCCTGACCTGCAAGATGGCCACTTGCGTCTGTTATAGTTAACGCTATCTCTACTGAGCTCGTTCACTTACCTGTACTAACAATGGCATTCTGTTAAACAAACGCCATTATTTCTTTTGTGTGAGCGCGTGGCCTTTGTGCCTGAGGCTCACAAACAATGGCCACGCGCTCAGGCACAAAGGCCACGCGCTCACACAAAAGAAGTAATGGCTTTTGTTTAACAGAATGCTATTGTTAGTACAGGTAAGTCAAAGAGCTCAGTAGAGATAGCGTTAACATACCAGGGTTATGATCTCTAGGACGTCTACTATCCACCTGTACAGTTTCCGGTCACCAGCATCTATTGTTTAAGGTGGTGATCATTCTTGAAAATATGACCGAATAACTATAATCCTGGGAAGGTAGAGAGCAGACAGTCTAGTCTTTACGCCCAGGTTCGTTGCAGCTTACTAATACTTACTAAATAATATGCCTATTTAAAAAAAATACTTCGGGAAACAAAAACAAATTATCAATACTCCTGATCTTCGAGCAACACGGAAGGGAGACGGCATTCGGACTATTTCCCCTCTGCCGAAGCATATTAGGCACTGTGCCTATGGCGGTGCGTGTTGTGACTCGTACACAAAAAAAGATCGAGGTGTGCAAGATTTGTCTTTGACGTGTGTCATTTTCTATGTATTTGTGTCGTCATTACAGATTGGATTTTGCATGTAGTGAGTGAGAAGTGCGCCTGTGTGCACATTTCCCCCCGCAAAAAATGGCAGAATGATTTATACGGTAAGATATCGCTTGGGCTCCTCCCTTCTGACGTGTCGGCAGCCGGTGTTTCTCGAAGCCTTTTGCTATTTACTTTGTAAGTAGATAATTTTATTTTTATGCAGCACTCAATTGGAATGGTTGACTACAACTACTACAAGGTAACGTCGGAATTATCAAGTGCCTCGGTTTCCCATGTCACGGAGCACAATACGATTTTAGTTGAAAACTTTGTTAGCGGAGGCCAAGATTGCAAATTTCCCCACGGACCTACGCCAGTTTCAACTCGGTCGACTATATCGATAACTTCCTGTGAAATTCACTCGGATATTTATTATCACTGCCTATTGAAATAAAAACTTATTAAGACAGCTATTTAAAGACATACATGTCGTATACTAACTACAAAAAATTACGTAATATATTGGAAAGTTACAGTAATTACAGAAGATACAATAATTTAGTGGCTATTCAGAATCAGGATCAGAATAAGATCATTTATTTCCTTTCACGTATAAATACATGCAAATACAGTTATACAATATACTCTAAAGTACTTACATGCTAAGATTGCTAATTCTAAGGTTATGTATGTTAGTTATGCATATTAAGATTATAGGTACGTACATGTCATTCAATAGGACTATATAAAAAAAAAACATTTCAATAATGTCAAGTGCATTCGCGAAAAATTCATTAATTGTGTAATACGGCCTATTAGTAAAGTAGTCGTTTACTTTTTTGTCAAATATTCTAAAAATTTTATAAATCATTATGTCTGGATTTAACTTGTTAAATATTAGGACAAATTTAATTATTTTCGGAAAATATTTTAATTTGTTTTTATTTATTTTAAGTAGAAACACTACTATATAAATTATAAACTGAAATAAATGTCATAGGTATACGAAGAAAAAGTGTCCAAGGCCTCCAGTGCCCCAGGCTGGAATCGAACCAGCGTCCTCTGCTATCGCGCGGTAGGTGCCTGAGCCATTCGGCCACCGGGGTCACGGCGGCATAGGTCGAATTGTTCCAAGTATATGCATTACGCATTTCGTGGACGCTGGTTCGATTCCAGCCTTCATAATTCATAATTTTTATTGCATGAAAAATCTGTTAGTATATACAAAAGTCCATCACAATCTGCCACTGCCTTGGTCACTTTTTTCTTAGTATATGACATTTATTTCAGTTTATAATTTAGTGGCTGGCTAAAGTACTTACTTAAATATTACACTTGCACTTATTTATTTAATTTACCACAAAAGGCGTCTACACGTATGTCCCACCAATTTCTCGTCATCCTCTGTTATTAATAGGTACGTAACGAGCATTCATGAAGTTGTCACACGAATCGCACAATAATATACAAAAAGTTAAATACAAAACTAATAAGGAAGAACAAGAACGCGCCAAGCGAGAAGCGGCAAAATTGAATATTACAAGAGGAATCACGGAATTCACTCCAGTAATTTAAACAAAGCCGTGAATGCAGGGCCAGAGGACTTAATTTCGGCGGAAGATAGAGAAAAATGTTATGCAAATTTGTACAGCGTAATTTTTCTTCCATTAACCTTCCGGTCCGGATTGTGCCCAGCTTCGCGCGGAAGGGACGAATGGGACAACAAAAACAGGTTTCTATTTTGAAACAGTAATTAGGAAATTAACGACTGGGACTTGGAAAAACAAAGTCTTGTTTTGGTTCGTTCACGTGAGAGCCTTGGCTGTTGCGGAAATGTAAAAAAATAAACATTACTCGGGAGCTTAGCGGAAGGACGAAGCTAAGCTTTATTGTAAAGGATTATTTTATGTGAAATTCAAAATACATGCATTTTATTAAAGCTGACACAGTGCAAAATTAAATCGAGAAACAAAAAATAAAATGAATGTGTAATTTTTAACGTACCTTTTTAGCAACTGTTTTCACTTCGTTCTCCCAATATTCAATACACCTCTTGTATTATGTACTTAGATACCTAAAGCTTATTGTGTATATTTATTTATATACTTAAACGAAGTAACAAACTCGGCTACCAGAACGAAGCCATAACAAATTTGCTTAAACGGACAGATGAGCTGCGGGTCGACGGATTAACACACTGATTCAAATATAACAGTAGTTAACTAAAAAGGTCAGTAAACTATTAATAGAACGTCATAATGTTAGACACTTTTTTTATTTATACCTGACCTAATCTTGCGATTGGAACAATAAAAATAGCTATTTTTGCGTTTAATCATAAAGATTAGGTACCTATTAGATAGATACAAGGCTAATATTACCACATTACCCGAGAGCAAGATAATTCGTTCAAAATAGAAGTGCCTATTAAGTATGAATTATTTATATTTTCTTAATAATATTCCGATTACGAGGACGATTCAGGTAATATTTTATGGCGCCTATTATAGCAGCAACAGAACAACAAACACGACGCAGTGCTATTAATACTTAATAGGCACTTTAGTAAGCCGATTATGACGACTGCGATTCGGGATCTCTGTTTATGACTTATTGATATAATAGGGCGTTTGATTTAAATAAAATTGTTTTGCAATGAGAACCGGCTTTGGTAATATTTGCAAAGGAATAACTAGAAATTGAATATTTAATTATAATTATATTTTACTAATGTTTAAAGGGTGTTAAAGTTACATCCTGTATTAGTAAAATTCTGTTAATATGCCTTTGTTGATACAGACCAGATATTGACATATCCGTGAACCCTAGTGTTCAGTATAATCTGAAACAAAAAACCTTTGATATAGTTAATTTTATAACACCACAGAGGCAACTACTGTTATGTAATTATTGTTAAAGTATAATCATATAATATAATTAATTACAATTATTTAAGTATAAAGTAACTGATATAATTTAATTGTAAGTAAAGTTATTGTAAGGTAGTAATAGAAGAAATAAAGGCTATTTTTGTTTTTTACAAAAATTACAATTGTCCCTCAATCGTAAAATAATTAATTATTGTTGTAGTTCATCAAATAACACTGTTTAAATGCAAATGCTTGATTTGTAGATAGAAATATAACAATCGCTATAAGTATGCACATCTTTGGGAAAAAATCAAATTATTTTATTAAATATTTTGATTTGGTTTTTGTTTAATGGTCACACTACTATATATAAATTATAAACTGAAACTGAATCTGAAATTGTCATATATTAAAGAAAACCGGCCAAGTGCGAGTCGGACTCGCCCACCGAGGGTTCCGTGCTTTCGCTGATCGCGTCCGGAACGAGCCCGTCCAGGCATCTATTCTGAACCAAAGGAGAATTATGACAGATATATGGCGAATGTATGGAAATTTTACGGAAGTTAACAGTTACAATTGAATTTCTTGTTGTCTTTGTGAGGAAAAATAAGAAAAGGCATTAATGCTGTAATCCAGTTATCTGGCTTTGAAAGTCGCATGATTTTATAACTAAAGCCTCGATTATATATACAAATTTATCTAAACGCTGATACTCGTTCGGCTTATTTTAGGTACAACTTTGCGTAAATGTATTAAATTTATAAAATTGTAAATGTTTTCAGATACGTAAAACATACTATATTGTAAACATACTCTTAAGTCTTAGAGATTGTAATTAAATTCCTTTATTTCGTTTATTTTCGGAGAAATCGCCACTTGCTTTGAAGTATTTTCAGGTGAAAATTGGTTTCGTCTAACTTTCATTTCTTCTATTTTAAAGTCATTTACCACAATTAGTATAGTCTACTAATGTCTAAGTACAGGATACATATAAAACAACAATACCATTGTTAGCAGTCTAAACTTTTCAAAATTTATAAATAATGGTTCTGAAATCAGTGCTTTACGCGGGTTTTCCTAAACGTTCATCAGGAAAAAAAAAATCATTATTAATTTGGAGTCCTTAACAAATCTGATCTATTCATAATTCATATGGAAGATAAAAAGACGCGCTAATTGAAACAACTACTGCTTGTTTCTATCAATAAACGAAAAGTGTAAAATTTCAACGGTGATAAGTAACAATTTTACATTTTCCGACTTTTTTCGTGATAGGACAAACTTTTACATTAATAAACGTAAACCAAGACAACAGTGTAAACCGGTTGTATTCAATTAATCAATTTGTGTCTTGAAATGAACAAAGTTTCAAAACATTGCTTTATATTTTCTGATAAATTTGATTTGTCAATCCAAGATACTGTCCAAAACAATGCACTGGCAGCGTTCCATTTGTCTTAACTCGCTAAAATTGGACCACAGTTAAAATGATGAAATCATTCAGACTCAGGGGCCCTGCCTTCGGCTATTCAATTTGGATTTCATTCAATATAATTCATGTTATCAGTGCGTCGTTTTTTCGGAACTTATGTACGAAATATAACTTGATATTTACCAGTTGCTTTCCGGTGAAGGAAAACATCGTGAGCAACCGGACTAATCCCAATAAGGCCTTTTGCCCTCTGGGTCAGATGGCAGTCGCTTTCGTAAAAACTAGTGCCTACGTCAATTCTTGAGATTAGTTGTCAAGCGGACCCCAGGCTCCCATGAGTCGAGGCAAAATGCCGGGATAACGTGAGCAAGAAGAAGAAGAAGTTATCATTGCGTCGCGCTTTTGATATTTATTTTACACATTTTCCTTAAAGCGAGCTTGTTTCAATGCAAAAATGTGGCTAAATGGAACGGACGACTGCTTTTTCATACAAGCCTAGTCCCCATTTTCTTCTCTGGATATTGACATTATAGAACATATTTTCACACGCTTCGTACTACAATGCCACAATTGTATTTATATTTTCATAAGCTGTTTTATGCTCATTAGAATATCATCTTACTAAAAACATCCTTTTTGAAAATCTTTTCTACTTCAGAGGTAGTCAGGAAAACTTTATACTCCAAGCATTGAAAATTGTTTTTATATGGGAGGCATTTTTTTGACAAAAAGTCAAATTCACCAAATTTAAAACACCTCGAGAACTATTTCAATTTGAACACAATCAGAAAAATGTTAGGTATTGTGAAAAGAAAATGTAATAATGTATAATTTAGTTTATATAATTAAAAATAATAAAATATTTTAAAATGGAAAACTTGGTAGACTGTCAGAAGACCGTGGACAAAAAAATATAGGTATTGTGGAATATATAACGGTCAAAGTCACAGACAACCTAACTTTATATTATGTTTCTAATTTTATTATGTAGTTTGAACCACAAATTATTAAGGGAAAAGTGCTGCTTGAAAATGTACATTCATTTAAAAGATTTAGCACATCATGCGTGGCCGGGTTTCATCGTGTACAGTCTTTAAGTAATTATTATTGTGTGAAAATGACGCTTACAAAATATACAGGTTGGAAAAAATTTATGGGCCCTAGAAGGAAAGTGCCTTAAAACCTTAAGTTAGCTCATGTTACTTAAAGGAAACATTATTTTATTTTTAAAAAGAAACATAACTGCATTTAAAAAAAAAACATTTTTTTTTTCAATTTTGCTTGTCTAACATATTGAATATAAAAAAAGTTTGTTATTAAAATCGCTTGTCTAAAATATTCTTGAGTACTAAATATTTGATTTTTTGGGTATTTTGTACGACAGACGAGTGTAAGACCTAATGTTTCTTTGAGAAATATTATCGTTAACATTAACTGTATCGACTAAGTAGTAAAATAAATAAAATAGCAAGTATTTATTTTTTTGGAGTTTTAGTCGGTTCGATTCCTGGGCGTGACAAGCGAATTTGCAAAAAATCTTTGTATGCAGTTTTGTTTCTTTTTTAAAATAAAAGAATGTTTCCTTTAAGTAAAATTAAATTAAATTAAATTTATTTAAGACCAACAAAGGATCAATTTGGTTAGTAACACATTTTAATCTTACAACTAATGAGCTAACTTAAGGTTTTAAGGCACTTTCCCTCCAGGGCCCATAATTTTTTCCACACTGTATACTTGTCTATGTAGAGTCGGTGTGGACCGAATTTTTAGCTTATTAAAGAGACTAGCTTTGGTGAAAAACTTGGAGGTGTCGTTGACGTGAAAAAAAATTAAAAAAAAATTGTATTTTTTAAAAAAATTTGTACATCAATATATCCTATAATTGATGTCATATAATTATAGTTGGTCAAGCAAATCTGTGCCTACTCAGTGGTCACAGAAAAAGAGTTGAGGAGAATGCTGAATTTATTGACAAGTTGATAAACTAATCGGGACAGGAACCTAGACGCCTTCAGTTTTTAATTAAACAATAACTAATAATGCTGGTGCAATCGGGTTAAAAATATATATTTTGTATTTTTTCCTATGCGTTTTCTTTCCTGCCAGGGGGGTGCAAGTGCACCCACCCCCTTGCACCCCCCTGCCGGCGCCAATGAATATTGGACTGTTTAGTTTCTGTAGCTCAACTGAAGGCTGTGAGAAACTCCACGTCATGCACATTTCTTCGGTCATCCATGGCACTCGCTATTGCATGTTCATATCATGCAAACATTTTCAACATCACAATACTGCCGCGTTTAGCTTATCCACTGGAGGTTTATTCGAAAACTAATACCTGTCCATGTCCTCATAATACAGGGCATGGCAACATTTTACACACCTTGTTGTATACTGTATCCTAAAACACAGAGGTCCACAAAAGTGGGGCATTTGTAACCAGTATATTAAGCTATAGACTCCATTTGGGTTCTCTCAGGGTTGTGGGTCTCGACGCTGCTATCACAATACACGTCTGGCAGTTTCCAAGATATCTCCTAGTAGATAATGTATATGAAGCTAAAGAAAGATTGGGCGCCAGCACGCATGAAGCGTGCAAAAGAAAAGAGGATTAATATGAGATAAAATAAACTATTGTTTGAGCTCAGTTACACATTTAATCACAATCCTTAAATAAATAGATGACGGGCAGTAGGCCTGATACAGAATTTACATACTTATGGTAATTATGCTAGGGTGAACTATGCTATAATGAGACGTTAAACGTTAGAAAGTCTATGAAGTCCTGTTTTCACGCTTAGCACTTTGCACTTGAAATCAAATCTAAGAGGCCACTATTATATGTTCCTTGCTAGGTTAATTTAAGTCTTAAGAGATCACTAAGAGAAATTAGAGTTGACCACACCTGAGACACGTGTTGCTACAGAGGCAGCAGAACTGCGGCTACATGCCGCTCCAGTGGCGCGCAGCAGACGGCAGGAGTCGCGATGATACGCAGCGAGACCGTCGTTGCGTATCCAGCCAGCCGTTCTAACCAGTACGCCACAGCCGCGATGAACAGCACGGAGTCACAAGAACAATACTGCAAGGGCAGGCTGCGCCAGCACGTTCCAGAAGACAAAGCCAGGTGTGCAGGGGCGAAAGGAAGGACCCGGGGAAAGGACCGGCTTTCAAGCTACAAACAAAATTACACATTGAAACACATGTTGGCAAAAGCGCATGCCCATGTGCACCTTGATTTTATCTCCCACGAAAACAGACCAGACAATAATTAAAACTCCTACATAGTAACATACTAGAGTACATATAGAGTACTACCACTCATGAGAAAACGATTAAATTTCGTACCCATGGTCATTATTGCCACGTATGCACAAAGACAAAGAAAAAACTACACTTTTCTATATTAAATCACTGTTCCTTACCCGGACTCTTGATGAAATTGTTGGTATCAACTTCTAACATGTTGACCCGAAGCCAAGTTAAAATGATTCACAAGGAATTCAAAAGAAAGGACGCCATTGCCACGTTGTATGCTTTAACAAAGAAACCAAAAATTAATACAAATCAGCACTATAGAAATTGCGCTTTCACGATAACAAACATCAAGAAACTTACCTCGCTACGGGTTATAAGCTGCAAAGTGTATTTGCATTTTAGAGCTGCTCGCTCGACCAGAATTGACTCTCCATCGTCGATGTCTCGCGCTTCACGCCATGCCGAATTGAAAAGTGACGGAGCATCGTACGCCTTCCACGTCCCCACGTATTTAAGTTGCCATATCAAGAGAGGACAAACAAATTCACACTCAGCCATCGAAATTATCTTTATAGTCGGTCAAACCAATCTGTCAGTCAGTGACAACTGGAAAAATCATTTATCCCTTTCTTTCGGGTGCCGGTACTAGTGCAAGACAAAGACGGCATGATTCTATCTGTCTATGTTTGAAATGAGACAGACTAAAACCAACAACAAACAATTGACAAACTATGAGTCTAAAATAATTTGAGAAAGACGATGGAATATATGGGAAAATAATCCGTGTGCGCTATTTTCAATTATACTCCCAGAACAAGACCTTAAATAATGTGTCGAAGCATCTGAGAACACGCCTTGCAGTAAATGTTGCCAGATTTATGCAAAGGTGTTATCAGACCCCGACAGATGGCGTTAAACGCCTTCGACCCGACTATCGTTTTAATATACTCAACACTATTCCTAATCTCGCCGCTAGATGTCGCCAGGAGTGTCGAAACGAGATTGGTTCCAAGTTACGATTTTGAACCGTAACATTACCACCTAACTTAGATAAAAAAAAATGTTTTTACTGACATTTTTTTTTTGAAATACCTTACTGCCTATTTCCGCTTTGCCATGAGGCATATGCAGCACCAATAAAGAAGTTTAATATGTTTACACCTAACATGCAAGAAACTATAATCTAAGTGAGTTTGGGAGCGATGAAGATTGGTGATGCAGCGAGCACAGGATACCTGAGCGGGGTGCACGTCCAACCTTTGCCGACTCCTTAAGCACTAAAAGCTAAGAATAAACTATTGTAACACCAGAGCGTGGTGTACAGATAGGAAGAAAACAAAATTTTCGATCCTTGTCGACTCCATGGAGACGTGTAGCAGAATGACACGAACTCCCCATGCACGGATTGTAAGTGAGAGAAAATCCAATGCATGAAAGTAGATAAACCGCGACTTAGCAGTCAAATAAACGCCTAGTTAAAGAAACTACAAATTTTTACTTTTATTTTAAGTGTCAAGACCGGTGATACATTTTACCCCCTTCTCCCCTTTTGTACCATATGTGCAGAAATGCACCGAAGACTTCCGTCCCCTTCCAGAGATACAAAGAGAAGCATTCAAAGTAACCATTTTACCAAGACATTAAGTCACGTGAGTATATGTCCCTCAGGATTTTGTTCCAACAGAAGTGGAAGCAATTTCCCCATACACTGTCCATAGAGAGAGAGAAGAGCAGTGTACAACAAGCAGAACATACCTACACAGAGATTCAAATTAAAATTAAAATTCAGTCATACGAGAGTCAGTTTTAAATAGAGATGGGCACTAATTACCCCAGTCTCCCCTTTTCCAGTGTCAATGTGTGTAAGAACACACCATGAAATAAATTTCCACAATAAAGAACACGAGAAAAAATAAAACTTCAAGTCTGAATCAAGTTTTTACGTGAAATGGAACGCACCCAGTCCTACGTAGGAGCTTCCCATTCCAAAAGGTCATAAGCGCCAAATGTCATCGAAAATTGTAGGTTGTATGAGAGCATGTTATTAAAATTTCGATCCAGATGGGCTCGAAATTCCATCCAATGCTCAGAGGAGCATGAATTAACACATAACTGCACTTTTCAACCACAATTTTCACTGCACAAAGCACTTTTTATCATCACTTTATTAATGAGCACTAGACCGACCTCAAAATCCAGAAAACCAGCTGATGTCTTGAACACCAGAGGACAAAATCATAGCCAAGCCTCCTCGACAACGAAAACTCGACGTCAAGAAGCAACAGTTTCATTGCCTGTAATGTACCATAGAAGAATCCAGTGTGAAATTCAACATAACAAAGACACTTTATTAGGTTATGGTGAATTTAAAAAGTCAAGTCCGAGATATGTGTTTTCAAACAGTGGGCACTATGCCAAACTATTTGTGTATGTGATCCTAACAATTAAAGTAACCAGATAACTTGCTTTGTTGTTTTATTTTCAACCATGTTTATTAAACATTTAGATAGCAAAGTTATCAAGTAATAGACCTAAACTAAGTGTTTAAAGTAATTAGTATTTACAAGAGTAGGTATTCGTACTTTGCAGAGAGGCAAAAGTACAGCGTTCATTTTAGAACAGAGAAAATACCTAGACAATATTCCTTTGTTGAACATTGCATAAACAAAAGACAATTTCAAAAGAGAGTATACACCTATTTGTTGATGCATTAGTAACCTATGTAAGAAAATTAAAACTATGCTTCGTGTGCTGGCTATCTAAAAACATTCTAAAACTATAAGACTTAACCAAATGAGATAAAATAATACCTACAGGGTAAGAATAGGTATTGTCTATATGACTTAAGTACACTATGTTCCTGTTTAGAACACAGAGAGAAACTTGAGTGACATTTTGCTTTATAAACATCACTTCTAATAGGAAAGAAAATTAGGTTTCTCAAACCTAACTATAGTAGTTGCAAATTAATACTATACTAAGAAAGAATGAGTAAGGCGGCATTAAGTTACTTTTAAAAATTAAGTTTCCTAAATGTAAGTATGAAGTGTTTAGAGAAATGAGAATAGGTACCAGCTGTCGGCTTAGTACAGAGTTCTTATGGTAGAATCTAAAAAAACAGTTTCACTTTCAATGAGTATCAGTAATAATAATAGAGTGCTTTAGCCTTCAATTGTAAGACCTATAAAAGCAGTGAATGAATAAATATAAGAATATTTAGAATGAGACGGAGCGAACTAACTTTGACCTTCAAGTAGCGAGTAGACCTGAACGAACTGAACCAGAGATGGCGGTGAGACAACGATGTGAAGTAGGACCACGAACAACATCTGTGGAGACCTGAAATTTTACCAGCGACCAACAAATTTGAAGAAAGAAGAAATAAATTAATTTTAGTGCAGTCGCTTGGTGCCTTTTGAAAAAAAAATTGTTTTAAATTATAGTGGTCTCTTTTACATTCATTGACATAGAAAATTGAGTTCATCTTGAACCAACAGTAAGTATTTATATGTAAGACTATTTTACATACACAGTAAGTAATTAATAAAAAAAAAAATTAAGTACAGAGTAGTTAAATTTTAGAGAATTTCCTATACAGTTTCAAAAAATACAGATTCTTGTTTTCAGTAAAAGTAATAAAAGTAATAAATAATACATCTTTCTATATATTATGTTAGACAAGTAGAAGGTCAAAGTATTAAGTAAGGTTGTAGGCGAGCAAACAGAGCGAGTGGCGGCGTCATGAAAGTTAAAGGTGTGCGAAGTGCATGCATTAGCAAGCTCAAAAAATAGCTAAGAGAGATTTCTTTAGAAACCACCGACTGTGATAACAATATAAGAACTAAAAGCGTCGCCCCACGTTGGGCGCCAATTGTAACCAGTATATTAAGCTATAGACTCCATTTGGGTTCTCTCAGGGTTGTGGGTCTCGACGCTGCTATCACAATACACGTCTGGCAGTTTCCAAGATATCTCCTAGTAGATAATGTATATGAAGCTAAAGAAAGATTGGGCGCCAGCACGCATGAAGCGTGCAAAAGAAAAGAGGATTAATATGAGATAAAATAAACTATTGTTTGAGCTCAGTTACACATTTAATCACAATCCTTAAATAAATAGATGACGGGCAGTAGGCCTGATACAGAATTTACATACTTATGGTAATTATGCTAGGGTGAACTATGCTATAATGAGACGTTAAACGTTAGAAAGTCTATGAAGTCCTGTTTTCACGCTTAGCACTTTGCACTTGAAATCAAATCTAAGAGGCCACTATTATATGTTCCTTGCTAGGTTAATTTAAGTCTTAAGAGATCACTAAGAGAAATTAGAGTTGACCACACCTGAGACACGTGTTGCTACAGAGGCAGCAGAACTGCGGCTACATGCCGCTCCAGTGGCGCGCAGCAGACGGCAGGAGTCGCGATGATACGCAGCGAGACCGTCGTTGCGTATCCAGCCAGCCGTTCTAACCAGTACGCCACAGCCGCGATGAACAGCACGGAGTCACAAGAACAATACTGCAAGGGCAGGCTGCGCCAGCACGTTCCAGAAGACAAAGCCAGGTGTGCAGGGGCGAAAGGAAGGACCCGGGGAAAGGACCGGCTTTCAAGCTACAAACAAAATTACACATTGAAACACATGTTGGCAAAAGCGCATGCCCATGTGCACCTTGATTTTATCTCCCACGAAAACAGACCAGACAATAATTAAAACTCCTACATAGTAACATACTAGAGTACATATAGAGTACTACCACTCATGAGAAAACGATTAAATTTCGTACCCATGGTCATTATTGCCACGTATGCACAAAGACAAAGAAAAAACTACACTTTTCTATATTAAATCACTGTTCCTTACCCGGACTCTTGATGAAATTGTTGGTATCAACCTCTAACATGTTGACCCGAAGCCAAGTTAAAATGATTCACAAGGAATTCAAAAGAAAGGACGCCATTGCCACGTTGTATGCTTTAACAAAGAAACCAAAAATTAATACAAATCAGCACTATAGAAATTGCGCTTTCACGATAACAAACATCAAGAAACTTACCTCGCTACGGGTTATAAGCTGCAAAGTGTATTTGCATTTTAGAGCTGCTCGCTCGACCAGAATTGACTCTCCATCGTCGATGTCTCGCGCTTCACGCCATGCCGAATTGAAAAGTGACGGAGCATCGTACGCCTTCCACGTCCCCACGTATTTAAGTTGCCATATCAAGAGAGGACAAACAAATTCACACTCAGCCATCGAAATTATCTTTATAGTCGGTCAAACCAATCTGTCAGTCAGTGACAACTGGAAAAATCATTCATCCCTTTCTTTCGGGTGCCGGTACTAGTGCAAGACAAAGACGGCATGATTCTATCTGTCTATGTTTGAAATGAGACAGACTAAAACCAACAACAAACAATTGACAAACTATGAGTCTAAAATAATTTGAGAAAGACGATGGAATATATGGGAAAATAATCCGTGTGCGCTATTTTCAATTATACTCCCAGAACAAGACCTTAAATAATGTGTCGAAGCATCTGAGAACACGCCTTGCAGTAAATGTTGCCAGATTTATGCAAAGGTGTTATCAGACCCCGACAGATGGCGTTAAACGCCTTCGACCCGACTATCGTTTTAATATACTCAACACTATTCCTAATCTCGCCGCTAGATGTCGCCAGGAGTGTCGAAACGAGATTGGTTCCAAGTTACGATTTTGAACCGTAACAGGAGTGTCGAAACGAGATTGGTTCCAAGTTACGATTTTGAACCGTAACATTATTTTATCAAATTAATAAATTGTGGCTGATTAATAACCGTGGTAAAGGGCTCGAAATGTCGGGATGTATGTATTATAAAGATAAAGATAGTTTATTATTCTAGTAGGCATATTACATTGCGCTTATGAATGTCAAATAAAGTTACGCCGGCTCTATCCCAATATGGGACCGACAACAAACTCGGTGGAACACATCTTTTCTACATCTTATAATTAACATGCATTGCGAGTTGTTGTGTATCTAATTACATTAATTAATAATATATAAATATAAATATGCTTTATTTGATAGCTCAATCGATAAGTCAATGAATTCAAATATGACATTGTCCTCTAGTCACAGATAGCTAAACCATGAAGGCCTAACATTCCCTCGTTATTGAATTCAAGCAGGCTAGAGGTGTATGCGTGTTGGTGCTTTTCTTTTCTTGAGCTGCGGCGAAGTACGCGTTCTGTAGGAATCTTAACTGTCTCTGGCAATGTAGCTTCCGATGTTTTCTCTAAAGTTTGATGTTTTGGTTGTACAGTCGTAGGTAGGTACAGGTAAGGTTAACTAACACGAGTAAATAAGAATAAATGCAATTGAAATTACTATAGAATTCATGCAATTAAATTACATATTAAATAATATTAAACCGGATTACTCAAGTTTATAAAGTCGATCATTGCAATTAAATTACTATAACTACAAATTGATTATACGCGATATAATCCGTTTTCATAGGTTTATTTCATAATAAATTGAGAGAGAATATATATATATATATATATATATAGTCCTCCTCATCGTTATCGATGACAGCGACCCTACTCGTAAATAAACATCATGGACGTTGTCTAGCGAGATAAATTGAGTAGGTACAGCTGCTAAGACAAAAGTCTACCGCGTAGACAAATGTTTGAAGTCGAGTTGAGATTACGATTAGATTACTACAGCAGCATTTGGGATTCGGTAGACAATGATGAGAAGGTTTGACTGTTAGTTCTGGTATGATAGCTACGTCATTCAATTTCCAATAGTTCCATCCATACATCCAGTTGTTATTCATACAACTTATTTTAGCAAGTTACTGGTTTAGGAGGAAGGAAGGAGCAGTTTCAGTAAAAACTACTGCCTTCACCTAATCTTGGGACAGAATTAGAATTCGGGAGTGGATCCAGAAATCGGGGAAGCGTTAAGATAAGAGAGTGGCATTAAACTGCTTTCCTACCTGGGAAGTACCACTTAATATTATAAACGTTTTCAGACACTATCTTCGGAAACAGTCCGGTTAACTGATCAACCAATGGCTTGTTTGTTTCCGTTTTGCTAGTGCGGTTGATTCGAGTTGTCGCACGAACCAGTATAACATGAACGGGTTCTATAACAACGAAGATTAATCAGAGAGTGTTCATATACTGGGTCGTCTAAACCCCTTAACTCGCCCGTGGGAAGCGGTTGGATTGTTACCTCTGGAGTGCGGGAAAGTCCGCGTCATCCGCATTCCCCCCGGCCATCCATCACGCCCGACTGTCTGTCTATGCTAAACTCCGCCACCGATTAGATATTTCAAATTATAACTTGCTCTTGCAATCCTAGATTAATAATAAAACAGTGTCTTTGGCATTTCATTTACCTATTATTGTAAAAAAGAGATGAAAGAATGATCGAGTCATCAATCAGGTTATTGTTTTACGTTATTATTTAATTTTTTGTTCTAATAATTCAATTCGTCGTTTCGTGCCGTCTACGCCTCACCGTGAGGAAGATATATAAGGTATACCAATCAATAGTCAACACTCACCCTCGTCACTGATTCTTGTCACGTTCAACCCTATTTTAAGGCTATACTGAACGAACCTAGGTCAGTGGTGTGTAGGTTTCAATTATTTAATACGTGTTTTTAGTAACTTTTTACCCTAACAATACAATTAATGTTTTTATTTTATTTTTTATTTCTACTGAGGTGTTATATTCATTGATATAAAAACATATTTAAGTTACAAGTAAACTTTACAATATCATTTCATCATTTTCCTCGCGTTCTCCTAGCATTTTGCCACGGCTCATGGGAGCCTGGGGTCCGCTTGGCAAGTAATCCCAAGAATTGGCATAAGCACTAGTTTTTACCAAAGCGACTGCCATCCATGCCATGCGGACCTTCCAACCCAGAGGGTAAACTAGGCCTTATTGGGATTAGTCCGGTTTCCTCACGATGTTTTCCTACACCGAAAAGCGATAGACTTTACAATATAAAACTACTTATTATAAAATTAAAAACTTTAATCTAAATTAAAATACATCTGAATAAGGCCTCCGCGGCATTTTTAGGGTTCCGTAACCAAATGGCGAAAAACGGAACCCTTATAGATTTGTCATGTCTGTCTGTCCGTATGTCACAGCCACTTTTCTCTATAACTGTAAGAACTATACTGTTGAAACTTGGTGAGTATGTATTCTGTGAACCGCATTAAAATTTATTTTGGGGGTTCCCAATACTTGGAACTGGAACTTTATTTTTTATTTTTTTTTCATTAAACCCATACGTGTGGGGTATCTATGATAAGGTCTTTAAACATGATATTGAGGTTTCTAATATCATTTTTTTCTAAACTGAATAGTTTGCGCGAGAGACACTTCCAAAGTGGTAAAATGTGTCCCCCCCCCCCCCTGTAACTTCTAAAATAAGAGAATGATAAAACTGAAAAAAAAATATGATGTACATTGCAAACTTCCACCGAAAATTGGTTTGAACGAGATATAGTAAGTAGTTTTTTTTAATACGTCATAAATCTTAAACCGTAAATTGCGGTTTCACTCACGTTTCACATAAAAAATACATTGTTAAAATTATGTAATGTACGAGCCCTCAGTGCGCGAGTCCGACTCGCACTTGGCCGGTTTTTATGGAACTATATTTCGGTCTATTAAAATATATAGAAATGTTGTGTTTCGCTAACTAAGTGATCGTAAAAATAAGTTAAGTATAAGCGAAGACTGCAACTGTTGAAACTATAATAAGGAGATGTTTAGCTACCAGCAACCGCCTCTAATTAGTTATTTACGATACAAGTGCGGAAAAGAGGAAATTCGAAACGAGTGGCGATAAATCGACACGAGTTGCACAACCGAGTACAATTTTCTTTAGTCTTGAATTAATACGGTAAAATAACCCAAAAATATTGGATATTTTTGTATGTATATTTTACTCACAATCGAAGTGAAAAGCATATAACTCAGGCATAAAAGTCCATTTTTAATTATCCACAACGACGGGACTTAATAGCGTAAAATAAGTTTTAAATTTACCTCCGACGTTTAGAGGACACCGTTGTCCCCGTGGTCTCGGAGAAGACTGGCTAAAGTTGACATCAACATCTTCTAGGCGCGCGGGTTTTTCGAACTACCCGCACTGGGTCTTGTTTATTAACTTGAACGTTTTGCGCACTAGGGATGTCACCGGATCGACACACAACACTTACGATATTCGATTTTTTCAACTTGAGATATTTGTTTTCGCTTACATTTACTAATTGTTTATTTTGCTTATTGTTTATTTAATACAGTAATAATGACTGGGTTCCATGTGGATGCGATCTTAAAACCTTCGTCTCGATTGAAATTTCTATGTTTTTTGGTTTCAATGGCTTCACGGATTTTTCTGCTATAAAACCCACGATCTGTAGAAAGTATACCCAAGAGGGTTGTGAAGCTCAATCCAGTGGTTTGGCCCTGACTCTAGTAAATGCTCAGCTACGGAAGACTTGTTCACTTGTAAGTACTTGTTCAAAAATCATCAGGTATTACGATATTATAAATATTTTACGCGATGAAGTCCTGTCGTGAATAATAATGAGTAAAAATCGTGAAAGTTTAAATCAATGTCCATTTTTATCCTAGAAAATAAAAAAAAAAATCGCTTTATGCCCTTGTTGTACAATCCACTATTTCGGTTGAGACGGCTTTATTTATAGTCAGGGACATTATTTTAGAACCTCTCATTGGATTTGCAAGAAAAATTCGGGATGCCATCTTGACAAATCCGCGGAATAAACTGTCCACACAGTATCTACAAACCATCAGCGCCAGCCGATGTCACTATCACATTACGCGACCCATTAACGAGGCAGGAACTATAATTAATCGAAACTCATTAATGTTGACTTCATTCTTTGCCGATTATCATTTGTTCCCGACCCGGCCGTCCCGGAAAAATACATTACGGACGCTTCTGGCATTTGTCTTCGTCGCCGCCGCGCCCGACGTTAATTAATATGGAATACCCTTTGGGTTTCCGCCTGTTTACCATTCTTTGATTTATGTCTTTATCCCGAATTCTATCTGCCTTCGTCGATAATTACGTAACACCTATTAAGTACGTTCGATGTTACGTGATGTGCTTATATTAAATTAAGCCCTTGTTTACTTGGAGCACGGTTTTGTTTGTTATAAAGGCAGTAATGTTGAGAGTAGACCCGTTGTTAGGCAAAATTAATAATGAATTTAAATTTCAGTTTAGTTGACAACATGTTGCCTAAGAAAGTAACTTTCTTAACTTCACACTTGGAGTTAAAAGGTTTGCGACTTAAGCCATCGGATAAGTAGCAACTTTATAGGTTTCAATGCTCTTTTTCAACTTAAAACTTGGGCTGATACCTAAAGATAATGTGCCTGTATTTTTTTTTCGGCTGCGGCTAAATAGGTTATTTTTAATACCAAATGCAAATTGCGTAGCATCGAGTGTGCTGTCAGACAGAGTATTTAACGGCTGGTGGACCAAGGTCACCAAGGTGTAGTATAACACCGCGGCATGCACCGCCCGCGTCAACGGTGCAGCAATAACGTTGCTACAGTAACGCTGCTGCGGTCACCTTCCGAATATAACCTTAGAGACTTACGTCAAGATTGACCGTGAAGGCTGTCATTGTCATTAGCTAGCATGTACAGTATATTGTATGTGATTAAGTGGAGCGGCATTCAAACACGCTCGCACAAATACATTATAGTATCCAGCGAGATGCCCGCAATCAATGATGTCAAAAGATGAAATTGACCTAATTTTTTTAAGGTACAGTTGAATTGAATTCTAATTTTCTTGCCTTATTTTATTTTATTTTGTTTAACTAATTTGACAATTTAGTAAATTAAAAAATATGAATCGGGATCCTACTACTACTTCACCTTACGCATAATCGATGCGTTCCTTATCATAAACCTTATGTAAATCAGTGGTTCTCAAAACACACAAACGATTTATATTAAAGAGATTTACAAAGGCTAAGTAGAAATCATTACACTGGTTTTATTTTCATTTCCAAGAAACTTAGAATATTATGCACTTCTTCAATGTCTGTAGATTTTGTAAAAGCAATTTGGGCGAAACAGGCGTATATTCAGTTTGAATCATGGTATGTTGTGGGGTTGAAACTACCTACACAGATGTGTACTATCTACCTACCTATTTACAGATTTTGATCACACAAAACTGCGCAAACAGTTAGGGCAGATGCCCCGGTTCTGTCCAATTTAGCAGCATTTTTGGCCAGTTGATTTTTTTATAAATATAGAAAACTAGTATATTAAAATAATATTTTTTCGTTTTTTAAAGCTTTATATGGCAACGAATTGATTTTGTTATGGTATATAATGAATAAAATTATTTTATAATAAGTTTAGACAATAAATGGCTAAAATCGCCCCCGTGGCCAGAACCGGGGCATCTGCAAGTGTTAAGAGCTGAATGTTAGCACTCTTCATGATTTTTTTCTGATTAACTACATAATAATCAATATGGAAAAGTGTATAAAGTTTCTAGGGATATCGATTCAAATTGAAGTCATCTTTAAAACTTTTAATTAATGATCTATATGCATTTCCGGCTAGAAATAGATAATAGATTGAAGATTTGATGGTAAAGTTATAATACTGTCATGTCCAATCTCTACAATCCTTCACTAAATTGTTTCTGTTTAGCCCAATAATGGTTTAACGCCTCAAACCGTTCCAGAATGCTTTGAGGCGTTAAGTCCATTATTATTTTATTTTATTATTTAAGGAGTACCAACAGCTACAAAAACATTATGCTTATTTAGGTAACAATACAAAGTCATTACAGGTACTCACAGATAGAAATTAAATAAACAATATATCAAACTTTGCGCGCAATTTCACAATGCTATAAATAAATTAATATTATGTTAA
Source organism: Cydia strobilella (assembly GCF_947568885.1). Lineage (NCBI taxonomy): Eukaryota > Metazoa > Arthropoda > Insecta > Lepidoptera > Tortricidae > Cydia > Cydia strobilella. The sequence continues at coordinate 15,990,002 of NC_086043.1, forward strand.
ATAAAGTTTAAATAAATAATACATTTTGGGTTTATTAACGTATTTGGAATATAGTGTAATCTCTATGCATTCTCCATTAGCGCATAGACAACCGCCGCGTCATAAACCATTATGCATCAGCCGGAATGTTACATCATAACCAGCTTTATGGTGATGAGTGCATAAATAATTTACCGACAGTGGTGCAGCGGCTACTGTCCAGTCACTAGACATAGTCTGCTAGGTACACGCGCGACCATTTCAATACATAAAACAACTAAAGTTAAAAGTTATATTAAGCATTCAAAAGCAAGTTGCGTAAGCACTTATTTGAAAACATTCGCGACTATTAAATATTATCTACGTGATACCTCACACTAGGTACATAATTGTTAAATATATGTAGGTGTTTATTTATATATATCGAATTTGTATAAATGTAGGTATATTTTAAAATATATATTTGTGTAAGTATAGTATCATAAGTAATTCATAACGTATGCGGAGTGAAATCTGGACAAAATTCAATGTCGTATTAAATAAAAACAACATAATTTTAATTTTAATAATGTATTTAACAAATTTTACACTTAATATCATAAAATATAACAAATAAAAGTGTACTCGTCAAGATAATTAATTATTAGTATAAGTACTCATGTAAGTGAATTGTAATATTCTTATGAGTAATAAAATTCTTTAAACCTAACAATGTTAAATGCAAGATAAAGTTTACTCAAATGCGAGATTTTTAACGGAAGTTGTGGTACTTTAAAGTCATCGGTGTCGATAATACACGTTGGCTTTTTTTTTAGTTAAAATTTTATCTTAGGAAAACTTCTTTAGGAAACTTCGTATGCTCGACATATTTCACATTCTCCTCCGTTGGACCATTGGTGTTCTCAAAATAATAGTTACTTGCCATAAATTTTCATTATAAGTGACATATGATTAGTCCCCCAAATATCCCATTACGCAAAAACAGCTTTTTTTACACATTTTGGTCAGTATGACGTACCTACATTTTCAGTTATTTATTTTTATTTTCGGATACGGTGACCTTAACTTTTCTTGGATGTTTGCCGACAATATCTTCAAGATATTTTTAAACAGTTTTACTGCCACATTTGAATAATCTCATGACCTCTCTGTAAGATTTTGTGACTCAGCGGGCCGTCACTTTCTTCAATCGATCTCTCCCAGGAAACTGGCTAATGCTGGAAGGTTTACCTGAACCAGCTCAACGAGGGAGAGGAGTGTTAGGGTCGGCAACGCGCATGTAACTCCTCTGGAGTTGCAGGCGTACATAGGCTACGGAGACTGCTTAACATCAGGCGGGCCGTATGCTTGTTTGCCACCGACGTAGTATAAAAAAAAACAATTTTTTTTAAAGAACAAGGATGTAAAAATATTATAAACATCGTTACCTCTAAAGGATGACTCACGTTAGACCGGGCCGTGTCTGGGCCGGAGCTTCCGGCGCTTACTTTTCTATGACATGACAGGTGATCACGTGATGCTTTCCAAAGAAAACGAAGCGCCGGAAGCTCCGGTCCGGACACGGCCCGGTCTAACGTGAGTCGTCCTTAACTCGCTTCCACTAGATGTTCCACTATCTTCGCTTTCGGCCATAGGGAAATAGTACTGGAGAAATTACATACAGTTTCGCGATGGTGTTCTTCTAGATCAAGGGTCGGCAACCTAAGTGTGTATGTAAGAGCGTGCGAATGGCGCTGAATAACTGTGAGGGACGCCGCAGGAGCCCTGCATGTAAGACGATGAGGGGCGCCCTGTATGTAAGAACTCGCGAAGCGCGATCTGAATTTCGACAATGTAGTACCTTTTCATTTCATGTTAACAAATTTTTTTTTGTACAATAAAGTGATTTACTACTACTACTACCTTTTGTCTAATAAATTCACGAATTATTAACAGTGTGCGGCCCGCTGCAATTTTGCTAACCGCTATATGGCCCTTGGCTGCTAAAAGGTTGCCGACCCCTGTTCTAGATTGACCACAATTTCAAGAGAAGTAATCCAATGCCCATGAAACTTACCGGATTAATTGACAGATATATAGACTTTAAACTGGCAGTTGGATATAATTTCAGTTTAATTTTTTGTTTACTTTTTAACCGACTTCAAGATTTCAAAGGAGGAGGTTCTCAATTCGGTTGTATGTTTTTTTATGTTTGTTACTCCATAACTCCGTCATTTCTGGACCGATTTTGAAAATTCTTTTTTTGATTGTAAGTATATACATACAGATTGGTCTCGTTTTTGTCAAGCTCGAGTTCTGATGATGGGATCCATGAGTAATCGAGGGAACTCCTCAAATGTGAAAGGCATACATATAGTGATTTTAGTATTTTCATCAACAAATCAAGCATTTACATTAAAAAAAGTGACATTTGATGAAGTAGGTAGGTAGAGAATGCCTCAAGGCGTTAAGTCCGTCATTTGTACTCTTTTTGTGTAAATTTGTGCAATAAAGTTTAAATAAAGAAAAATAAAATAATAAAACCGAAGAGCTGGCGGCTTCCTCGCACAACGTATCAGCATTGAGATACAGCGAGGAAATGCCGCCAGCATCAGCATCCTTGGTACAATGCCTCAAGGGCCTATTTTAGATTTAAGCTGGTTATTAATTTCGTTTACGTAGTACCACTGTATATATCTTGTATGTAAATAAAAAAAATAAAAAAAACTGATTACGAATATATATTTTATGGGCAATGCTGAGAACAAGTCGCAACGAGAATACCTTAAAGGCGACAGATTAAAACGCAGACAAATTACCTACCTTACGATGGCAACAAACTCCTTTGTTGCCGTCGTAAAAAAAACACACATACAAGTTTTTTACTCTGATTCAGATCCAAGGAAACTCTTTGAAAAATCGTGTTGGGGGATTGTCGGCGGAAAAATGTACTGTTTCCTGTTACTCATAGATAACATAAAAAAATCGAAAGGAGGAATATCATTTTTATTGGTTTTTGTTTAAGTAGATAGATAGACAGGTACCTATTTCCACATTTTGAACCGAATACCTACTGCCGACGACTGTGTGCATGGCATGCACATTGTGTTCAGTGATGTCTCCTAAGTACGAAATGAGTGGACGGGATAGATATATTATCATCACAAAGATTCGTCGTATCAATGATCCTCAAGCCTATAATATTGATAGAATAATTAGCTGATGTAACTTTAGAGAAAATGTAACTTTTTACCCCTGTGTACAAAACTGAAATATTAAGGCAGGTAGAGTTGTCGTCATAATTTTATATTTTTGACGTTTAACATTAACACTTGCACATTCTGTGCTATTAAAATCGCTGCCAACTTAGTTTGGTCTAACTCTAAAGGCTTTAGTAGTCAGCCTCTTAACGACATTTCTGTGTTCAAAATCGTCTAACCGTATTGACCAATTAAATTATGTTTAAGAATTTAATATAGATTTATTTTTGTAAAGAATAAAATGCAATAAACTAGCCATAATGCCAGCCACATTTAAAAAAAAGAACTTTCTTGAGGCTAAATAAATAAGGGTAAAATAGGGTAAGAAAGGCTGACTCAGTGGTGCATGGCTGATTTCCTCTATATTTTGTAATGTTTTTCACTCTATTCCCATGAAATGAAAAATTAATACCGTTGAAATATCTACGTTGTAATGATCGCCATTGCATAGTGGATAGAATATAAATTATACACTTTAACATACAGTATGCATAGTTGTGCTATATCGTACGTCATACCTGTAATGCTAACATTACTGGTATACCCACGTACATATGACAGGTACAATCTAATTTTGTATTCAAAACTTAAGTAAACGGGCTGTAACATAAGCATATCCTTGATACATGCGATTTAATTACAGTAAGGTGGAGGTTTCTGTCCTTGAGAAGGCTTTACCTACATTCTATAGTTCTGTAGGTGCTCGTGCTATTAAGATTTTGACACATATAAAACTATTCGGTGTAAGAGGTTAAGATACTTCATAACTTAACCAAGCAGACCAATAATAGGTAACGAAGGCTGACTATAGGCTATATTTCGGAAGGTTTTTCACTCTTTTCCCATGAAATGAAAAAATAATACCGTTGAAATATCTACGTTGTATTGATCGCCATTGTATAGTGGGCAGAATATACACTTTAACATACAGTGTGCATAGTTGTGCTATATCGTACGCCATACCTGTATTACTAACATTACTGGTATCATCAAGCCTTGTACATCTTTTGCAGATGATTTAAGCAGCATCTATGAGCTACCGACAGCGCCGCTCGTGGCTATACAACCCAATCCTTGAACGGCATAATCGCCCACATTTGTGACAAGTAAAATGAGGGCCCGCACCGAGGCGACCCTCGTCGCACATGTGTTTTATTGCCCGTTTTCGGCCCAAGTCTTGAAACCAGGACCTATCACTTTTTTATATTGTCAAATCTATAGTACTAAAAACACAGTGTATAATGCCATACGATAAATAAATAATAGTTCATGTGACGTAATAGTAGTTTATGTGACTGCTACATAATGAAAGGCATTAAAACTCGAGTGTGAGTTTATGAAACGAATCATTTCATAATAGAATCACACGAGTGTTTTAATGCCTAATTATGTACAGTTACATACACTGCTTTATCTACACACATATTATAAACTTTCTATGATATATTCACTAACCTCATATTACATCCGACATTGGGGCATAGTTGCTCTCTGGCGGAATTCGCGGATATGAGGTGGCGTCTCCGAAATATCTTTATCGCTCATTTTACACGAAACTTTTGCTAGAGTTACTTTAAAAACAACAAAACAAATTATTTTTTACTTACAAACTAATTAAGAGATAAACTGCACGCCAAATGGCGGTAAAGAAAACTTTTTTCACGCATGTCACGCATCCGTAGTTTTTTTTTAATTCAGAGACAAACTATAGTGGGGGTCGATTGCCATATCGTTCGATACCAACTAACAAGCGAGATTTGTCAAATTTGTATGCAATTGACATTTCATTTCGAATAAAACGTCATCTCGACTGATATTAGAATAGAGGTCAAATCTAATTTCTTTGTTTTTCAGAGATGTTCGAAATTTGAATAAAATAATATTATCGAAATCTATGTTATTATTTAGCAATAATAACATTTTCACAGATAAAAAATTTGCTGTAACAAAACAGTTTATCTTTATGTTGGCCATTATTTACGGATTTTGAAGGCATCATAAAGGGTTTATGATATGTGTGTAGATAAAAGTATTAATTATATAGAAGCTGCTTGCAGTTACTTATAACAGGATGAAAATTGTGGAACATATAAGAAGGCTTAGGTTTGACTTTTGAATTATAATAAAGAAATCTTTTCCCACGAATTAACATAACTCGACTCCCACCAGTTTGCCTATTTTCAGGTGCTGACGCGTTGAGTCTACACGTCTGCTTGTGAAGAAAAAGGAAAGGCATAAGGATAGCTCCGGCGTGCCTACACATAGTTTTGACGCGCAGCCAGTGCTAACTACTTAAATCAGATTTTTGCTTTCGTGCCAAAATTTTATTGAAATCAACAGATTTTATGACAAATTTGAATATGTAAGCGTAAACCTTAATTTATGGATAATTAATTATTTGTGTTCCATATTAGTCCTGAATTAGTAATAAGCATGTGTGAATCCTTAAGCAAATCAGAACTGGCGCTAAAAGGAAATGTCAAATATACTCGCAGTTGGCACTGGCTGGAACCCACCAGCAACCGGAAGCCATGTTAATTGGATATGTCAGACGCCACTGGCTTTCTCGCCCCGAGATAGTTGTGCTTACAAGACATTAATTATATATTAGGAAACTCGTCTGGATGCGGCTGGCGGTAGTGACATCAAAATTGTACGCGTTAACATACGTATGCTGGAAAGGAGAAATGGGATAAACGACATTTAGCTAACTTTACAAGAGAGCCAAAAAACTGCGATATTTTCAGAAAAAAAATCATTAAAATTCGTAATGAAGTCGAATATCTTAAATGAGTAACTTTATATGGTTATAGTGATATGTCCTATATTATCCTATCATAATTTTACCTTTAAATGGGTTATTTTAGAATTTAGTGTCGCTTAAGCAAAATTACCGTAAAAATAAAGAAAGGTAAATTTATCTTACCGACTTGTTTCACAAGAAATTATTCAGGTAAAAGAGTCCAAGCTAAATTTGGCATAATAATTAATCGAGTAATAATTTTCTTTTTGCAAAAGATGCTTATTGTAGAGTCAAGTAAAAATATATAGATGTAAAAATCGACATGGAAAAAGTCAAGATAAATTATCTAATCACTTATCAAGAAACTATTTAATTTAATAAGCTACTAAACTTATGGGACACATTCAGATTCAACCTAGGGTAGGTACAGGTACATCCTTTAATTTTTTTAGTTATCAAGCACGAACACTTAACTTTTGTTAGTATGTATGAATGTTTAGATTATATAATTTTTGAAAACCTGACTTGGTATTTTCTGAAAATATGAAAAATAATATGAAAAAGGAAGTAATAAAAAAATGACTAAGTGTAGTATTTCCAAGTAATTTCAGGGAAAACGGAATAAACGACAAAAGATTTAAATGTAAATGTAAAAGATAAACGCCGACAATTCAGCTTTGACAGTTAGGTAAATTTATCTATCGATGTTAATTTGCGCATAAGCATATAGGCGAAATGTCTCAAACGACATTAAAACTTATTATTAGGGCAGGTAAAACAAATCTAACCGACAGGGAAAGGTTAAATTGTCGATTTCCAACCTCGATTTGCTACAACTATGTAGGTGGTGCGCTGACGTGCCCAAGATGTGCTCGAGTATTTAGCAAGAAGATAGGGTACGTGAGCCACCTAAGGGCGCACCAGAGAGCGGATAATAACGCGAATTAAAAATTGCCTACTCCAGAGCACACAGTCGCTGTGGCCGAAATCGGTCAGGAGAGCATCAATCATCAAATTGTCATAAGGCAAAGTTATCCAAATGAAGATTAAACTGTACTGGCAAATAAGTAAAAAACTCTAAGGTTCATTATGTGGAATAACATTGCATATAATCTCCACTTTTTAAAAAGTTGTCAAAATCCAAGTCGTTTAGTGATTGAAATGTGTCCGTGATTCTCTGAATCACCGACTGGATAAGCGACCTAAAGTCGTCAGATTGGTACGAAACCTAGTCCATTCGACGCAGAAAAATCTGGCGATTCCAACGATGTATATAACTCAATATCTCTAAAACTGTCGCTTATCCAATTTCTCCTTTCCAGCGTCGATATGTATACATATATCTTATTGTGGGGTTAGATTCAAGGGTGCAATGATATGAATTGAATTCTCCCTGTTTACCCCTATATTAGCTCATGAGGACTGTTTTGTAGGTATTTTATAAACTATTTAATTCTTAATTTATGTGACAAAGCTTAACTAAACATAAATATAAAATAGCGGAACGAACTAATCATCTAAAATTATTTTCTCAATGTTCCTTAAGGAACTATTTTTTTAGACTAGAATTTACATCATAATCTGATCAATAAATTGCCGACACATCAATCCTATGCAAAATATACTGAGCTGAACTCGCGTACTTTAATTAAGATCTCATTTACTGATATACCAAAGCTCAAAGTTTAAGAGGTGAGATGTTTTACATTTCGAGGAGTGAGATCATTTCTCAACCTTATCACACAAAAGCATCAGATATGCTCAAAAGTAATTCTGCTGTTTAAGAGTTGACTGCAAAATGATTGATGGTGATGCCAACGACAGACGTCGCGCAAATACAAAACTTAATATTTTAGGGAAAATCATGAATATTATTCTTATATAATGACGAGCCATTTAGCTAAGTGGTTTCTGTATGTGCTCCCGAGATCGAGCAAACATTTGCCACTAGATACATGTGCAGGTTCTTCCGTTGAATATATGAGTATGTATGTATGTTTTGTTTTTCTTTTAGTTACTAAAAGGAACGCTTGAATTTCTTTCAAAGAAAACCAATGTAAGTGAAAACACTTGGATATTGGCATTCATTTACTTTCTACCTTTTGAAATCAAACGGAAATAATCAACGAGTCATTGCATTAGCACCAATACCTCATTACCTCGAAACATACTTAGACATACACCTATCTTTTGTAAAGATTTAAGCTCTAGCGTACAACCGGAAAACCAGTAGCGTCATTCTCTATCTTTAAGCCATAAGATGTATGAATGATTAAGTGCGAAAGATGAATTCATAGCATAATTCAATAATTTTAAATAAAAAAATAAAAATGTTTATTTTACTTTCAATAAAAATGTTTATTTTACTTTCAATAAAAATGTTTATTTTACTTTAAAAGTACATAATCATCTTAAAGTTAGTGGTTAGAAATGTTTTAATATCATGTCCATTATTATGTGAACTAGTACGTATTTATTTATTTTTAAAGTGGAAAAATTACTGCCTTGGGTGAGACTTGAACTCACGGCCTCTGGATAGTTCAAGTCTCACCCAAGGCAGTAATTCTTCCACTTTTAAATTTATTCTAAGCTTAATAGCATCGATCGCAGACGTTTCTGCTTGTTAAAAATTAATTTAGTACGTATTTAATTCGTAATTATCAGTATGTATCAGCATCGTGCTAAGTTGTAGGCATATGTAATCCAGCAATGAATGATGATAATGATCCATATAATAAGAAGTTTGTATGCAAAATGATTAAATTCCTTTTGTGAATCATCACCAGTTAAACTAGAATTGTGTTATTATTACGTCTCTATGTTCACGTGCTGTGCTGTATTCACGTGCTCACGTTTCATGTATGTATAACCTACATACATACCTACTTAGTTGAATAAATATGACTTTTTCGATACCTAACTTTTAGTGGACAAAAATGGACAATGGTCAATCTAAGAAATATTTAATTTACTGTAACAAATTTTGGTATTTAAATGTTATAGTATATTACACACCTATAAGTAGCAGGAAGGAAGGCAGTAAAGTACGAAATGTATCAGATCACATGTAAATGTCGGCCGAGGCGAAACCGAAGTTGATAAACACGTGATCAGGCTTTCTTATTTACTGGCCGACGTGTTTATACTATTTTTCTGTTCGACGGAGCCCGAAAACGGCAACTTCGTTTAGCGCAGCGTACCCAATGTTGACGCTTTCCGCATGAATAAAAGTAACAAAAACGATGATGATGGAGATTTAAACTTTTGCGATTTTAACTCATTATTACTTATTTACTAAAACGAGACTTAAAATCGCGCATTATTAAGTTTTAAAGCGCGTTCAGCATTGGCTAGAAGATGTTGATGCCAACTTCAGCCTGTCTTCTCCAAGACCACGGGGACAACGCCGTCCTTAAACATCGGAGTAGTTTTAAAACTTAATTAGGTATACGCGATTAAGTCCCTTTTTAGTAAATAATAATATTACGATCGTATCAAATGCTCTTATCTAAAGCATAAATTGAATAGCCCTCGAAATTCCAAATAGTGGCGATAATTATGTAGGCATGTGTTGATGTAAGAGGATGTTATCACAGCAGGTCACGATGGACCCTCTAATGCTTCATCCTACAAACGGCATTGTTTCTCCACTATCTTCCGGTCTGGATTCCTGGCTGACATTGCTTACTCGGCGATGGTTCCGCGTTGGTTTTTAGTCCAATCAAAGTGTTGATCACTGTGGTAAGCGTGTAAGTAGGTATCAGAGACTATCACAAACTGCTTTTATAAGAATACCTATACAATCTAATTCCGTCTTGCGAGTGTGTTCATGGTGCGGGTTTCGCAAGCGAGTGAGGGTTGTAAATCGAATTTCAATACGTCATATCCTCATGAGAAAACCCGTTTATTGTATTTGTTTATCAACATATAAAATTATTTTAAGTATTCATTGTCTATATTATAGACAAAATAAATAATGCTTTTATTAAACACATAAATACAAATAAGAAACAGGAATAGCCAAGTTACAACTAAACATTGAATGCAATGCAACTACTTAAAAACTAAATTAATATTAAATAACCTATATGTTATTAGACATCAAGTTGCCACTTATGTAAATGATGAGAGTATAAATTAAATGTCTGTTACCTATTACTTTTTAATTTCCAGCGGTAATTTTATTAAATGGCAAGTAACTTTAATTGTTATTTAATGTGCATTAAGGCCGTTCCATCGGTTTGCCGCTGTCACTGTCACATTTCGCAAGAAAGAACGGGAAAGATCATGCGCGCCAAGTGTCAATTTTGATCGAATTATGACGATTTTTATTTATTTTAAAAACGTTTCCTTTCAAAATCGAAATTCGAAAGCTATGAAATTACTATTTAAGTTAAGATTGTTTTTTTCTTCTTTTTATATTTATTATCACATAATAAATAACAGAGTAAAGTTTGATTAAAAGTCCGAGTTAGAGGTTACTTTGGGAATTAATTGTATCGAGCAAAGTGTCATAATTCGTGTATCGGAAGCTATGTTATTAAAGATAATATAGTCAAAAACTACATATTTTTTTTCCACGTCTACGAATATCAAGGCCTCTTAGAAATACATGATCATATAAGGAGATTTTTTGCCTTCTGGCTCAGGGAACCGCCTTAATTGTTTCGCTCTGTATATACATTATGTTACCTTTTTTAGGGTTCCGTACCCAAAGGGTAAAAACGGGACCCTATTACTAAGACTCCTCTGTCCGTCTGTCTGTCACCAGGCCGTATCTCATCAACCGTGATAGCTAGGCAGTTAAACTTTTCACAGATGATGTACTTCTGTTGCCGCTATAACAACAAATACTAAAAAGTACGGAACCCTCGGTGGGCGAGTCCGACTCGCACTTGTCCGGTTTTTTTAAGGTTGATTTTGATGTAGCATAACATATGGTAAATAAAGCTGTGTTTGTCATCTTAGAGGTAAACATTCTTAGTTGATTGGTCTATTCATACACTGAAACTATAAATCACGCATTTATTTCGTGAGGCACGGATCTGCGGCCAGGGTACGTGCTTATCTGTTATTTGCAGCGCGAACGCTATGCCGTGCCGGCGGTTTTCGGTAACATGTTGATAAATATTGGGGGAGATTTTGTGTAAAGGTCGGTACAGGATGTCGAAGGTAAAAATGTGAGCTGAATACCAAAGTCTGCAAAAATCTTGGTTAGACATTCGTGGAATCGCATCAGCAAAATGTTGGTTGTTTTTTTTATATTTTTTCATGCATAAAACCTGTGAAAGACGTGTCCAATCTTCTGGGAATTTCTAGATTATTTTATCCGAGTCATGGCAGTATGGAAACAACAACAGGTTTTGTGCTAGCGTAGATTTGAATCAACAATAAGATTAGCATTAGCATGAACAAGAAATTACTGCATATCTATAGGTAGCAGCTATCTTAATAAATAGAAGGGTAAATTTACAAGTCTTGTCATGCAAATACATATGTTTATAGATAAAATTACTTATAATAAAATATATTTCAAATACTTTTACTTTGCTTTTAGGCAATAAAACTTATCTACCTAACTAAAATTCAAAAACAGGGAAATAGAATCAAATTGTGAACATACGTGAACATCTATTTCTGTCGATTCGTAACTATATTTCGTAGAATAATTGTACCTACCTACCTATGACAGTTAATTTTTATATGGAGTAGCTGTCACGTAAAATGTTTGTGAAGACATGTTTTGTAAGTTTAGCACAATCATTTATTTATAAAAGTAACTTTTAAGTAATAAAATTACGGTAAATACATATTTTCACCTCAGCAGCTCGAACAAGCCTACTTTCGTCACTCCAGGGAGTGAAACAAAGTAGCTTTTTAATTAGTGATGGTCATGAACTGCCACTTCATACTTTGATTACTTTTTTTTTCTTGTCTGAATTATTCTGTGTAATTCGAAATACATTTTAACCTTTAATATGTTAACTACTGGGGTGAAAAATTATGTGTGCAACACGAGAGCAAAGTTATTTTACATCTCGTGTTTTTGAGTCCCTCGCTACGCTCAAGATTCTAACTTAGAATCTTTCGCTTTCTCGGGACCCAAAATAAATACTCGCAAGAAAAACCAACTTTCCTCTCTTGTTGCACAAATAACTATTCTTCAATTAGTTCTTACTCTATTCTATTGCAATGTATAATTTTAAAAATTAAGTACGTATTGAAATAAAGTTAGTATGATTTGAATATATAATATGTCGCTTTAATTATTTTATTAAATTAGTTCTTAAATTAAGTCCAACCAAAAGAGTCCAGACGGAACTGTAAACCATCATTCGAGGCGTGAAGTAGGTACATGTATTTCGAACACTGAAGCGTTTGAGATATAGTAATGATAAATGCAATGTAAACACTAAATCAGCAGGCATTGTCCGAGTGTTACTTAGCTGCTGGTCTATTGAGGATCGCAAATCCCTCGAGCCGTGCTGCAGTAATCATCTTGGATTTGTGCAGCACTTAACTTGATTCAATTGTTTCTAATCCGATCCCGGTTTAGTATTGCACATGACTGTATTAAGGCCCAGTTATTCAAAACGTAAGTCCTGCACGTTTGCCAGATTCGTTGTAACAAATGAATGTGACTGAAACTAAACGTCATGTTATCACCAAAAATTAATGTTATAAAAATGTATTCTAGAATTGTGAACTCTGCCATATACCTACCCTGGTAAGACAGCTTTGTCGTTAATTAAGGCGGCTTATTTGAAAAATGTAGGCGCGAAGGATCGGACACCCATACAAATTTTGATTTTTTTTCTACTGATATAGTATAATTTTAACCACGTCACTCTGCCAACTTTGTCAAAACTAGTTTGACCATCCGCCCTTTAGGATCCTCTTACACCTTTCTGAATTTAGTAACTGACAAGAGGGATGCCGCAATAGGTACATACATGAGACATGGTTTAGATATTTTCATCTCACTTTCACGTATTGCTGCGTCCCTGTCATCAGTTACTAAATTCAGAAAGCTGTAAAAAGCTATTTACTACTTGAGCAGAGGCAAAGATAACTTTAAAAGAAAAGAAAAAGAAAGAGTTCTTACGCTAGTATTGTCTATCAATAAAAAGGACGAGTAAAGCTTTTGACGATACTTTTCTGGGCAGACTTAGCCAACTAGATAACGTAACGTTGTGTGTTACTACCCTTATCTTTATGATGCTGGACCACTTGCGTCTGCAAAATGTCTATCTTTATTATCTCTTATTTTATCTTATAAATTTGACACATGAGCCCACACTAAGTAATCACTACATGGTATAAAACAAAGTCGCTTCCTGCTATATGGATGGATGTCTGTCCCTATGTATGCTTAGATCTTTAAAACGGGTGTATAATGTTTAATATAAATATAGATATAATAACATACATTTGTTATAACGCCATTTGATGTATTATTATATTAATGTACTTTTTATTATACGTTTCCTTTATTATATTGTGATTTCATCTGAACTATCATTGATATAATGCCTATTTTTAAATAGTATATGGACATGTCTTATAATGACATTTGTTATATTATATTTTCATATAACGTAATACTTCATATAATTTTATAAATTATAAATACATATATTGTATAACAATTTTTAGTATATTTTATTTAAGAATAACGTAACATTTTACATACTTTTTATAACTAGTACGCAGCATTATGTGAAATACAAATTATCCTAGTGTAAACACGCCTGACGAAAAAGAATAGCAAGTGTAGCATGCAGTTCTAAACTAACCTAACCAAATTATTCACGGATTTCGATTCTGTGGGTGCCGGAGTTCAAACCTAACCTAAACCACTTTTTTCCTAGGTATTTATTCTACGGGGGGTCAAAGTTCTAACCTAACCTAACCCTCCTTTTGCTAGGTAGTTATTCGTTTGTGCGGACTCGCAGTTTCAACCTAACCTAACCAATTTATGTCATGCAACTATTATGCCACACAAATAATTATGTGATATCACTTGTTATAACAAATAATATGCTTTAGAGTGTGTAATAATTATGGCAATATATATTAGACGAAGTGTAAATATGCCGTATGACCATTATACCAATAATTACAATATGTGTACCGTTAATTAGGTATTACGGTAGTATGCCATTTATTACGTTATTCAAAGTAACGATATACCAAACTATAATATATGAAAAGTAATTATAACAAATGTAATGCACTCCTTTAAAACTACGCAACGGATTTTAATGCGGTTTTTTTAATGAGTGATTCAAGAGGAAGATTTATAAGTATAAATACATCAGCATTGCACCAGTGCGAAGCCGGGGCGGGGCACTAGTAACTTATATATGTATGTACATACAACATACATACATGTAATATATAATAACCTACCACAAGAATACCTTCTTATGAAATAGACAGATATTGAGGACAGAATAAGTGAATTAGTCATCATTCAAGTAACAATTAATATTAATATTACTGGAAGTTAGATAATGTGTGTTGTTTTACTATATGTATATTTGGAGGCATTAATGCTCCGAAGGCATCCATCATCTGGGCTTAATGGCTTATTCGAATCAATTAGTAACTTGAAGCTTCGTCTAACGCAGCGTCTTATTGATTGTTCTGGGTTGATTTACGTTTTTATTACATGTTTCTTCAGTTCCTTGTCATTGGTCTATATGAGAAACTTTAGTGTCCTACTGAAAACATAAATATTTCCAGCCTATATTTCCCTAATTAAACTACCTATGTATATTTCATTGTTCATCTTATGTTTATTGCACGATATACAATATCTCTCACTTCCTTTTAGGAGCTTGTGTGGATACTGTGGATACAGTTAAGACGGAGTTTGGGTTTACCCAAGAGTATTTTTATATTTAGCCAACTTTAACCTTGTAACGTTTTTTTATGGTGTCTAGTGCAAATATGGTCTAGTTTTCGTGTTTAAAAAAAATGGGATTTGGCCTAGATAAGGATTACTATAGAACAGATTGCAACAAACACAGTCCGCACCTCACTGATGTCTTAAGATTGTATGTATCTTATAATTTGTCATTTGTCGACTTGCTGCATACTTTAAAATAACATTTTAAACAAATATATGTCGGTAGTTAATGGGAGGTATAGATCATTCACTTGACGTTAATATCGATGTCGAAGACGACCTGACGTTTATAAGACATCTGTCAAAAGGTTATTGCTTCCTTGACTAATTGTTATACCTAGTAAATACATTAACTTAAAACACACCGATTCTTGAAATGTTAATGGGTATGTGACGTAATGTTCGCCCAATAAGTAAACAGGAAATTAAACAGTTGTAAAACTTCGATTACAGGAAATTAAACAGTTATAGTAGGTAGTCTAATAATCTCGAGAAAATCAAGATTTGGCTTATCTTCTCATAGGTACACAGGATAGGTATCTTTTTTTAAACTAAAAACCACAGCCATAAACATATTCACTACTTAAATTGTAGTCAGGACGGATTCCAGTGCTCACATTGCATCCTTGTGTTGATAAAGATGGATCTGAATTTGTACATTAACATATTCACTGCCAGCTGCCAGTGACCCGCTAAGCGGGTTCTCTGTTCGTAGGTGCTTTTCACTACAAACGGCGCGTAGCACCCACTGGCAGTGAATGTGTTAATCCTCGGAATTTTGTAACGTGCATGTTGACTTGAGGAACCTCTGGAGTGCAAGTGTACAAATGCTATTGTGTTGTACTAGTTTTCAGTTGGCCTGTAGGTTTGTTACAATACCTTGTTTAAAAAATGACAGTATGGAATAATCAACGACTCCTCGAATATTAAGATTTTTCGCTTTTAAGTTTGTGATATATTTTCGTGGTAGACTTTGTATCGAGTCATAGGGATCAAGCTGCTACAATAATGGTGAAAATGCTTTTGCGCTCTTTATGGTCAGTAAATAAGTTTGAAATTGAATACAAGCACTTAACGACCTTTCTTGCCACGAAGCCGTACTAACAATTGGTTTTTACTTCTCTCCAAGTTACATTTATGTCTTATTAATGTTCGTTTGGTGGGTGTTCAGAAACTTACATATATAAGTATTATCCTAATTAACCGGTTACCTGGGCATACAATGTGCCATAGAGCTAAAAGTAGAAGAGGTGTATAGTGTAAGAAAGGTATTCTTAATAATTATCAACAATACCTATACCCCAGTAAAAAAAATGTCAACGTATTTTTGGACAATCCTGTAATACGAAAATCTCTGGCGATCGCATCTTAAGGCTATAATTTTAATTTACCATAACTGATAAAAACCTTCATTGCGTCTGTAACACTTAATCTGAGGATGCCCATTTGCGCACAATTCTCGTGCCCACTTTTGGCCTCGGCCAAATAAAAGATTTCGGGACTCGCGCAACCCTTACTTGGGCAAGAAAACAGCTGCATACCAAGATGCAATTATAATAAATCCAGATCCATATGAAAATATTAACACCAGATTTTGGGTTGTTTACCGCTCAAATCTTACGCCTACGCTGCATAGCAGAGCTTAAAGTAACTGATCCAGTTTTAAATGTCACATTTTGCGTTTTTATTTGTTGTATTAATATTTTATGTCTTTGTTTAATTAAAATTTTGCCTTATTTAGATTACGAATACAACCCAAACAGAATATTATTATGATATTTATAAAACCACGTAAAAACAGAAATCCACATCATTAATGAAAAGCTTTATGTAAAATTCTTCGTAGATAAATAATTTAAAATCAAACTGAATAGTGAATTATCCCAACTTTCAACTACTGAATATTTAAACTTGAATATTTAATCAATTTCGTTTGATCTCATATGTTAAGCTAATTAGTAAAATAGCAGATTAGAAAAGTAAATCTTATCGTTTCGTCTTTACAGTTTCCAAGCTTTTAAAATATGATTTAAATAAATATCCGAAACATTTTAGACGTAAGACTTTTTAATAATTTACCATTATTACTCTTGCCGTTTTATATTATGAAATATATTTTTTCCATATTTTGCCTTTCCATACATTCCAAAATAACACCCTGCCATATGTGCTCGCAATACACTGTTGCGAGTATAAAATATATGATATGGTTCAATCTGCGTCACCAGACCAGGTATTCCTCGACGTAGACCAGCGGGCCTAGCCAAGTAGGTAACCAGCATCGCTTAATAGAAAACTTGAAACGAACTTAAATAATCACTTCACTTTGACTGAATACATTTTTTTTTAATTTATCAATCAGATTATATATTTTATTCTTTTTTAGATAGCTTATAATTATATAGTGCCTACCGAAGTTTGTACGAAACATGTATTATCTTTTTTTTATTGTCACATCTGTATTGGGAACAATTACCAAAGTACTTAGACTGATTTATTACCAAAGTTACTTAAGTCTAGTCACTTTAGACATTTTTATGTGTTGACAAGGGATTAGCTCCTTGAAGAAATAACTCGAATTAAAAATAGCCCTTTATAAAACTTAACTATATTTTTTATTGACGATGATGGTGATAGCCCGGCCAATTTCGGTCATATGGCCGCTATAATCAATGGACTGTATTTTATTAGAGATACAGCAATTATTTTATTAAAAACACAAACGATGTCTGCAACAAAATTACCCAATTCCTCGATACCCATATCGTTTTATATGGTGAATATTACTTAAATTTGATAATTGGAACTTTTTCTCAGTCGTCTGAACTATAAGCTCAAACTAAAATGGATAATCTGCATTAATTAAATAAATTGATCTCATTTTAATGGATTGCCATTCTTAATCGTCATTAACGTCACGCCGGGGTCGGGCAGACAATTCCAGCTGTCTTCTTACAAAACTTAGTCCTTCTCTTGCTAATAGAAAACTTGCCTTTGATTTCGTAAACGTAAAAAACATTTTAATTGCAATTACGGGATTGTTATGTTGATAAGCAAGACGACAGGAAATAACACGTAGGTATTGAGAGCTTCAAAATATTTAAATATGTATATGGTAATAAGTTTTCAGTTGGCCTGTAGGTTTGTTACAATACCTTGTTTAAAAAATGACAGTATGGAATAATCAACGACTCCTCGAATATTAAGATTTTTCGCTTTTAAGTTTGTGATATATTTTCGTGGTAGACTTTGTATCGAGTCATAGGGATCAAGCTGCTACAATAATGGTGAAAATGCTTTTGCGCTCTTTATGGTCAGTAAATAAGTTTGAAATTGAATACAAGCACTTAACGACCTTTCTTGCCACGAAGCCGTACTAACAATTGGTTTTTACTTCTCTCCAAGTTACATTTATGTCTTATTAATGTTCGTTTGGTGGGTGTTCAGAAACTTACATATATAAGTATTATCCTAATTAACCGGTTACCTGGGCATACAATGTGCCATAGAGCTAAAAGTAGAAGAGGTGTATAGTGTAAGAAAGGTATTCTTAATAATTATCAACAATACCTATACCCCAGTAAAAAAAATGTCAACGTATTTTTGGACAATCCTGTAATACGAAAATCTCTGGCGATCGCATCTTAAGGCTATAATTTTAATTTACCATAACTGATAAAAACCTTCATTGCGTCTGTAACACTTAATCTGAGGATGCCCATTTGCGCACAATTCTCGTGCCCACTTTTGGCCTCGGCCAAATAAAAGATTTCGGGACTCGCGCAACCCTTACTTGGGCAAGAAAACAGCTGCATACCAAGATGCAATTATAATAAATCCAGATCCATATGAAAATATTAACACCAGATTTTGGGTTGTTTACCGCTCAAATCTTACGCCTACGCTGCATAGCAGAGCTTAAAGTAACTGATCCAGTTTTAAATGTCACATTTTGCGTTTTTATTTGTTGTATTAATATTTTATGTCTTTGTTTAATTAAAATTTTGCCTTATTTAGATTACGAATACAACCCAAACAGAATATTATTATGATATTTATAAAACCACGTAAAAACAGAAATCCACATCATTAATGAAAAGCTTTATGTAAAATTCTTCGTAGATAAATAATTTAAAATCAAACTGAATAGTGAATTATCCCAACTTTCAACTACTGAATATTTAAACTTGAATATTTAATCAATTTCGTTTGATCTCATATGTTAAGCTAATTAGTAAAATAGCAGATTAGAAAAGTAAATCTTATCGTTTCGTCTTTACAGTTTCCAAGCTTTTAAAATATGATTTAAATAAATATCCGAAACATTTTAGACGTAAGACTTTTTAATAATTTACCATTATTACTCTTGCCGTTTTATATTATGAAATATATTTTTTCCATATTTTGCCTTTCCATACATTCCAAAATAACACCCTGCCATATGTGCTCGCAATACACTGTTGCGAGTATAAAATATATGATATGGTTCAATCTGCGTCACCAGACCAGGTATTCCTCGACGTAGACCAGCGGGCCTAGCCAAGTAGGTAACCAGCATCGCTTAATAGAAAACTTGAAACGAACTTAAATAATCACTTCACTTTGACTGAATACATTTTTTTTTAATTTATCAATCAGATTATATATTTTATTCTTTTTTAGATAGCTTATAATTATATAGTGCCTACCGAAGTTTGTACGAAACATGTATTATCTTTTTTTTATTGTCACATCTGTATTGGGAACAATTACCAAAGTACTTAGACTGATTTATTACCAAAGTTACTTAAGTCTAGTCACTTTAGACATTTTTATGTGTTGACAAGGGATTAGCTCCTTGAAGAAATAACTCGAATTAAAAATAGCCCTTTATAAAACTTAACTATATTTTTTATTGACGATGATGGTGATAGCCCGGCCAATTTCGGTCATATGGCCGCTATAATCAATGGACTGTATTTTATTAGAGATACAGCAATTATTTTATTAAAAACACAAACGATGTCTGCAACAAAATTACCCAATTCCTCGATACCCATATCGTTTTATATGGTGAATATTACTTAAATTTGATAATTGGAACTTTTTCTCAGTCGTCTGAACTATAAGCTCAAACTAAAATGGATAATCTGCATTAATTAAATAAATTGATCTCATTTTAATGGATTGCCATTCTTAATCGTCATTAACGTCACGCCGGGGTCGGGCAGACAATTCCAGCTGTCTTCTTACAAAACTTAGTCCTTCTCTTGCTAATAGAAAACTTGCCTTTGATTTCGTAAACGTAAAAAACATTTTAATTGCAATTACGGGATTGTTATGTTGATAAGCAAGACGACAGGAAATAACACGTAGGTATTGAGAGCTTCAAAATATTTAAATATGTATATGGTAATAAGAGTAGGTAATACATTTTTGTATTAACTAATAGAGAAAATATCAAATGTGACGTTTGTGTAAAGAAAACAAATTTTACTACGACGCGACAAATAATACATTATCGTCGACCAAGTCACAGACCAGTTAACTCGCATATCCCAAACCACTGACGATAGAAACATGAAATTCGGAATAGATAATGTAGTGTAGTATTTGAATAGAATTTGTCTGTCAGTGATGCGTATCAAATTAAAAATGAAAAATGGGTTGGGTTGACATTTATGAACTTGTGTACATTATAGGTAAGAATATTACCCAGGCAAACATAGATCCAACCATAAAAGAAAAGAAGAGTCGATTTTATTTCTTTTATTTACTTGCGCTAGTCCACACTAATTATTCATTAGGTATACCTAAATGAGAAAACAACGTTTGTCTATCTGTATGTTTGTAAGCGACTTTTCACGGAAAAACTAGGTACTCAAGTGATTTTGAATACGTCGTACTTTAGATAAAGATTAAGCCTCCTCTTTTTGGACGCCATAGCGATGTTTGTATAGTTGTAATATGTACCTTTATCAGTCCATATCTCATGTAGAACCAGCGTTGATTTTGCTTTTAAGATTTTTTGTGGGTTTTGGCAAAGACCCGAAACTTAGGGATGTATTTTAATTAATTACAATTGAGCAATATCATCAGTTTAAATCGTTGACAATATCCGGACTCGTGTGCTTAAATTGTTCTTACATTCCGATCACGTGTTTTCACTTTCTAAAGATAATGTACAAATCAGCGAAATTGAAACATTACAAAAAAATGAGGTTTGTGCGTACTAACCTTTGTGGTTTCATGGCAGCTGAGGTCATCGGATTTCTGCGGCCTTGCGCGGTCGCCGACCAAGATGACACGCCGACCTGCGACATTTCGAGCACGAGCCTTGCAATCCGGATTATGAATAAAACGGCACCGTTCCAATTTAAACCTTACTGCCATTGTATAAGGTAATTTTTTTATTAACAGAACTTTAAGAATGCCATTTTTTGCGTTGTAGGAAACGGGTCCAATGATCTAATATGATATATGTTAGAGCACGCTTGTTTTGATGATAAATAATATTGTTTTGTTATAAAAATTCCATTGTTCTTTAACATAGATTAAAAACTGTAAATTATATCTTATCATATAATTAAGCTTTTAATTTGACTTATCAATGTAAGTTAGAAAATTTATAAATAGCTAGAGGCCAAATCATTAGTTAAAGTCACGCCCACTTAATTGCACTGCTTCAGTAAGTTACTTTTAGTTACTTTATGGTTACCGATAATATATTATAACGGCAAAATTAAGTATGTAATAGTAATTCCTTTTAATTCTTTGAAAATATTTTTATTTCTATTCCTACATCTTAAGTGTTGGCATAGATTTCATTATTGATGTCTTTACTTTCCAATCGGTTGAGTTTAATTATTTCTCCGTTACTTTCGTAACTTATTAATAATTATTCATTCAAACGCAAAGATCTTATGATTCGTATGATTGATAATTACATGTCGGTCACTATACCGTTAGTGAGGATTGTAAATATTTGAAAAAGGCTATACGAATCATTACAATAAATCGGTACATTTTTTGATAAGCACTTGAATATTGTTATTGATGATTCTATTACTGGTTTAAAATGAGTGAGCATTAATATTGTCATTCAAAATGGGTGAATATTGTTCGTCTTGACACTGATAGCGATGTTCACACCGTTATATACTAATACGAGTTGTTTCGAGGACTCTCGAGCCCGCCTACTTATTCACGATTTTGGTTCGTTTTCTCCAAGAGGATGTTAAATGTTTCATATTTAATTTATACCTTATAGTGGCTTTGTCCGTATCGAGGTTTTCTAAGATATTCTACAAGCAAATGTTAATGATATTTGTACCTATTTGATAATGAGTATAACCCGCATGTAAAATAAATAGTAGAGATTAGTGTCAACTACATAATTATGTACGTCTAATGTTATTTTTACAGCAGGTTATTTTTCTTGTCATGTTTGAGTTACTTTCCACAGTTGACAAGTAAAAACGCCAAATGCTTATTCTTACATACGAGGGGAGGCCCAAATATTCGCGGAATGAAGTATTTGCAAATTAAATAAAGAAATAGAAGTATTTTCCTTTTTCAATATATTTACTCTCGAGTTTAATGCATTTTTCAGATTGCCTAATTAATTTATGTCGACCATCAAAGAAATATTTTTTAATACAGTTGCTCAAAAAGTGCCACTTTTCGTGGCTGTTTAGCTTGCGGAAAGTTGGTTTTCGCGAACTAGTGCTTTTTACTTTTCCAATTTTTAAATTTTTTTACAATTCATGACTACTTATTGATGAGTGTTAATATTAGTTTCCTTTAAACGTCGTATTCAACATAAAAACCTACTGTTAATATAAGAATACGAAAAATATGCATATTTCATATTTTATTACTTACCTTACCTTACCTCTTCATCATTATAAGTATTATAACACGTTTATTTTTTAATGTTGAAAAACCGTTCTTAATAAGTTGTCTGAATGGAACGGAACGCCTGTCAAAGAAGAGGCGTATTTTCTTACTGCAAGAATGTTTTAAGTTTCCAAAGGCAACATTCGATATTGTTTTTATAAATATACGATACACAAATAATCGTAACTAATGATATTTAGGTAATAATAGTACAATGTTTTAATATTTACAATTGTTTCTGTCTTATAGAACATGCATTTGAAAAAAAAAAAACTTTCATTGAAGTGGGTTCAATAATAATAACAAAATCTATTCTAATCGAATAAAAACTAGAAAAACACCTCTTCATTAGTCAATGTCAACGATGTCACAGAATTAATAATATAAAAAGTTTCGAATTCCATTCCTTAATACTTGTTGCTTTTCTTATTTTTTCGCAACTATATTAAAAAACGTCGTTCGATACACGTGCGGATATGTCATTCTTTACTCGTCCCGAGTCTTGCAACTTCCCTACGTCTCGTGGCAAGACATCTCGGTACTCGTGAAGTAATGACATACTTTCCGCACTAGCATCGAAATGTACTATTTTAAGTTTGCCCTCAAAATGAGCCGAAATAGCCTACTTCACTTCTTCATCGTCACTTTTTTTTAAATTTGGGAACAAATAATAATCGCTGGGGGCCAGAACCGGGCTGTAGGGTGGGTGAACCAGCGATTCGAAGTCGCACTTGTTAAGAGCAGCAGTCGCAACATGGCTCTTGTGAACCGGTGCATTGTCGTGCAACAGCAACACGCCCTTTGAAAGTTTTCCCCGCATTTTTTTCTTTAATGGCTTCACGTAGTCTTTCTAATAGCATTGCATAATATGTCCCAGTTATGGTAACACCCTTGTCCTTGTAGTCGATCAGGAGAATTCCTTTTGAATCCCAAAACATCGTAGCCATCGCCTTTCCAGCCGATTCTGACACCCTGAACTTCTTCGGAGGTGGTGCACCCTTCTTATGCCACTGCATACTCTTTGTTTCGACTCAGGTTCAAAATGATGAACCCAAGTCTCATCTCGTCACAATTCGTTCCAATATGCGGGTAGGATTGTCACTGCACATTGAAGATTCAAAAATTGCTTCGATGCTTCAACTCGTTGTTGCATCTGCTGCGGTTTGAGCATTCTCGGACCCCACCTAGCACTCGCTTTCGTCATGCCAAGATGTAGCATCCTCAAAATTATTGTATCTGATACGCCAACTAATGCAGCTAATTGTTTCTTTTTGAGTCGAGCATCTTCTAGTACGAGTATATCCGACGATGTGACTTCATCGGCCGTCCAGGGCAAGAGTCTTCTTCAATTGACTCTCTGCCATGTTTGAAGAGGCCATGCCACTTGTAAATCATGGTTTTAGCAGAGCACTGGTCCTCGTAGACGGCTTTGATTTCATTATTTATAAAGTTGCGGAGGTTATCGCACGATATTAAATTTGCTCCATATTCGCACGTTTATTCCGCAATAATTTGTTTGAAGGGCGATTTCTTTAAAACAAATGACGGTTTTGAATTGACATTTATTTATATTTTTTTTCTAAAGAGCTCATACCAGATGTGCAAACAGGTTTTGTACCATTTTTTCTCCTTTTACTTCATTCCGCGAATATTTGTACCTCCCCTCGTAATCACAACACATACACTGCACCTGAACTCCTAAAATAACTGAGTACCTACTTCAGTCCTTTCACTTTTTGTCTCAAAATAATCTACTGGGAAAGGTAATATTCTTATCTTTTGTGTTTATTTCATCACAGGTTTTTTTTTCAATTTATTTATTATAAAAAAAGAGGTACAGTAAAGGTGACAGTCCATTTGCAACCGCAGCTGCGTTACTGCTCCGACACTACTGCAGCGGCCTGAACGCGTCGGTGTTATTGTCAATTTCCATAGTAAAATGAATGACGATATCGACTGCACGTAATATGGTGATTTTAATGTTTTCCCGACCGCAGCTGCACTACTGCTCCGACACGTTGGTGTTATTGTCAATTTCCATAGTAAAATTAATGACAAGGCCGACTGCACGTAGCATGGCCATTTTTGCGTATTTAGTGTATTATTGCAACTGCGTCTGCAGACCGCACGTCAAATCTGTCACCTGCACTGAAATGTCTTTGGGTCACAGATATTAGTAGTTCTAAGCAAAGAGGATATAACCACTACGTTCTAATGAGGAGCTTATTACACCCAAGGATATACAACCCCGATGGTACAGTCGCCATATATCGCTGATATATCGGGTCGGCCCAGGAGCTCACAAATATCTGAACACGCCTTTATTGTCAAGGCGCTAGAGTGCATGTTTAGATATTTTAAGCACCTCGGTCGCTCCGATATATCTGATGGCGACTGTCCCTACTGTAAACTTTTTTGCTAATCTATATTGAGCCATATCACAGAGCCAGTTAGGAAACGTGTGTGTTGTACACAATAATTGTGTACAACACGCACCGCGCTAGTTGTATGCATGCACAATTGATCTTGTACCTCGGCAGAGGGGAAATAGTGTCCCAATTTGTCAGTAAATAAGAACAAACAAAAATATACTCATCCATTTCCTTTAGGTACTAGTATACTAGCCTAAGACAAAAGGGGATATTACTGCAATGTTCTGCCACCAGAGTGCAGGACTAGCCTTTTTAGTAAACCATAGTGTAACACACTGTACCCACTACATACACATACATACTAACATACTGTAGTATACATACTGTACCTTTAATAGGTTTTTGACAAGTTTTCAGAGATAACAAAATATGACATTGATGCATCAAGGCGGTTTGTTTACAGAGGATCTACCGGAAAACGCGAATCCGAAATTTCGCTATCTGCCTCTTTATCGCTCGAATATGCAAGAGTGACAGAGATGTTAGATAACGAAATTTCGATTTTCATCTTGGTTTGCGATAGACCCTCAGATTGTGGTAGTGGCGCCCTGGCGCCCCCTATGCAGTTTCGCGTAATATTCCCTAATCCTGGCCAAGCTATATTTTCCTACGTGATTTTTTTATCATTTCATGATAAATTCATTAAACAAACTGTTCTTTTATTTTTTCGTAGTTTTGCGAGGATAGCTATAAGCTCGACAGGGTACGAGCGATAGAGAAGCAAATAGAATACCGAATAATCGGCAAAGTGGCCGAATAGGCCGAATAGTTGCCGAATATTCCTGGCAACTCTAGTCGTAATATCATATTATATAATGTCGTTTATGGCGACACTTTCTAATTTTGTCATTGCAAAATTTGCAAAGCCATTCCTGAGCTAAATAAACGAAGCAATCATTATTTTTTATTACAAGGAGCAAAAATGTTGTTTAATACCTCCTGGTAATATATTGATATCCAAACATATGAAAGGATACAAAATTGAACCACGAGAGAAGCGAATGGTTTAAAATTTAGAATATTGACAGTTGCGGGGGTCTTAAGGCATGAGGGTTAAACAAACTTTGTTACAGTGCAACACGCAATTTTTCATCACACCAACACGAGGAAACCATTTATTATTCAAATTAATTTATTAGAAGTTCTTTCTATCGGCCAAGGCGAGGGAAATAGCTTTCTTCATAAAAGATTTCATGTCTCGCCCGTCAAGTTTTATATGGATGCACGGTCATATCATAAAGAGTGCCGTGCCGCCCATGGACACCTGCAACACAAGAGGGATTTTAATTTGTGTCTCAGTTTCAAATAGGAAACTTGACAATATGAAGTGTAAATTGCGCAATTACTTATAGCTCTTACAAATAATTTTATTCATCACATCGGATTGCTGTGTGCGGTGGTCACCTGGTGGTCACGCATTTAGGCAAGAGGATGGGGAAGAAAATTTCACATTGTGAACTTACCTTAATGTTAAGAATAATTTTTCCTCTGCATTAATTTCATTTGAGTAATTTGATTGTATTACGTCAATTATTAAGTCTCATTCAATGTTGAATTGCTTTTCATTTAATCGGCAATATTATCTGAATAAACGATTACCATTAAATATCAGATTTTTTATTAATATTGCGTAGCTGCCTTCGTCGGACTCTGACTATTGTAGAAAGGCAAACTGGTCTTTTTTTTCATGTAGCATTATCGTCACTCGCTTCTTCACGTAAAAAATACAAAAGTAAATTAGTATTTTATTTGTACGTCTGAGATTATATGACTTGACATTGACAAGCCATCAACGAACGCTGTCGCGACTGCACGCCGCAACAGCCGCAGTCGTGCTGCTACAGTAGTGCGGCACCGCGTAACGTCGCAACTGCAGTGCAGCGGCTGTCAGAAATGGACAGTCACCTTTATCGTTGCTACTTATCTGCCAAACTGCATAGCAGTTTGTTGGCATAAAACTTATTCTACCCTTCACCACTGTAAATTAAGTTATTTTGGCGTTATACATAGTTATACGTTTTACGGTAACACGTGTAAAGGTATAGTTGGTCAAACCAAACTGTCAGTAAATGAGAACTTCCCCTCTCTCACTTCCTTTTCTTTTGGGTGCCGGTACTAGTGTAAGACAAAGAAATGAGACAGTTCTTTGAGAAACCATATTAACCTAAGGTCGTGGGCAAAAAGTATAAAGCAATCGGTTGGCATTGGCACCCGTTCCAGTCTAAGCAAAAATGTTTTTTTCAATTGTTTTTTTATACACAACCTTTGACACGTCTCGGCAGGATCTTATTGATCTGGTACATTATTTAAAGTTACATGTACTAAATATTTTCGAGTACGCTTTCCATAGTAATTACATACTTTCGGTACAATTAACTTACGAAAGTCTATTTCTTTGGTAACGCTTCTTGTTTGAATTTAATTTTATATATTAAGCGACGATAATTTAAATAAAAACAACCTAATAATTACATAGTAACAAAGCTTATTCCTCAAGAGAAAGTAAGTATGCAGATCAGTATTTTTAGCATCGGTATATTTTACATTAAGTAACATTACTAAAATAATAAATTTACAATATTAAATTATGTAGCCACAAGTAGAGTACATGTATATATTTAAAAATATATATTATATTAGCTCTTTGTTGTACAGATTACCTACACTAAGACATTACATAACAGGCAGAATAATGACGAACTTATCCCTAGGATCTCTTCCAGTAAAGATGAGTACAAGAGAATTGATAATGGACGGTAAAAGTATCGACTTAATATTTAGGTATTTAAATTTAATATTTGTAAAAATGGATTCGTCACTATTTTGAAAATTCTGACAGCAACTCATAGTTGTCTACTTATTCACTGGTCGAAAGAGCTGTCAGCTTTCTGGTCAACGGTAAAGTTGTCCAGCATTTACAAAAGATTAAGGGCTAATGGACTTATTCATTCAATTTTTAGTTCTTAACTGTTTTCTGTGATACTTAGTCAATTTATTCTCATAAAGAAAGTCATCATAATCTGCTTAATGAATACATCAGTGACGGCGTATTAAAAATAAAAATGAAAGCCAGACCTGTAGAAAAAATATTTCGCTCTGAAAATTAACCAAGGCAGTGCGATGACGCGAAGCGAGCTCTATGGACGCTTAATAAATCTATGGTCGGCTATATGACTTATTATATTATAAATTATATATTATATAACCTTTAAACAACAACCATCACCTTTAATCACATATCTCCTTTAAACGCTTAATACATTATTGATCATCGTAATTCACCTGCACCGTTTTTCTTCACCGCGCGCAGGCGCCGGCAATACCGATACCGTTTAACAGGCGCTGGCGCCGTTCTCGATAACTGAATCGATGTAGACCATTCATTACCGAAAACAGGAATACGTAAGAATGCGAGGAATGTACCAGATATTAATTGTATGGCGGATGTTGTGTCGCGAATTTTATCCGTTTCGGTCAAAACA
The DNA here is from genome assembly GCF_947568885.1 of Cydia strobilella. Classification (NCBI taxonomy): domain Eukaryota; kingdom Metazoa; phylum Arthropoda; class Insecta; order Lepidoptera; family Tortricidae; genus Cydia; species Cydia strobilella. The sequence continues at coordinate 16,018,669 of NC_086043.1, forward strand.
ACTCAACTACTTAATATTCAGTGCGAACATACGACTTTTTGTGTCCAGCCAGGGAGAATGCTGGCGTCATACGAAGGCGCCGGCGCGGAGCTCGGCGCCGTGCGCTGCGCGTGCGCTTAAATATCACGTTGAAAGCCGTGTCACATGAGCGCTGTAGCGGACTGTTGCAATTTGGTTGGGTTTGAGCGAAAATGTTACGGCGTGGGTAGATAAATACACGCAAAACGAGACACATTGTTAGTAGGTCACTAACCCCGTAATACTTAAACATTTCACACATATATTGAAAGTTCGTGATGGTTAGGGTCGCATGAAGATCCAGTAGCAGGTCAACTACACGTAAGTCAGGGTATCTTAATTATGCCTATCAATTATATTTTAGTACCAATAAACCCAAAGTAAAACATTTTGGTAATCGGTAGGTTATTGGTGGTGAAGCTCTCTTGGTAGCCAACAGACTTGAAAAAAGCATGAATACATATATAATTAATTGCTGAGTCGATTCATGACTGAAAGGCATAACACCAGAAAACGTTTCTCGTGAACCCTGAACTGTGTTCCTATAATTAACAACAAGTGTTTTTTTATTGATAATTGATAAGCTTCTGATAATAATCTGCAACGGTTAATATTTATAATATAGTCTGTCAAGCCATTTCCGTCAGTAGAAAAAAGCGGCAAATTTAAAAAATGTAGGCGCGAAGGGTAATCGTCTCATAGAAAATTTGAATTTCGCGCCTTTTTCTACTGACAAATTTGTTTGACCGGCTATAGCTGTTGATTCTAAGCGCAGGGGCCCTATTCGAGATGCACAACTTTCAGTTTCGGCTTCAACATCAGTTCAACAGTGGAATGAATCATTTGTTCATCAACTGTGGAAAGTATCATTTGGTACAACCAAAACTCATTCATTGAAAAAATTATGCAACAAAAATCAACTTTGTTTTCTTACTACTATACGGTTTAAAATGGCTCTGAACTCTGCGTGGTTCGGTTTGGTTTCGTTGTCACCTAACTGTGGATTGCTAATGTCAAATTTACCTATTCGACAACACACGATTTCTTCCATTCAACTGAAGTTCAACACGAAACGTCACTTAACGCATGTCGAATACCGCTCCAGGTGTTAGTGACCTACTTCAACTACCTAATTAAATTAAAAGAGCACTGAGTAGTATGGTTACATGGACTGGACCACTACAGTTCAATTAACGAACAGTTTAAATTTATTAATACTTACAAATCGACCTGTATTTACTATGTTGCAGTATTGGCATCCCCGTGTCCTCTAAATAAAACGGCATACATACACGAGCTGTTTGCGCCATGCGCCATAACGCTGCAGCCACAAGCTGGCCGTACGCGGCCGCAACCGCGGCTTGTCTGCGGCCGCCCTTATATTAGCCGCGCCCGCTGTTCTTGCCACCTACACCGCCCAAATATAGGGAGATTCATGATCAACCTTAAGACAAACCTTTAAAAATACATTTGAATGACAATGCTAGTTAGTTAGTTAGTTAGTCATTTCACTTCGCGTCGGAAGTGGAAAAGAAGTAACAGTAACTTAATGTTTGTATAAAGGAAACAATCAAATGTTTTTCTTTTACTGAGGTGTGCTAATAAAGAGTATTCTGTCTATCTATTTGTTTATAACACTATCTTTATTGAAAATGAGATAGTGATAATAACACGTGATTAGGAAATATTTCTGGACTGTTTGTTTGTTTGGCGTCTTTAGCCATTTACGCATTATGTCTCTGTAAACAAGTATTATCGTTATAGTATGTAGATTAGTTACGGTTTGGCGACACTCAATGGACATAAAATAAGTCGCGTGTTGTTATGCTTTTAGAGCAAACGTCATTTACGTTTTTAGATATGATAATACTCGTATAAAATAATAACATTAAAAAAAATGAACTAAGTACTTCACAAAAGAGTATTCCTACATTAAATGGACTTGGATCCTGTAAGGGTTCCGTTTTTGCCTTTTGAGTTACGGAACCCCAAAAAAGTATTGAAATACAATCATTAACCAAAAACGCTCGACCAAGGATTTTTCCGACTTAGGCCGTCAAATGTGTATGAAAATTCAATGCTGGTGCGCTTCGTATTAGCGCGCGCAACTATTGACTTATGTATTACTTCGTAAATACGTTATGGGCACTACGAAGTTGGCACATTTTCGTTGGTGCGCATGTTCGCTCGGCATTATATGAACGGCCCTATCTTTTACTTCTTTGCGCGCAACATGACGAACGTAATAACAATAATTCCGTAATAAGATCGTACCGTGCCCCCCCCCCCCCCCCCTAGCCCCGCCCTAGGGCGAGTCATTCTCGTTATTGTCGTATAATTTAGGGACGAAAAATTCATGCACAGATTGGACCTGGTCTATTATACATAGGCACTATGTAATAGAACTTTATTTCTTTTTAAAATAGTATTACATAATAATATATCAAAATACTAAATTGATTGCCAATTGAAGCTCATGAGTGACTGAATAATAAAAAACGTTACGTGCGAATTATTAACTTAACCATAATATAATACATATTCCTAAGTAGGTTAACATTCAAGATTGGTTGATAAGGTTTATTGAGTGTTATTGCCGATCATGCTAGGCACTATAAATTAAATGGACTATGCTAAATTCTTTGCATAGTCTCTTGTCTTGTAATATGGGTAATGAGGTCAAAGAATCTCAACGAACACTGTAAAAGCTCACAAACACAATATTTACTTGTTAATTACCGTCATATTAACGTCAAGGAAGTACAGCGAGAGCATGTAAAATGTCGTAGGGCGAATGAAAAACATTACTTGACAAAAACGACCTTTTTAAAAATAATTCGTTTCGCATTCGCGATTATCTCTCATTGTTGTAGGTTTCTTTGCACTGTCACCGAATCGCATTAAGTCTTATACGGGAGGGTAAAGGGCGCTCGTGACGTTTATTTGTTATTTAAATACAATAGCAACCGAGTGGTAGATGACCTTTTCGCTTTAGAGGTCCGGGATTTGATTCCCAGTTAAACTTCGTTTGAGAAAGTTGGCGTATAAAATTTGGTTTCTAAATTTGTTTATATTGGCTATCGACATACTTTCCTTAGATCCGAATTGGGGATTCGACCTCTAATTAGGTGATTTTATAGATCAGCTCTTCGGAGGAGAGCAAAACCTTCATAACTTATTTAATTGCTCCTGCCGCCCAAATAGTTTGCTACTCGTGCACGTGTAGCGTGCATGTAGTAAAAGTCTTCAAAATAATTTTGACAATCAAAATTTAGCTACATATTATTATTGGAGACCACCTTTGTAGTTCGGTTTTGGGTGTTTATCGGACTAAAATGGAGGATTCTTTTGTGGAGGTTTTAATTGTTTTTTTTTTTTAATTTCTTTAAATTCATTTCTCGTGATCAATAAGCCATTGGACTGTTTGTGATATTTCTTGCAACCGCTCATTGCAATCTTCAATCAATCTTACTGTTTGAGCAACTAAATAATAAGGATACATCATCTGTGAAACAAGTGGTGTCCAGTATTCTAGGCAAGTCATTAACAATAGGCTAAAAATAATAGACATCCGGCGACGCTACCTTCGGGTATGGAACATGAAGTGCCCCTTCGGGGCACGCTTGATAGCGAGGAATGCTTCATAGCGTATTGTAATTGCCCGTTGGCCCGTCGCCCTGGTGGCGTCCGTTGGCTCGTTGGGTGGATGACGTTCGAAAAATCGCGGGGCACTTTTGGATGAGACTAGCCCAGGACCGGGATAAGTGGCGTACACGAAGAGAGGCCTATGCTCAGCAGTGGGCGATTGAAGGCTAGAATGATGATGATGATGTAATCGTTTTCTTATAGTTAAACTAGTAGTCGAAGAATCCGTGGAAGCTAAAAACATCATGTCTGAAGTATGTATGCTTCTGACCTGATGTTTTTAGCTGCCCCGGATTCTTCGACTACTAGTTTAACTTTAAGAAAACGATTACAATACGCTATCAAGCTTTGGTACCTACATATGTACTGTATGTACGTTCCTCATATGCCAACCTATAGTTCATTGGTACCTACATATTTAGCTTCCTTTAAATTAAAACATTCAATATTCAGGGTCTCTTGCAGCTTGTTTATCAGTCACGCGGGTTCGTCGCCAATCAGCCGACGGACAGGAACGCCTTGATTAAAAGATTTACCTGACACATTTATTTATCTCGATCTAGATACTGCGAACTAATGAAAGGTGTTGTATACAGGAAAATGGAAAAAAGTGGTCGTGATTGCCAAACCTGTTACGCGTTCTTGCTTTTGTATGTTTTTGTCACTGGAGTCAATGGCCGTAGGGTAACAAGTATTCAAAGCAGTTCTGTTTTCCAACATACGATTTTTGTTATTTTTATTGCACAAATTCTTCTTGGTTACTTATATTTCCATAGCATCTTTTTGTATAAATCAACAATTTCCTGTTTAAATCTAATACGTAAATAACAAAATAATTACACGTATCGTTTCACAATACACATATTCAATAATAATTCAACTATTATTGAAAAACGATTATACTGGCATTAAAATTCTTTACTGAGGTCGTCCGTTATTGTGGTCTATGGATTACTTAATAACATTGAAGTTATAGGAAGAACTGTAGAAGCCTTTGAAAAGTTCTAAATATGACCTCGATCAAGTGTTCCGTTTTGAACAGGTCATGTCAGTATTGTATATCATAACATTTACAACTAACGCCCATATTGATAGGTGCAAAATGTCGACCAAGATACAATCAACTTAGCTGCATACTTAAGGATCAATTGTAACTATAAAACTCCCGTGAGACTCAAACATATTAAATTATTTTAAAACGGGTCACTCACGTGTTTCGGTCCAATCTACGAGGACCGTGTTCACGGAGCAACGACACGTCGCTATTCGACTTAATAATACGTGAGTGACCCGTTTTAAAATAATTTAATAGGATCAATTGTGTTATTATTATTACACTGTTAAGTCAGACTAAATATTACCTATGTAAAAACCGGCTAAGTGCATATTTATATTTTTAGCAATTAATTACAAAACCTCAGCTTAGCATTGTGATTTGTAATTTGACGGGTGTTTTGTTATAAGTAGCGGCACACAAACACGTGTACACAACTTATAGCTTTTAGATACTTTTTTATATAGAAAACACACAGTTAAAATTTTATTAACACATACCTCACAGTTACTGAATAAAATACACATACAGACATACGGGCATGACAAAACTATAGGGTTTGACGTTATTGCCATTTTGCCTACCAAACATTTTAAATTTTGTTAATACGTTATTATCTTGTCTCGCCAATCGCCATCTCTACAAATTAGTGATGAACCGACTATGGGTTTGGCCGACTAGTCGGCTAGTCGGCCAATAACAGTCATTTTGATCCTTGCGGTGCGCTATTTATCATATTGACTGAAGAATGTTCCCTGCTAGTTCAAAGAACTAATTTTTATTGGTCGTCTGAAGTCCCAATTCAACTATTTTCAGTGATTTTGACCCGATTGGCAGCATATACCTTTCCAGGGGTTAGTTTCCCCACCAACAACCAATAGCCTTTTCCCCAACGGACATGGACTCTACATGCTCTTGCTATGGGCTACCGTGTACGAGTTATTTACGAAAAACTAAAAACAAAACGACCTTAGAACAAATTATACGTAACTTTCCCACATTAATATATTTTGAAATATTGATCCTAGCGCAAGTGTACTGAATCATTTTTATAGAAAACTTTATGTAGATTACTAAACAACATTAATAGAACATTTTTTTACGTTAAACTATAAAAAGGGACCCTTTTCCCAACTAGTCGCCGACTAATCGGTACATCCCTACTACAAATGAATCTAGGAAGATAGTTGGTAAATAGTAGGTAATATGCATATATTTTACTTGTTCTGAGCTTTAGATGTAATGTGCTGTATAATGTTTCACATACTTTATTTCGCTGAAATAATAAAAGGTAAATTGAAGGTTTAGATTTAAAAATATTTTTACTAGGGAGGCAGGCCAACCACGCGGCTGTTCTCGAGGACGGCGTGAAGGTCGCATTCCGGCCCGGCGGGTCAACATTTACGTAAACTTTTAACATTTTTTTCCTGTTTGAGAATTTGACACATAATTAGGTATTAGGTAAAAGCTCGAACAAATCAACTTTTTCACTACCATGCTTCTGGCCAGATCCATTATGGTGTTTCTGCCATCCGCGATGTCTTGGTACCTACTTACTACTACATTGATTTAGTCTTTATAAAAAAAAAACAATATGATTGTGTGTTCTGTATTTGTTGTCTACAATTTTAGTTTTTTAAATGAGGACATTAGGCAATGTGATAATATTATTGACTTTTCCAAGAAATTAAAATAATTTCTACTAATAAGACCATTTTATAATCTGAATGAATATTTTGATAACTTGACATTTTAATTGTGATTAGATTATTTAGATTATTATTTTAAGTTAGTCTAAGATTTTGCATGGCATATTGTGATAGACCATACATGCATGTAACACTTAATAGCTACACTTTGTACCTATAACATCCCAATGACATGTAACCATAACAACTGTGTATGTTCAAGCGAAATAAATAAATTGACATTGAATTGAAAGAACTAAAAAATTATCTTATCATCGTGACTATTAGGTACACCTCTATAAAAAAACGATCAAATGCGAGTTTTTTTTAACTCGCGCACCGTACGTACTTACATAAAACAGTACAATTAAGTAAGGCACAGAATTCAAATATTACGTAATATTTTTCACACCAAAACAAAATATTACGCTTGTATTATTAAATAGCCCAACCTTTTTATCAATATTGTGGAAACTAAATAAATTATTGTTCCAGTTTTCTTAATAACGTTGTTTTTTTGACGTCTTAACAATAATCACTCTAATGCTATTTAAATAAATAATCACTTAATATGAACGAAATATATATATACTTGACGCCATTAACATTCTTAGAATGGTAAAATAATAAGACTTGCAAATTAGTTATCGTTAGGCTAGATAGAAACATCGGCATGGGAATCAATGTCTTATGGTTTCCTTGAGACTCTGCTGTTCATAAGACACTAAATTGTTTTGTATTTTGAGAGTATATTCTTCATTTCAAATGAGGCACTAGTGTTCCTTTCTAAAACAGTTGAATGAAACCAAAACAAGACTTATACATGATAAGATTGATCGGTACAATAACTTATCATGAAAATGCTTATAAACTCTCATAATGTCTGATATAAAATTTAGAAAACTAGCGACAGGCAATTTTATAAATTGTAAGACCGTTTCTTATTTACTTTTATTGTTTATTTAAGTTTATTGTTTACTTTTATTTTAGCTTATAGTATTTAATTGTGGTATTGTAAAATTTTGATATGGCTACATTGCCTGAAATAAATATTATATTATTATTATTATGTACTTACGAGTACAAATCAATTTCGATCAAATATTAGTATAACTACTTGCTCTTTTATTTCTTTCTTTGAGTACATGGTAGTTATCTATAGCTATATATGTATAACATTTAATACTTTCGCGTTTTGAACACATACTATCACTACACAGTACACAGTCTATCGCAAATTTATTTTGTTACCTTTATAAATTCACGATAGACCGGATAAAAATATTTTGAAGTATATAGATACTCTTATTATTTTGAAGCCAGTACGAATACGTACGAATACGTACGTATGTACCTACATACTATAAAACTATGCTTTTTGTCGAGGCTGTATTTTTGTATTTTTTTAAATAGCTGAGTATGATATTTCACACGAGGAGTTACTTATCGTAACACGAGTGTAAAACCCAAGTCTACATACTATGTATTTAATGGCGAAGTGAAAGGCAATCAAACGTAATGAAATAACGTTTGCATATTTCTTTGACCGTAATCTTCAATTTATGTGGCGCTCATACAATTTATAAGGGATATAAACAGATTCACACACTTGGCACTATAATTCGTGAAGGCATCCTGTGAACGTGGATTTTTTACGTAGGTACAGAAAAAAGTACTTAGCCTTATTTATTTGGTTGCAAAAAGTATCAAATACTTGGCTTTCTTTTTTGATGATTCGCTTTCCTCGTTGTAATCGATATTAATGCGTTTTGATCTTCAATACGTGTAGGTTGTGTTTAAACGAGGCGAGGTTGTGTTAAAAATTTCATGCGTATCTGTTGGTTGACTAGCAGAGTATGTCCGCCGGTTGTACATTTCTTGTCTTCAATTTTATTAGGAGACGGAAAACAAACAATTAACAAAGATTTATAAAAATATATTTAAGAAAGGTAACTAGGTCGGACTACAAAAGATGAAATAAAGAACAAGAAAGTGGTGGGCGGAAAGTAGCTGTATAGTTATCGTCAAAAATATATGTTTACACTTTTGCACCTTCCTAATTTTTAATCAACAATATGTATTTGATACCGACTGTACAATATTTATTTGAATTCACAAACTTCAACTACACTTATTGAAGACGACCGCAACGCACACGAGATACTAATAAAAGTGGTTAGACTTTTATGCTTTAAGTGTAAACTATTTTTATTTCGGTTTTTTCGGCTTCCGCTTCATCAATGAGCTGTATATTCAACAATACGATTGCTTTGATTTTGCCTTATATTCGGTAAAAAATGTAGACAAAACAAATAAAATGGTCATAATATAGCTGTGCGCAAGTCAAATAGGGGCTGGAGCGTCAGAACAGAAGCGTGTAACGGTAGTTTCCGGCGCCAGATGTTGGGATGATGTCAAATAATTATACTCAAATTAGTCCCCTGCAAATTTTCCTCCCAAGGCTTTGCAAATATTATCAGCATATTTTCTGCTGTAAATTTATAAACAGGTAGGTACTTAAGTGATTATTAAAATATAACAAGTAGGTTTAGTGTACCTTACTGGTTAATTAACTCCTCGAACGCCCGTGTCAAAAATTTGCTACCGAATTAATAACCTTGAAATTGTACATTAAAGTTCAAATTGTCTGTGACGTATACGGGACAAGGCATTCGAAGGGTTAAGCCTTACCTCTTCATCATTATAACACGTTTATTTTTTAATAATGCATATTGAAAAACCGTTCTTAATAAGTTGTCTGAATGGAACGGAATAGCTATGGAAGGTAGAGCACTTTTTGAGCAACTGTATTAACAAGTAACGTAATAATGTAATACCAAAAACAGTATTTAAAATTATTTTGCAATCGGAATTCATTTTATGCCTCCGGATTCATTTCAAAGTTTTCATATAAATATTGTTACATTTTGTATGGTCTGCGGAGTATATCTATGTATTGTCCCTTTATTCAAACTTTAGCTAAATATATTATGCTATTATTGTTTCGAAATACCATGGTAAAGGTTAGGTGAGACATTTTTTTCATGATGTCCATACATTATACGAAAACTTCTACTCAAATCCGGAGACAGTAAAATTCAAGGTAAAAATACAATGAATTACCAAATAGTACTTTTTACAACTTATCCCTAATAATATAAAAAAAAAATTACCCACCCTACTGTATATCATGGGTACGAGTACAATAATATTATGAAGAAATGAAACTAACGTAACTAAAAATAGAACACATTACTAAAATCCTTATTTTTATTTATAGGACTAATTTTTGCAGCCAATGTATTTGATTCCATTGTGTAACATAATTATAAGTATACAGGTTGGCTAAAAAATAAGTGCATTCCTGTTACCAGGGAGGTTTTGGGATTATACTGAGCAACTTTTACTATTGGACCAAACCACCATCACCACTACTGTTACCACGTGTAATTTGTGTATAAAGCCCTACTTACTGTTACTGTTGGTTCTGCAATTATGAACATGTAAATAAATAATATGCAACACTTAAGTTATAAATTATATCAACTTAGTTATAAGATATTGACGTGTAAACTGTATTTAATGTATGTTTATAAATAAATAATCTGAATCTGAATCTAAACCCGTAATCGCGACCCTATGGAAAATGGACCAGCCAAAATGTATGAAACAGCCAAATTTTTTTTCGCGATTTCGGTGTTGGTCCTATAGTAAAAGTTGCTAAGTATAATTGCAAAACCTCCCTGGCACCGGGAATGCATTTATTTTTTAGCCACCGTGTTTATGTCACCGTAAAATTGTAAACACTCGTCGTTTACATCTCGATAGTTAAATTAAAAAAAAATACGGTAGGAATATTACAAACTAACGGGTGCACAATGTTACCGCGTCATTGCCACATTACTTTTTTAAATTTGTTATTATGTGGGTTTGCATTAGGCCTCCAACGAGATGGAGCGACGACCTGGTGAAGGTCGCGGGAATTCGGTGGTTGCGAGCGGCACAGGATCGGTCGGAGTGGCGAGCCTTGGGGGAGGCCTATGTCCAGCAGTGGACGTCTATCGGCTGACATGATGATGATGATGATGATGGGTTTGCATTTTATGAGTAACTATAAAATAGTAGATTGTGTTACAAGGGAGCAAAATGACATATTTACGGCGAGGGCGTGCATTGAATCCTAAACGAAGCGAAGGATTCTAAAATAGAATCCCGGGAGTAACGAGGGATTCTAAAGTAGAATCCTGAGCGTAGTGAGGGATTCAAGTGTGTTACGCCCAAGATGGAAATAATTTTGCTACCATGTGACACATACTGCTTTTCACATCACCTATGGGGTAATTATGATGTTTAAAAATATTATTTAAGCTAAAAAAATAATGTGCTAATTTTTTTTTAAATAGTGTCCTAGAACAGAAAAGTGTTACTTTGATCCCTCCTAGCAGGGAAGAAAAGTGCCACTTTGATCCCTCCTAGCAGGGAAGAAAAACCCCTTTTTCGAATTGGTGATGGGAAATATTTTTTTTCAATGCTCAATTTTAAAAATATTGCTTTAAATATTGATTTTTTTTAATCCTTAAGTCCTTAAGGAATAAAACAGATTGGTAGCCCCTTCAAACGTCATTAAAACATCAACAATTACTTCGCTACCTACCCAGTTCCCAGACCCAAACCTTAAGTCCCAAAGATTTAAAACGATTCTGATTTGTATAAGCCGATGCTAAATAGCTTTATGAAGTATTTTAATGCGATTATTTAAGGTTTTATTACTTTTTACCGATATTTCGTCGTTATATTGCTCGAGTCAGCCTGACTCAGACACTTTACGAGTCACCCATTAAGGTATTTAGGTTTTGGATGCTAAGAATTTTAAAGTGTTACAGTAAACCGTGGGTGTGCTATAAAAAAAAAGATGATAATATAAGGATGTGCGAGTCAGGGGCTGACTTGGTAGTCGATTTTTAGGGTTCCGTACCCAAAGGGTAAAAACGGGACCTTATTACTAAGACTGCTGTCCGTCTGTCTGTCACCAGGCTGTATCTCATGAACCGTAATAGCTAGACAGTTGAAATTTTCACGTTGGAAATTTCGACAACAAATATTAAAAAGTACGGAACCCTCGGTGGGCGAGTCCGACTCGCACTTGTCCGGTTTTTAATTTTGACCGCTCGATTTCGTGTATTTCGTTCAATAATATCTCCACTACTAGGCATTTAAATTCTACTAATAGAATTGAAAACGGGTGGTCAATACCACTCGATGCCTTAAGGGGGTCGTTAATACCTGCAGTTACCTTATATTAATATCAAATCAATGTACACAACTTTTTTTTTAAATCTTATATCTGCTTCTTTAGGTTTAAATAACTGTTTCTTAGAAGACACGTGATTACTAGGGGCTTTACCAATAAAATGGAAGTTGAGTTTTTGTGGCCAGAAATTGATTTTAATTCCCGGAGTTAGCCTGTTAAAGGTCACGAGTTCGGTAAGTTCGGTTTGAATTCATATTGCCTGAATCACTAAACATCCGGCAGACTAAATAATAACCAGCCGTAAACAATTCCTATAAAATGGTTTATACGCAAGTCTAAAAAGGAAATAACAAAATACTTATTATGATAGTTTCATTTTTCATTTCATTTCATTTTAATTTTTTCTGGATATTGACATTATGGAAAATATTTTGACATAATTTTATGTGAATTTTTTGGATGTTTTGCATATTATAAAAATTAGGAACGAAAAACAGATTTCATAAAATTTTTTAAATTCTCCTCACTCTTACAATGATTAAAAATTCGAAAAAAATCAAACGTAGGGACCTAGTTTTAAACTAGTAACTGAGCTGTAGACCTTGCGAACCCCCATTGATGTGCAATTTTGAAAATTTTCCAAAAATGAATCGACTAGGTAATAAATTATATTCAATTACCGAACCTGCTCACAAAATTTCACGAGAATCGGTTGAAAATTGCGACCTATAGAAGAACATCCGGATATACAAAATAATTTTTGCCCAAGCTGAAATGTAGACCTTCGCTAACGCTTCGGTCAATAATCAAAGCAGTAATAGTAAAAATGTGAAGAAGAGACAACATCCTGGGCGATGCTGGGTCCACTCGAGCTCAATTTCCGATAGCGATGCCATTTTTATCTTCCGGTGCTACTCACGATTTTATTTCCTGATGGGATAGATCTTTATCCTGCATTTGCTATTGCGCGTAGAATGTTAAACGTTAAGATAGAGGGCTGAAAGATTTATTAGCAGATAATTTTATGTCAGCTTACTTAGGACTTATCTATGAAAGTTAGTTTGTATTTTTATTCGTGAACTTGAGGTTGCATCTTTTGGTCAATTGTAATTAAATGTGTACCTGGTCTATAATTAATCACCTACCCTAACCAATGCCTAATTATTGAATTCTTATTTCACCGTTTTACCAATGTTGTCCCTGTTTCTAGAAGATAAACATCGAGATTAGACAATCTCGATGTTTATTTTCTTCATCATCAATGATCATTAGACAATGATCTAATGCAATAGATGAGCTCGTACCTGATTATGTATTATGGAATAAGAAATGTAGCTCATCGGATTCAATGGTACTTTTGGTTTTTAACTAAATATCCGATAAATAAATATACACTTAGTCCTGTGAAATCAAATTATTTCCTTACTTATATTCAGGCAAGCCATCGAGTGGAAACACTGTGCTCTAATGGAGTTATTCATAAATGCCTGTTATCATAAACAAGGCTTTGATAATCGTTTATCTTTATCCTTAATTTTCACGTTTGTGTTTGTTGGAAAGGGACAGAACTTAACAAAAATGTTGTTAAGTTTTATGAATACGCGGGTAAGTGAATACAACAATCATAATTATGTATTGTTTCGATCCGTTTTGATCATAGCATAGAGTAACTTATACTAGAGCGGTACTGTCATAGTAAATTTTGTAACCCCAGTAAATTCACTGCCATCTGTCGACACACTTTAAAACTAAAAATAAATATTTATAAAAATACGATAAAATGTATTTAAATATGGATAAACGATTTTTTTATTTGCATTAATTATTTTTATATGATTTTGACCCATGTTCTTTCACTGGTATGCATTAAAATTATAAATAACAAACGAAACAGTCAACGCCCTCTATACGAGTGTAGGCCAAAACTAGTGGCGCCATCTGATCGAGAATCAAATTTTCGTGATTTTCGAGGCACGTTTTTCCCTTAGACTGTATCCATCTATTACGGAGTTATATCTATCTTTGATCATAGTCAACATCGGCAGTTTAGTTATATAACATAACTACACCTTAGTTATAAGAGTATCCTTTTAAGATAAAGATAAATTATTTGTCAAACATTTTTTTCTTTATTTATTTGCCTTATTAGGTTTCTAGTTAAACGAAACAAATGTATCCATGAGAACATTAAGACGCCCCTCGACGACGACGTCCAGTGACTGCTTCTCCATACAAATGTAGTCCCCATTTTCCACTGTGGATATTAAATTAACATGATAAAAAATATATTTACGCATTTTTTTTTATTTTTATGAGAAAATATTTAAAAAAAGCTTTAAAAAAATATGGAATCTGGTCGAGCAAAACAAAGAGGCACGGCCGTACCATATTTCTCGAAGCCATTCAGGCCTTTTTCGACGTCCTGTAATTTTGGGCTGGCTAAAGCTAGAACCCTGAATTTTCAGTGACATATAGGACATAATATGGCTTAGACATATTCCCAAGAACATTTAATTTGAACTTGTAGTTTAAGAATTATTGTACGTCAAAATTCCTTAGTTTTGTCACTGACACACTCACTCACTCACGAGCATCATAATTCTAAGGTACTTTTAACAGACCCACAAACTTCAAATTTTAAACGTAAGTAAGTAGTTTTTAGCTTATCAAACCATAAAAAACCTAAAAATATTGCAATATCAATCACGTTTTAAAGATTTATGAACTGCTTCTAAGTTCCTTTGCAATTCCTACAAATAGTAGGTATAAGTAAATGTCTTACATGTACGATGTGAGTATGAAGATGTGTATAGTTATAATATGTGTATAGTGTGAATATGATATGGCTATAAGTATGGTAAGAATATGGTATAGGTATAGGTATGGTGATGGGTACTTGGGCATCAGTATTGTATGAGTACAAATATATAGTTTGGTATGGCCATGAGTATTGTATGGGTATGAGTTCATACTCATAACCATCCCACATTATACTCGTGTATAGTGTGGGATGGTTGAGTATGAGCTTTGAGAAAAGTGGTAGCTGACGTACAAGAAGTAGTACCCGAAAAGAAGGACTACCTACAAAAAGAAATGAGATCCCGTTTAACACCCCCTGGCACCGACTAAAATAACCGACTTGGTTTCACATTACATCTCAATTTTTTTTGTATTATAATTGCGTTGCGAAACGCATCTTTTTACATGTAATGTTTTTGATGGGATTTGGTTTTTCGCTCCGAACTCTAAATAAACAAAAACTCGAAATAAGTCAAACAAAGAGGCATAGCTATAGTCAGTACCTATACAATAAATTGTGTAAAAATATTTTCCATAATGTCAATATCCAGGGCGGAAAATGGGGACTACGTTTGTATGGAGAAGCAGTCGTCCATTATCCTCTTAACATTGTAACTAAGAGATACAATACATAATATTAAATTATTAGCGCTACTAATTACTCAAACAAACATACTATACTATAAACTCCATAGTTAATAACTTAATCATGTTTATTGACCCGCTATCGGCGCTGGCGCATGGCGCCACGAGAACGTAGCCTCTGCGTCACTCGACTCTTAACGGAGACATTCGTATTCAACTATTCAACTAAATTTGATGACAAATAAATGTTATACATATTCCTTGAAAAAACGTCAATATTTGTGTCAACTTTGATCAGAGACGTAAATACGAAAGAATTTATGAAATGATCCGAATAATAAAGCCATTTTGATGCGTGGAAAAAAATTTGGTGACGCTTGAACTTTGATGACGTAATGTTTTTGTCAGAAATAAAATATTTTTTAAAAGGAAACATGACTTTACTACTTACGATGGAAAATAAAAATGGAAAGGGAAGGAAAGGAGGGAAAATTTTCATCATTGTTATCAACTTTAATTCTCAATTTGTTAGATTTTTTTATTCGCGAAAATTATGCTGATTCACGAAAGAAATTTCGAAACTATCAATATCATTAGTCAAGTTATTTTTAAGTACAATTTTGATACCTAAAAATTATGAACATAAGTACTAGGTACTAGTACGTAAATGAAGTAATATAAAATAAGCAGGAAAGCGGATCCCAAGAAAAGTTTAATGCTAGATAGAAAACGATGTAGAAAGGAAGTAAGGGGAAGTCCCCGAGTGGCGGACACCTAAGCCTTTTTTTTAAGAAAATAAAAAAGTATTTGATAAAATATATCTTTATTTATGAATTACTTTAGTCAACAAACTTTATAATCGATATAAAATAACACAAATGCAATTAACTTCTACATAAACTAATTCAAAAACGAAAAGTAAACTTTAGCGAAAAAAATACTCATTCTTTGCAAGATGTACCTAGTGCCGGACGGACTACATTTCGAACCCCTAGCACCGGACGGTTTAAGAATATTTGACACCGATCACAAATATATTCTTCTGAACATTCTGAAATTTCAAGCACAGGCTTCCTGCGCCCACCCACAACTGGAGCACTGTATCCAGTCTTCGTCATGGTCTAAACATACTAAGGGCTGCATCAACCAATGGCTGCCGTTTTTCCTCCTTTTTTAACTTCGCTCTTCACTTGTTTGTTTAGTTTCCCCTCAGCTTCACCTTTTTCTTTACTTTTTAAATTGTTAGCTTGCTTTCTTTTTATATACAATGTTCACTTCTTTTACACCTTCTTTCCGAAACTTTTTTTTTCTTCTCTTCAATTTTTCCTTGCCCGTTCTTCTATCTGAAACAGTACTACTGTACCTACGAGTACAAAATACAACTGAAAAAAAAAAACATTCACTGTCCGGCATTTCGGGACTACTACTGCGTCCGGTACTGAGGGATAGGAAATAATTACAATTATTTATTGCGTACCTCAACTATTTCAATAATGTAAAAAACTTATAGACTACGAAATTTAATTGATTAAGTAGTGAGTTTATTAGAAGTCACAGTCAGACACATCGAGCTGAACACAAAAAATAGGGCGAAACACTCACCCGAAACTTATGCAACGTAGCGCCTTCTCTACAAAAACACTAAAAAACGCTCCCACAGTCACTGCGCGCGTCGCAAGAAATGCGAGTCCCGTGCTCGTCCATGGTACGTCCCCTTGCGCCACTTTTACTTATCCTTGAATTGCTCGTGTTGTTAGTTGCCGAGATAGAACGTGTGTCCGGCACTATATGCCGTCCGTGGTTACGGGACTTCGCCCTAATGAATCGTCAATAAGCAGCGTTAGGATATCAAACATAGTACCTACCTACTCGTATATTCCATATATTCTTAGCGAAATTATTGGATATAATATATGTCTATGCAATGGTTATTTATCTCAACAAAATCATTAATATTGGAAAACCAAAGAAAGTGTAAGTTTCTTGCTTCGTCATTCTTTAAAAAGTGACAAAATGTTTTCTTTTTTTTGTCATGTTCAGCGTAAAATCCACCTATTAAGAGTAATCCAATCACTCGTGTATGCTAAACACTAATTTATGAATTTTACAAGCTATAGCAATAAAAGGAATGCAGTGAAAGTAGATTTTAGGTAGTTGACCTAAAATATTGCACTGATTGATTTTGACGGAGTGATTGTTAGATATATACAAAATTTACTTTGTTCTGCACTTACCCTTGTAATTTTGGACTACATTATTTAAGTGAACTTGCATGCGTATGTCGCTTTTTACTAAAAAAAAATTACTACTTTATTACATTAATGTTAATCAAATTTGATAAATCCTGATTTATCAAATTTGTGTAGTAAAATATATTATTTTAATGTTAACATCTTAAATTAAATCTCAATTGCGTTGCAATACAATTAAATGGAACATTTTAATGTTATTGCATTGGACCTACCAAATATAGCAACGTCATTCGACACCAGAACCAAAAATACATTCTTTCAAAGTGAATTATGTAATTGTTGCCCCTTCAAGCAATTAAGTCACGAAAACGGCTAATATCAACCCCAATTGAAAACTCGCAAACAATACAGCTTTTAACATAGTTATTATTTACGCTCTCTCGCGATTTGTAAGAAAATTTATTTTATAGCTTTTTGAAATATGATTTTTGTAACACGGATACCCAAATAGTGACTGGGATCAACAATGGTATTCAGAGAAAAAAATATGTAGTGTATGTTACGGTCTTGTATGCGGGGTGACGTAGTCGCCGCGCGCGTGTGTTGGTGCTGCTGATGCAGAGATGAGTTGATGTTGCAAATGTATAAAAAGCGAAGCGTCGATTTCGAAATCAACACAACGATTTGAAATTCTCTAAGGAGTGTACATACGGAGCGGGCTGTGAACAAGTTTCCGCATCGTGCACACGACTACGGCAGTGAATAAGTGATCTTTGAAAGAACTGTAACGTGTCGTGTTATTTTTACAAGGACTCTTGGAGTTTCAGGGATGCTCCGTTTAGTGGTAAATTCGATTTTTTTGTTTAAATTAAGATATTTAATTAAGTGGAGTAAATAAGCTTAGTTTAAATTACTATAATTACGAATATTATAAATTAAAATGTAATTTCTATTTGATAATAGTAAATTTATGCAAGGGTCTTCAAATTTTAATAAACTATATATTTTTTTTACAGTGTGTCGTTATAGTCAGCACAGCGGCCGTGGCTTCGCCGGTTAGCAATGGCAAATGGATTCCTGAGGAGTACGGTGAATCCGGCAGGTAAATACCAATGTTTCTAACGTGTTTGATTATTCATCTAACATTTAACTAAGTAGGCTGGATGCTTAAAATGTTATTTTAGTGCTTACGTATTTGGTAGTCATTAAATTTCACGTTATTAATTTTGCAGTGCCTTAAGTCAGCATTGACATTTTAATTAACGTAAATTTCAATTGAGAAATTGTAGTTTGACAATATCTGTAAAGCATTTTCTATCGATATTGAGAATATTTGTAATATTTTTTTATAAAAGTAAACTTCACCACTTTTAACTCTACAAGGTGGTTATTTATAATTTGAGAAATTTCGGACAATAAAATAGTTTCTAGTCTAGTATAATAAAAGAGTAACAGTTTTACGTTTGTATATACTTTTAATAAGTATCTACCAAAAAATAATTTAACACACGAAAGTTCTCTTTTTAGAATGTTAATTAAACAATAAAATCTATCATAATTTGATTCAAGCATACTTACTATTATTCTATCACAGGTACAGCAGACCGAGAGACGAGGGTAAATACGTGCACATACCCAACCCTTACATACACATCGACAACCCGTACGACGGCGGCTACGGGCCATATGCCCACCAATATGAACCTTACGAAGGCGCAGAATCCGTCGATCAGTACAGATTAGTTCTCCAGCCTGGCGATGACAATCCCTACTATAAGGAAGGTTACTATAGGAACAATGGAATTAAGATCATAAGCCAGAAGCACAACTACCATGAAGACAAATACGATTTTGAGTAAGTAAATAAAGATTGTCATTAACTGTTACAGAAACACAAAAAGCATAAACAAATGCCAGAATGGGGGAAAACAAACCAAACTGATAATATCTCTCCACTGATTGTAGTTTGCACACTGTTACTAAAAAAAAAATATAGACGGAGAGACAAACACAAAAGTAGTACTACTAATTTCACTACTTGCGCCAAAGAAAGCCCGGTTATTAAGCTTGCCTACTTTCAAAATAATTAGTTTGCGTAGTTCGGTATAATTTGTAAAAAAGTACATATCATAAATATAACAATGAATAAAGATGTATTATAAATTCAATATACGCGATATAATCCGTTTTCATAGTTTTATTTCATGAATGAATAAAGAGTTATATTGCCGTTTCCTTTCAAAATAAATTTCTAATTTTACTTTCAAAGTGGGCATGTAACATGCAAGATTTATTTTACCGACGGAACGAACTTAGCCTTACTTACTGAATGTCAAGCTTATCATTGTCATTAGCATAGAAAAATAGCTCCGTGATATATCGTTACGATAAAGGAATTAATCAACTCGTTTTACAAAATTAGCTCGTTGAATATTTTACTGTTTAGCCGGACATGAATGACTGATTACTTGTTTTAATTTTGTAGTCCGATTGAAGTACGAGTACATGCAGATACTAAAATTATATATTCAATTCAAAGAGTAGCCTTGACAAAGTATTCAAATTAAATTTAATATATATTGTGCAAAATTATACAACGATAAAAACCTGTTTTGAAGTTTGGAATTCTATTATGATATAGTATTTGTTTACAAACGTAATCGGCTCCATAAAATCTATAGTTTTAAGTCACATTAAAATAGATTAAACATACAAATGATTTTTTAAATGTAAAATAACAAATTAAACAGCAAATTATTGTGTAATGTCTTCTGATAAAGTGTCCTCGTTGACTGTGATTCACTTATTATAGTTATTATGCACATATAGCGAAGGTGAAGTCGTCGTTTAACATTGTAAATAAAATTTGAGTCAGATGATGGTACGCATCATAATCCAAAGGACGAAAGAATGATTAACAAGTTTTGTAAAGTTACAATAAATTCGCATTTAACAACCATTTAAAAAAACTTATAAAAGTGGCCTTGACTTCAATTTTCATGAAATGATGACATAGCTTCCGATGTGTGTTCGGGATCGAGTTTCATCAGAACTTGCCTAACTGACTTTATACTTTTGTTTGCAGTTTTGAGACCGAGAATAAGATTCGTGCTGAAGAAAAAGCCATTCTGAAAAACCCGAACTCAATCGACGAGGGCATAGCCTCGGAAGGTTTTTACGAGTACATAGGACCCGATGGTTTCATGTACCGCGTCGACTACACTGCCGACGAGAAGGGCTTCAGGCCCAAAGTGAAGAGGTTAGAGACCCCCTACTCCGGCAAGTGGATACGAGAAAAAATTAACAACAACTAGACAAATCAATTCATACATGTGTATACCAAAAACCAAACAAACAAATCACTCATAAATCAGTATTGTAAATAAGTAGGCAACAATTATTTCTTTAGTGCACGCCTGCGATTTATTTAACTATCTACCATTTCATAGATCACGATCTGTTTCATGAACTTGACATTTAGATTTTGGTTTTGCCCGACATTATTGAACCTTTTGAGATCCACCGCAGCGATATTCCATATCAATCAAGCGAGCGAATCTTCCGTAGCGAGTTAAGTACCAGATTATAGTTAAAGTACAAAAGCTTCTTTAGTTCGGTGTTCCCTTTTATTAAGTTCCCTTTTATTAAGTTAGACTATTTTATTTATATTTAGATATAGAGATGCCTAGAAATGTTATAATTGTGATAATAAATTATAATACTTAATAAAAAATGTTTTTTTTTTTGTTTTATGTATGTTGTCCAGAAAAAGCGACTTAAAAATTCAAAATCCCTATTTTGAGATTTACTTCTGCCATCATTATTCTAAATATGTGTTCGGAAATCTACAGGTTTGCAAGATTTTTTCATCTTTGGCGATCTTTCTAACCCTACTCAAGTTAGAACAAAATTCATGATTCATATTTTTATTGGTAAAATCAATAAAAAAAAATTACACGTCATATTTCTGCATGATTTAAGATTAAACTTAAATTTACGGTAGATATAACTTAATACAATTTCAATATGTCAGTTATTTGTAAGTACATGTCAAGTAAATAATCAGAGAATAATGTTATAAATTTATTTAGAATTACAAAATGTCAAAGTATCGTCGATTCAAATAAATTACAAACAAAAAATGCATGCAAAAAAATCCACTATTTAATACTACAAATTATCACTTAGGTATTAGGTATTGTAGAGGCGATGTATGCTAAATATGAATATTATATGTAGGCTAAGTATTAATATTAAACAGACGACCTTCGGTGTTCGTTTAATGTGAACACTTCTACATCGTCGTCTTTTTTCTCAAAAATGGTGAATAAATAAAAATAAAAAACGAAATAAACTTTATTTAACATTAGCAACGTATAGGTATGACATGGTCGGTATTTTACCCTTTCATGACCCTGGAAACATGTATTACTATCAGGTCCTTTGCATTCTAATTTTGTCCCACCACGTACATATAGCTGTAAGAGCAATGGCTCTAATGAGATCAGCTTATGTAATGAGCAGGCATCGTAAACTGCGAACGAAATTCATTGAAATGACGTACTTTGACTTGACAACAACCCTAGTACTTCAATGGATTTCGCTCGCAGTTTACGATGCCTGGTAATGAGAAGAAATGGTGTAAAAAAAAAACACTTTTTACCGGCTTTTGCTAATTTTTGATATAGAATCTCTTGTAGAATAGGAATTAAGCCCACTTTTTATATATGACCATTTATACTTTTGAAAAGTTTCGTAATAACAAGGGTGTGAAAAATTTACAAGGTTGTAACCCTTGAATGCATGATTTTTTTCTTTTTGCCTGAAATATGGGGCATTTTCTATGAAAAGGGACCTTATTGTCGATGGCGCTTACGCCGCACATTGTCGCGCGGCATTGTATTTATATCGGAGTACCGTTAATAATGGCGTAAGCGCCATCAACAATAAGGTCCCTTTTTATAGAAAATACCACATATATATGTTACATAATTGTTTACTGATTCTGGGAAAAATAATAAAAAAATTAAAATATCGATTTTCACTGCTAAATCAATGTTAGAATTTACATAGGCTAACTCATGTTTATGTAAATATATAATTTTCAGTAAGATATATAAGAAAAATGTTACCATCAGAAAGGTACACTATTTGTGATATATGATAAAGATTTTAAATAAAAAAAAAATTGCAAACCCCGAAAAAACCGCCTAAACATACTAAAAATCACCAACTTTTCCAGATTTTCCAAATTTTACGCCATTTCGTCTTAAAACAAATGGATACTGGATAGAAATGATATCGATTGACATTAAAAAATACATGTAAAAAAACTTTTTTCATTTTCATACAAATTGTATGGGGAAAGTTTTTCTCGATTAATGGCTTTTCTAGCCGGAAATTTCTTTTTGGTCCCATACAAGCTTTTGATCCTGGACAGGAATGGGATCGATTGGCATTAAAAAAGAAGTTTGTCAAAAATGACCATTTTCTCGCACCCTGTATGTTTTTTCCAAAATCTGTAAACGCCAATCTTCATTACTTAATTTTAAATCGAAGGAAGGTCTTCTAAGACCATTTTCGCCTAGCAACACGGGATCTGGTAGCTGCCCTCACTGACCCAAAATCAATTTCCACCCTGTATAGTGCTTCAAATCATGTAACTAAAATTTGAACCACTTCTCGGTATCTGATTCAGTTGAAATTTGGAGTATTGTCGTAATTCCGGTGACAATGCTAATATAATATGCTAACATGGAGTGTTCTGATGATGCAGCCGGTAGGTAGCCAAAGGAACTCCTCGATGGAAAAACACAAAGACATCAAGTTTAGGCTCATTAGAAAGGTCTCAAAAAGTACTCGATAGACATGCAAATGAGAAGAAGTACAGTCAGCAATAAAAGTGTGTGTAACAAAAAACATTTATTGACAGTTACTTGTTTTTTGTGTAGGCTGCATTCAACACTAAGCATTTAAGGGTTAAGGATTTTAAGATACGTAATTCGATTTCAATAAACTATTTAGGCAGGTAGTGCTGCTTCAGTTTGTCAAATTGGGGACATTCCTCGAAGCGCCAACCCGGCACCTTTAGCAATAAGCCGGCTCTTAAGGGCAATATTTGATCTGATAACGCGATAAAAAAATACCAAGCAGCGTCGAATATCAATAAAAATATTTCGAGCGAGCGTCGCCAAAAATAAACGAGAGTTCGCGGGTATAGAGCGGAAGGATCGTAAAGTCATGCGTGTTAAGGCACTGCCGAAGGAATTTGTCGAAATTGTTTTGGCTCGAGCCTGTGGAGGCTTTTATGGAGGCGCGGGGACGTTGACCGAGAGCGGTGCCAAGTGGCCGGCGCCGCTCTGCCCGCCTCAGACGCAGTGCGATCACAGCTGCACTGCGCACTCTTATCTCTTCTTCTCTAACAAAATTATTTATTATACCAACGATACATTCCCGTTTGGACGGCGGCCGGAACCCGTTGCGTTCCAGAATTTGTCTTCACAATTTTAAAACACCGCTTAACTCTAATTGATTTATCGTTCCAACTTGCGCAAATCTTACAATTAAATGCGAAATAGAATAAGCATTTGTACCTATAAACATAAGAATGCAGCGACGTCATTGGTTTTTAATTCAATCTTTTTGCATTTACTTATTTGCAGATTTAGTTTTGGTTTTGTCACATATACCTAGTGTTTGTTTGCAATAATTCAACAGCATTATGAGCTCGACTGCATTTCTTGACAAGTTTCCCCAAATAAGGTCGATTGAACAGACTACCTATTGTCAAGGACGTTCAAGGCCTCTACGTAAGCTAGAGTTCTTGACTCTACCACCTTGACCGCGAACATAGAGAAGTAAGGTCGTGGGCACAAAATGAAACGCATTAAAGAATAACGGGTAACTGATAGTCGGATTCGCGCCCGGTAATACGAGTATAACCCATTTTTTTACATTTTTTTTCCTAAAGTGCAACTTACGCTTGGCCAGTTCTAATTGTCTTGTTATGCAGGATTATCATAGGTACCGAGTTAAAGGTTTGAAACTTTAACCGTTAAAGAGACAAAAAAACCCATAAAATACATTTCTTGTTTGGTGCAATATATACCGTAATTTATATTATTTGTAGCGGCATGGTCATGGCATACAGATAGACAGACGGACCGCGGAGGCTTAGTAAATGTACCAAGTAAATGAACCGATATAATTAACAATTCAAGTTTATCAATGAATTTAAAAACAATATAATTATAATTAGGCATATGGAAGTTATTTCTTAATTTTTTTGATAAGTCCCCTGCAAGCTCGGCCGAATTTCATCTTCCCATACAAACGGAGTTTCGTTTTCATTTTAAAACTACGTGTTGGATTGTAATTGAACTTTGTACATACAATGACATGAGGTATATCTATGCCTGTAATTAGTTTATATAACTCTAGTTTATAAAACAAACCAAATAGAGCAAAAGCAAGTTTAGTATGAAAAACTTAAATTCGCTGTATTTTTTTAACTATGGTATCTGAACTTAAGTAAACTAATTACAGGCAAAGATATACCTTAGCCTATTGTAAGTGCAAAGTATCAGAGCAATCTAGCTAGTCGTTTTAAAATGAGAGCGTAACTACGTTTGTATGCAGAACCGAGCTTGCAGGGGACTCTTAAGGAAAATCAACAGCTTTAAAGAGTATACGCATAAAGCCAATTACAGGAACTCAGTCACTGTAAGAAACAACGTCTGTTTTAATTAACTTTTCGAAGGCCTAAGCTACTGTTACATGGAAGTTTTGGGATTCAAGTTACCTACATACACTATTACCCAATAAAACCTTCTTTATTAGAACTATCAGTATCCTAAGTTACACTGAACTAGCACAGATATACTACTTATTCATTTCACTCGTCCATGAGAGAAGACCCATGGCCAGCAATCCGACGTGCCTATAGATACAGGCCGATAATGATAATGTCTATTATTATTAGGTGATAAAGTATCTATTCAATTAACCTTTATTAAATGAGATAATTAAGTAAATCGATTTGACCTTACGCATTTTTTTACGCGGATACTTTGTTCTGACTTGTCAAATACAACTTTACACAACTACAACGATTTTATTTTTTACACAATATTTGGCCATATTTCCTCTGTCTGCGTCTTTTTTTTTCGTCAATTTCGTCAATTCATCTCCTTAATAGATTGATAATGACGATGATTGATTCAAACTATCCTGTCTTTAAAAATTAATCTAAGTCGATTCAGCAGTTTAAACGTGAAAAGGGAACAGAACAGACAGACAGTTAATTTTGACACGATTGCCAAGTCATTATATGTATTAAAAATTAAAGATATCTAATATTCATGCGGTTTTAACACCCCCTGGCACTGACTAAAATAACCGACTTGGAATCATATTACATCTCTAAACTTTTTTGTAGTAGAAGTATTGCGTTGCGAGACGGACTTCTTTTTACATGTAATGTTTTTGATGGGATCTCATCTCTTTTTGTTGGCAGTCCTTCTTTTTGGGTACTACTTCTTGTACGTCAGCTACCACTTTTCCCAAAGCTCATACTCATACCCGTCCCACACTATACTCGTACTCATACCATGTAAAATACTCATGGCCATACCAAACTATACTTGTATTCATCCAATACTCATACCCAAGTCCCCATCCCACACCATACCCGCACATGAGTGCCATATGTATGGTATGAACCTATACCATATTCATATTCTTACCATACTTATAGCCATACCATACTCATACTATACACATCTTTATACTCACATCGTACATCCTTTACTTTACCTACTATTTGTTGTAACTGCTAAAGTAACTTTGTAATAGCATATATTCATATGGGACTACAAACTTACTTATGCGGTTCCTAAATCTTTAAAACGTGACTGATGTTGCAATATTTTATGGCTTGTTAAGCTAAAACTACTTATGTTTAAAATTTGAAGCTTGTTGGTTGGCTAGAAGTACCTTAGAATTATGATGATCGGATTGATCGGTGAGCGAGTGAGTGAGTGTGTCAGTGACAAAAGTAAGGAACTTTGACGTGCAATAATTCTTAAACTACAAGTTCAAATTGAATGTTCTTGGGAATATATGTTAATGCACCGTAATATTTAAAAATATAAAGAAATATGCAATCAAAAGTTGTAAAAGGTAAATACTTAAAAACATTTATACCTAACATAAGAACACATATGTGGTATTTTCTATAAAAAGGGACCTTATTGTCGATGGCGCTTACGCTATTATTAACGATACTCCGATATAGATACAATGCCGCGCGACGCTGTACCGGCGTAAGCGCCATCGACAATAAGGTCCCTTTTCATAGAAAACGCCCCATATTTGTGTTAAACACACAAACCATTTTTACCAGGACTTAAACCAAAACCGCCTACTTACTTTGCACGCAGGACTTACTAAAACCTGTGACAAAACGTAAGGAATAAAACTAAAAAGCTTTTAAAAACATATTATAAGTTTTACATCTAAATAGGTGCTTTGCCAATGATACAAGTACTTAAGTACTTTTTGCATCCCAATAAAATATGTTTAATATATTTACAGTAAAATAACTTCAGTACATACTTTCTCATATAAATGTTTAAAAACGTTCGATGCCAGTCGTTACAGAACTTTTATAAGCGTCCGTGATGAAAATTTACGGCGCCCCAAATACTTAATACAAATATAAATCGTAAACGTTATTTTATTTATTTAAATAAGTTTAGGTTCGATTACCGTATCGCCTGTAGCGAGACGTGAAATTGCTACTTCGTTACGCGACATGAAATACTACTTCTGAGATGTGATCAAAATGCACGGCCTACAAGAAACTGATTTAAGAAGTGTGGTTCCGTATTTCTTGGCATGCAATATACTTAACCTTTTCGACGCCGTGTCAAACACAAAAGCTGTCTTCCAGACGCCACGTCACCGAAGTGTCAAACTAAAATTGAAATTTATGCACATGCACGTAGGTCTATGTTGCTCTGTGGTCTATGACCGATTTATCGGTCTTTGGCGTTGAACCTACGGTGCATATATATTGGTCATTAGCGTCCAAAAATTATCTAGAAAATGTGTCCCTAAAAAACTAGACGTATTAGGACTGGATTCCATTGTTCCTTGCAAAAAAAAATGTTTAATTAATTTAATTCGGACTTCGGAGCATTCTCTTACCAGCGTACGTACAGAAAGGTGCGTATTTGATTAATTGCATGTTTCACAAGTTTATAACCATTGTTCAAACGAATATTAATTATTAAAAAAAACGCGAAATATTTATTCGTTTCTGTAATCAACAGACATACTAATGGGCGCATACCGATACGATTTAGGAAGTCAAAAAGATAAAAATCAACGGAAATTTTTATTAAGTTAAGTAATACCCTTATTTTATTTATATTGACTTTGTCGAAGCATCAGTGGGCGTTCAATGATGCCGTTAATGACTTGTGATTTAGGCAGCATTTTAAAAGCTCTTAATAAAGTTTTTGATGGTTACATAAAACTTTTATTAAATACTTAACGTCGTACAAACATTATTACCTAAATATCAAAAACTGATATATAGCTTTCACGAACTTACCTTTTTTTACACGATTATTATTATTAAGGTCATGGAATGTTTGTGTAAAATTACATATTAAAACATATTTAAAACCGGGTCCAAATAATTTACTTTGATTACTTTGTTTTCGACATACAAAATAAATTCGCAATAGACCCGGTTTTAGATGTGTTTTAATATGTGTTCAAAACCCGAGTCTTAAATATTATATTATGTAAAATTATCAGTAGGTATTATTTATACCAAAGATAGATATAACTCCGTAATAGATGGATACAGTCTAAGGAAAAACCGTGGCTCGAAAATCCACGAAAATTTGATTCTCGATCAGATGGCGCCACTAGTTTTGGCCTACTCTCGTATAGCGGGCATTGACTGTTTCGTTTGTTATTTATAGTTTTAACGCATACCAGTGAAAGAACATGGGTCAAAATCATATAAAAATAATTAATGCAAATAAAAAAATCATTTATCCATATTTAAATAAATTTTTACGTATTTTTATAAATCTTCATTTTTAGTTTTAAAGTATGTCGATAGATGGCAGTGAATTTAAAGTGGTTACAAAATTTACTATGACAGTACCGCTCTATCTTATTATATCCTCATTGTTTATACACTCCGGATAAAAAATGTCTTTAATTTTTGTTGTAAAGTAAGTCCTAGCCTAGTACCGACTACCAGTCACTTCTATCTTATTATTTATTATATACAGATTCGATTATTTCATTTGGGTTCTGAGGGCAGCTAGCAGATCTCGTGCTGCTGCTACGCTAAAATGGTCTTTCAGCCAACCTTTCCTAATTTATTAATTGACAATTACGGACACTACAGCTTTTGGAAAAATGTACAGTCAGTGACAAAATCGTTACGTCATTTTTTATGTCAATCGATTATATTTCTTACTAAGAACACACGATTCTTCTTCTTTCTTCTTCTAGAAACCTAGGACACTAGAAAAATCACAAATGGGAAAAAATTCTTTAAATACATTTAATATGAAAACAGTTGAATTTTTCGCATATTCTTATGCCAATCATTCATTCTGCTAGGATGCTATATAATACGTAATAGAAAGAAAGAAGAAAGAAAATACATTTATTATTAAGAAAATACATTTATTAAAGGTAGTTTAATACGATAAAATACTACAATTAGAACATTGGAAAAGTCGAAATAAGGAACAGAATAGGGCTAGATGAAATAATTAATGTATGTTCTCAAGCTTAAGAGGACTGATTGACATGGAGAAAGACTATATGATTTTGTTTCATACTACGAGTAAATATGCATGAAAACATTTTCTTCAATTTGTGGCTTTTTTTGTGTCCTAGCCTAGGTTGGCCTTGGACGAGCATTTGATCTTGGATAGAGATGGGCTCGATTTACATAATATTTTTTGACAAAATTGACGATTTTGTCGCTGACAATACTTTTCTCCAGAATTGGTAAATGTGAATAATCGTTACTTAAGAACTAATGCCCTCAGTGTCCCATTTAAAATATTCACCCTGTACATCGTAGTCCCGTACAGCAGACACGCCTTTTTGAACTTACCGTGGGACTCGCAGGGTTTGTGTAAAGTTTTCCCATAACATGTATTTATTTTAAAAGTGCAAGCGTTAGAAAGAAATACTATACAGTTTTCAAGTAAATTAAATAATCTAGTGGCCCGTTTGGCCCGACTCCGACTCCGTATACCTTTTAAAAACTGATTCATCCATATTGCTAGACCTCTCAACAAATAGAAATTAGACCTTCAGTCATACCAATCACTTGCAGGCTACGTTTAACTCTGCGATAGTAATCTAATAAGTAACAACGAAAGCCCCAAAATGGAGCACGCAATACTTAGCGGCATTGCTGTGGCCGATTTAAGCTGTAACTCCAAAAGCTTGGTAGCGTATTACTACTATTAGGGCCGATTTTAATTTATTTATCTTTTTTGTCACCAGGTTTAGGATAGAATTAGGTGAATACTTAAATAGAGTTCCCTATTCTGTATAATACGAGTATAGCAATTTCCAGGTATGTTCTAAAAAATCTTCCTTCAAGTTACGAAAACGTACGCAATTTGCATAACTCAATAAATTAAATTTTTTTTTATTGCCCCAAAATTGTATTTCGTGTTTATTTTTGCCAAAATGAGGAGCACTTCAAGCTAACCAAATTTAATGTCTGAGGCCAAAAACATGATAATAAAATACAAATCGGCCCATTGACGAACCTGTGTAAATGTGACCCACCTCTACAGATCCGATAAATAAATACCTATGTGTAATCAGAGGTCACACTTTAACTGGTTACGCTGATGCAATTTGCTTTGTAAGCGATGATAAAATAGCCATGGTCTCGGCCGGAAGAAGGGCGGGCGCCGGCGCCTCCCACACAAAATAATGAGACAGAGGATCTACTCCATATTAGGGGTTAAAGAATAAAATTTATATTTATGAATTGTTTGTACTTTAGAAAAAGTTTATTTGTAAGCTTTTATCTCTGAATGTGCTTTTCTTTTAACAGGCATTTAGGTTGCGTTGTTTTATTACAGGGTTCCTATGGCCTCCTGTGTCCATCATCAGATCAGCTCGATGGTGTTATAATATTGCAATATCACCCACCTTGTTAGGTAGATATGTATGATGTGAAGTTTCTAAATATACATACATACATAAATTGCAAGTAAAATAAAAGCGTGTAAAAATGTATGAAATTACATTTCGTCTGATTTACTGATGAAAAGAAAACAACAATAATTTACCTACGTCATAGACGGCTCGCAACTTTACTATGATGCAGTTTCAACGAAACTTGTTTTATTTTACCAATATCCTGAAAATAAGGTGTGTAAAAAAATGTTTGTTATGGAGAATTATCGTAAACTAAAAGAAAGTAAAGGAACACTACAGACAGTACCTAAATAGGTATTAAATTTATATTTTTTTATTCAAATGCATGTGTTGTATGGAAATATATCTGCCCTTTAGATGTAATTTTCACTTAGAAATTAAATTAGCTAAATAAGTACTTAGAAGTACTTATAGAAATAAGTTTAAAAACATGTTTGAGTTTCAATTACAAAACAATTAGGCGTTATTTATTACCCTAAATTAAAGTTTATATTGGATTAGTGCTGCGATATCTTCTTACTTTATCTTAATCCACAGAAAAAAATAAACTTGTGTGGTCTTAAGGATGACTCACGGTAGACCGGGCCGTGTCCGGGCCGGAGCTTCCGGCGCTTCGTTTTCTATGGAAAGCATCACGTGATTACCTGTCATGTCATAGAAAAGTAAGCGCCGGAAGCTCCGGTCCGGACACGGCCCGGTCTAACGTGAGTCATCCTTTAATCAGCGATGCGTAAAAGCCTGTTTACACATTGATTAGTGTTTAGTACGAGTTCGTACATTTCTTACTGGCGTTAGTAGCAAATGTATGATTTCGCACTTAACGCTAATCAATGTGTAAAACATGCCCATAGACAGAGTTAATGATGATGATAGTCGGTAACTAATCATTTTCTGTCCACTTATTTGTGACTTTTTATTTTCAAGGCGCATGACTGGCTCAGGTAGGGTAGGGCGCCGATCGTATTATAGTCATGTCTCATTTCATGAAGTCGATCCTCTGCATTATTTGCGATGTGCTAGTTGCTTAATTGGCTGTCCACGAACTCCGCCAAAAAGAAACTGCGCGAACGTGATGAAGCTAAAAGGATAGAGAATCTGTACAATTTTCGATAGTATTTTTTTGTAAATAATTTTAGACTTGCTTTCAGTTGTAGCTTTTATTAACGAGCCTTAAAGATAATATTCAGTTTAATAAATACATTAATTAAGTACATTCATATATTTTTTATCATAAAAACATTTATTTAAGCTAAGAAATAAATTGAAAGTGGTAAAATTTACTGTCTTGGGTGACACTTGGAACTCCGGTATCCGTTTAAGAAGTGTAAGACTCTTACGGTAGATGGTGGATGTCGCTAAAGCCTCCCTAGCGACATCCACCATCTACCTAGGGGGGGAGGAGGGGTAGGTACGCTCAGGTATGCGACGCTGAGCTATTGGCCTACACCTCAAGTCCGTCATACACGTCCCCGTCGGCCCTGTATCTGCCGCCGCGGATCAGGGCCGAGCTCACCCAGGGTTACACTTGTGGGTGGGTCGTCTCCCCCGGGCAATGCTAGTGGTCGTAACGGGCGTCGCTACATTTACCAACATACCCCGGATCACTAGTAGCCAAGTATGAGGGCCCCGCCTGGTGTGGGCCACGCCAAGTGATGTGGCATCCCCACCCGCCAGGTGTTCCTTTCCTTACCCTAGAATTCCTGTCTGTAATCCCATGCTCCAAAACGTCATTTCCCGTCTGTTATTCCCGTCTTACCTTCCCTTCTCCTGGGGTTTGCAGTCCGGAGCCTGAATGTGCGGAACGATCCTCCGCACATTTGGGACCCGGAATGCAAACCCCAGGCTTCCTTTCACACCACTTCTCCTACTCCACTCCAAGAGGAGACAACCTCTTTAAAAAATCCCCAATCTAAGGTGGAACAATCGTGCCGAGAGATGCGTGGCTGAGGGGAAGCTCAGCCGCTAACGATGACCCTCGATACCGGGCAACCTCGAGGAGTATTTTGCCTTGTTCCGGCAAGCGGGGCTCTGCTGGAACCGACCACATTTTTTCCTAGCTTCTCGTGGGATTTGTATGGAGAACGTTAATAATAAAACTGAAGGTACCCTGGAAGACCTATGCCAGGAACTAATGCCCCTGATGGTAGGTGCGGAAAACTCTGCCCAAACATCAGAGCAAGCCATGGAGGGAGTGGAGAGCGTCGACACGGATGAAAGGAGCGATATTCATTGCCCAAACATCCCAACGGAGGCTCCCAACCCTGACACACGTAAGTCCGTCAAGAAATTGACGGGCTCTGCGAAGGGCCGCTACAAAGCTCTTAGAGGACTAGGAGTTGCGCACGAGGAGGCGCTACGACTGTCCGCAAAGAGCTTCGCGGAACTTAAAAAGTTGGGATACAAGTTCGGGTCCTCACACTCCAAACCCGAGCCGAAATCGGCCAAACGGCCGCGCTCGGAGGAAAAATCACCGCAGGGGAACGCCAGCAAGAACCCAAAGATGAGTGAGAGCCCCCAACCCAACCCCAACCTCTACAACCCTTTAACGAGGTCCTTAGCCAGGTCCGGGTCGGAATCAAGGACTCCAAGCCGATGAACGTCGCGCAGTTGGGGTCCCTATGCAATACCATCTTGCAAAAGATTGCGACTCTGGAGATGGATGAGGGACCAAAGTTCAAGGGTTATGCATACAAGCCAGGTTGGTTACTCATTACATGCAGTGACCAAAGATCCAAAGCCTGGCTTGAGGAAGTAACACCAACCCTAAAACCATGGCCGGAAGCCAACCTCGGGGTCATCCCTGAAAATGAGCTTCCTAAGCCTAATATAGGGATGGTGTTCATTCCTGAGATAGACGACTCCATGGTCAAGCAGTCGCTATCTCTACTCTATGCGCAGAACCAGGGGCTGCACACAGAGTTATGGAAGACTCTCCACACCAAAGTCGAGAAGGGTGGGGTTTTGGTAACCCTGTCTCTGGACGACGTGTCGGTGGAGAATCTGAAAAAAAAGGACCTAAAGGCAAACCTAGGTTTCCGGGAGGTCCAGTTTCGGCTAAAGGGCCAACCTAAGACCCAACAGCGCAGCCTGCAAACCCTGCCCCTCCCACCACCCTAACCCAAACACCCGCCCGAAAGGTGCCTTCAGGTCCAAAGCGTGCGGCTCCTTCCACTTCCAATCCCACTCCAGGACCTCCGGGGTTGCAGCGGTTTCTCGCCAACAGGGGAGGCTACAGGGGCAAAAACCGCCCAAGGGGTAGAGGGAACGGAGGAGGCCACCAAGGGCACGGCAGTGCCCACCGCCGTGGCAAATAAAAAAGACGCTACCAGGGGTAGGGGGGTGATGTTCCTTCAGGCCAATCTCCACCACGCCATAGCGGCCACAGCGGTCGTAGAGAAGCTTTTTGGCGAAAATGGCCTGGACATCGCCCTCATACAAGAACCATGGATAAACACCAAGTCCATGGCAACAGGACTCAACAGAGCAGGAAAGGTACTAATCTACGAAAAAGGAGCTAAACCGAGAGCCTGCATCGTATTTAACAAAAATATTAACCTCTTGCCTGTTACAGAGCTATGCAGTGAAGATATAGTAGCTGCCTACGTCGATCTCAAAGGGAGAGGAGCACTGAAGGTAATAGTCTGCTCCGCCTACCTGCCCGGAGAGAAGCAAGACCCCACAGAAGAACTGACTAAAGTGCTAGAGTACGCTCAGGCACAAAAGGCGGAACTTATTGTGGGTTGTGATGCCAACGCCCACCACACCATCTGGGGGAGCACTGGAATCAACAAAAGGGGTGAGTTACTATCCCAATTTATCTTTACCAATTGTCTGCACTTGTTGAATAAGGGCAACACGCCCACCTTCGTAACTAGAGCTAGGCAAGAAGTATTAGATATAACCTTCGCTACTGAAAAGGCGGCAAGCTGCCTAGCCAACTGGCGTGTCAGCAGCGAAAATTCAATGTCGGACCACAGACATATTTTGTTCAGTGTTAAGGACTCTCTAGATAGGGAACCACTAACGCGTAGAAATCCAAAAGAAACGTCATGGGAAGCCTATAAGGCTGACCTGGAAAATCGTCTAAAGGATGTACCAAAATATGTCAAAACACCAGACTCTCTCAACCTGACAGTTAATCTATTATCTGTAGGCATACTTAGGGCCTACGAACAAAGCTGTCCTTTGAAAGAGGCAAAAACTACTAACACAACGACGTGGTGGAACAAAAGGCTAGAAAACCTCCGTAGGTCTACACGTCGCATATTCAATCACTCGACCACGCCGAATGAGTGGGAAAGGTATGGTAGAGCGTTGACTGAATATAATAAACAAATCAGGAAGGCAAAAAGGAGGTCATGGAGAAGGTTCTGTGAAGAGATTGCCGAAACTCACAAAGGAGCGCGAATTCACAAAATACTTTCCAAGACACCGACCAACTATCTCGGTCTTATTAAAAGACCAGATGGCACTTTTAGGAGCACAGAAGAGGAAACTCTAGACTTGCTCAGAGGCACCCACTTCCCCGGTTCGTACACAACCAGTAACACACAGTTATGCGCCCAAAGGAATAATCAAATCCACAGGGCACGCAATATCGACTGGAATTTGGCAACTAATATCTTTAGACCAAACAAAATTAAATGGGCATTGGAAAAATTTAAACCATTTAAATCGGCAGGAGAAGACGGAGTGTTTCCAGCACTTTTACAGCAAGGACAGGACCTCCTCCTCCCGCATCTGGCCAGAATATTCCGAGCAAGTTTTGCGTGGGGAATTATACCAGATCAATGGACTAGGGTCAAGGTACGCTTCATACCGAAAGCAGGGAAAAAGGACTATTCACAACCTAAATCCTTCAGACCTATTAGTCTAACATCGTTCCTACTCAAAACGATGGAAAGAATCATTGATCAGCACATTAGAGCGAAATACCTGGTGGATAGACCACTAAGTGTAAACCAACATGCTTACCAAAAGGGGAAATCTACGGAGACTGCCCTACTCGACCTGGTTGACAAGGTGCAGAAAACCCTAGAGGAAAAGCAAACCGCTCTATGTGCGTTCCTTGACGTCGAGGGTGCTTTCGATAATACGGCCACAGAGACCATACTTAATGGTATGAAATCAAAGGGAGTAGACGAAACCACCACCAGATGGGTACATAGCATGCTCTCGAACAGAGTAGCCACTCTGACCCTCAATACTATAGAGCATGAATTTTATACCACAAAAGGGTGCCCACAAGGAGGCGTTCTATCCCCACTATTATGGACCCTAGCAGTGGACCAACTTCTTGCAATTATGTCAGGCCAAGACTATGACACACAAGGATATGCCGACGACCTTGTAGTCATTGTCAAAGGCCCTTGCCTCCACACTATATCCAACCTAATGCAAGGAGCTCTAAACACAATATTCAAATGGTGTAGAGAAAATGACCTGTCCATTAATCCGAGTAAGACGGTAATAGTACCATTTACAAGAAAACGGAAGCTTGAAAAGCTTACAGAACCAAGACTTAATGGACAAATAATACCGTTCTCAGAAGAGGTCAAGTATCTAGGGGTCACTTTCGACCAAAAGTTAACTTGGAACGCTCACCTGAGGAAAATTATACAAAAAGCGAAAATGGCCATGTGGTCATGCTGTCGAATGGCAGGAGCAAGATGGGGTATAAGACCCAAAATTGCTATGTGGTTATACACAGCGGTAGTGAGGCCCATTATAACCTACGCCTCCGCAGTCTGGTGTAACAAAACCAGCCAAAAGACGGCAATAGATACTCTAAACAGCCTGCAACGCATGGCTTGTTTAACAGTAACAGGCGCCTTCTCCTCGACACCGGGGGCGGCCCTCGATGCACTGCTGGACATTTTACCACTCCACTTGCAGGTGCAAAAGGAGGCCAAGCAGTGCGTCTACAGAATATGCACGCTAAACAGGCCAAAATGGCGCTCTCAAGCACTAACCAAACTGAAGGCCTGGGTTTTTGCAAATAAAACCCTTAGCATGCCCACTGATGACACGCACACAGAATGTCAATTTATCAAACTGTTCACAGTAGAAATACCTCCTAGAGACAAATGGACCAACGGCCAAATGTACGTTGAGGAGGGAAGCCATATTTGGTACACAGATGGTTCCAAGAAAGGCAATGATGTAGGATGTGGGATCTATGGTGAAAGACCTAAGCTCAGAGCTAGCGTCAGCATGGGCACACAGGCCTCAATCTTCCAGGCAGAAGTCTTCGCCATCAACAAATGTGCGGAGATCAACCTGGATAAAAACCTAAGACACCAACATATCTACATCAACTCAGACAGCCAGGCTGCTCTGCTGGCACTAGATTCACTTGAGTCAAACTCAAAACTAGTCCAGAACTGTAAAAAAAACCTAAATGCACTGGCTAACTCCAACAAAGTCATACTTAGATGGGTACCAGGGCACCCCGACATTAACGGAAATGAAGAAGCGGACGAACTTGCTAGAAAGGGCGCAGACACAACCCTGGTCGGCCCAGAACCGTTCTGTGGAACCACAAAACGGGATGCATATTCTCTGCTCAGCAACTTAGAAAGAACGAGAGCAATCGATTGGTGGAAGTTCGTCAAAGGACAAAAACACTCGAAAGCTCTAATTAAAGGATTCAACAGCAAAGTTGCTAAGGAGCTTCTAGGGCTCAAAAGACACAAAACCTGCGCGGTGACTAGAATACTGACTGGACACTGCAAGTTGAACAAACACATGTTTCAAATAGGAAAGATACAAGATCCGACATGCAGGTTCTGCCAGGAGTCAGAGGAGACTGCAATGCACATTCTCTGTTCCTGTGGACCACTAATGTCAAAAAGAAGTACCTACTTAGGGCGGCACGTACTGCAACCCTATGAGGTACAGAACATTACGGCCCAAAGAATCTGGAATTTTCTGGATTCAACGGGCATTAGTAATGAGCTTTAAAGGGCCGTCACAATAGATCACTGTTTGGTCGACGTGACACTCAAAGGCCCACAACGCCCCAAATAATAATAATAAAGCCTCCCTATGGCTCATATATGGTAGAAATATTCGCTGTATTGGGTACGGTCTTGATACAAAATAAATTTAACATTTATTTAATCAATTGATTTTAAGATTAATACATTAATATAAGTAAATACTTAAACACAGAAATATTAACCTAACTTAAACTAAAACCTAATATAACTAACACACACAAAAACATATTGGCAAAACGCGCCCCACCCCCCTCCAGACGCAAAGGAGTCCATCATGCTTGCCGCGTTGCTACGTTGAACGGCGATGGACAACCTCTGCATCAGGAACGACCCGAAGCGAGCGTCATGACCACTCTTCCGCAAGCTTCCACTTGTCCAGTAAATATCTTGACCTCAATACACCAACAGCCAGTGGTTTCCACGGACGGATATGCTTTTATTAGTTTAATATAAACAAATGCTGAATAATTTTACACAACATCTCCGTATTCTCGCAAAAAGTTAAATGTTTATCGCATCTGCTATAAAACCGGTCACAACTACATTCCTTCACTTTAACCACATTGAAAAACATAAAACTTTGTCCGCCATCCTGGACCATTTCCAAATAAGGTGACTGCCGGTGACATCCGCCTGGGGCAACAGTATCCTGCCAATTTTATTTTCTTATTATTAAACCTTCTACGACGATGTTATAAAGTTCAAATTCCTTTGTTCTATCAGTAAAAAGATTGGCCGTCGGCAAACTGCACGCTTCCGTAGTAACTAGGATCCGAGTTTTATGGCAAATGGATTGAATTCGCTTGGTGATTATCGGAGTTTGTTGAATCAAATGGGCCCATTGAGATTGCTAAACAATTTAAGGCTTAATTCATATAGAACGATATTCGGGATATTAATACGAAGATGTACAGTTGGACAAAATAGTAAATGTCACTATGCACCGTAGGGAGACAGCGGGCTAAAACAAAAAAAAGAACGAAGGTTATAAGAACCGCGACCGGTCTACGGTCACTGTCCTACAAATATCACAAAAAAAAATTTGCAGTAAAACAACTTCTTCTGCGTTACACGTGTAATTTAGCACTTATACAAGAAATATTTCGGTTCGGTTCGGTTCGGTAATTAGGGTCACATTTAACACGGTGTATAAAATGACGACAATTTTTATTAAAAAGTTATAAAAACACTTTTTCAACAGAATAATTAAACGGATGGTTGTGGATATCTATCTTCCGCATAAAGGGAAAAGCAATAGGTATAAAACAGGAACTCGGCTGAAAATTTAGCTGTGAAGGAAAAATCGATTAATGAAATGTGAGTGGTATGGATGATGATGGCTGAATCAATGGATGAAAGAAATATAAATTTTATGCCGAATATTAGTCTCGCCTGACAATTAGGGGCAATTAAAATTTTGAAAATTTTAGATTTCTTTCATCCATTTTAATAAAAATTGTCGTCATTTTATACACCGTGTTAAATGTGACCCTAATTACCGAACCGCCAGAACCGAAATATTTCTTGTATAAGTGCTAAATTACACGTGTAACGCAGAAGAAGTTGTTTTACTGCAAATTGTACAGCTTTGATTGGCCGAACGTTTTCTTTGGAAAGGAACTAGCAAATTGTCATCGTCTACGGAGCTTGAATATTTTTTTAACGTTATGGAATCGGTTCCCGTTTAATAACCCTATAATTGTTCATTGTTATTTTTTTTGCCATATTTCTTTTAATTCTGTAAAGCCGCTGTTATCCGTATTCTGCATCTCTTTACGGCATTTTCAAAATTTTAATTGCCCCTAATTGTCAGGCGAAACTAATATTCGGCATTAAATTTAGATTTCTTTCATCCATTGATTCAGCCATTATCGTCTATACCACTCACATCTCATTAATCCATTTTTCCTTCACAGCTAAATTTTCAGCCGAGTTCCTGTTTTATACCTATTGCTTTTCCCTTTATGCGGAAGACAGATATCCACAACCATCCGTTTAATTATTCTGTTGAATAAGTGTTTTTATAAATTTTAATGAAAATTGTCGTCATTTGATACACCGTGTTAAATCTGACCCTAATTACCGAACCGAACCGAACCGAAATATTTCTTGTATAAGTGCTAAATTACACGTGTAACGCAGAAGAAGTTGTTTTACTGCAAATTGGCGCTATATGGTTGTTTGCCACTGACGTGGGAATTAAAAAAACTTAGAAGCGCTTAGAAGCTTTCGATAACTATATAATTTACTATTGGCTAGTAAATGTAAAGTTTTAAATAAAGTTACCCTTAAGCTTTATATACAATCACCTATTCACATTATTTTAATTTTAGCACTCAAATAAGGCTCTAAAGTTTTTCTACTAATGAATCTGTCTCCCTTACATTCCCTCTCTTTAGCAAGAAAATAAAAAAAATCTGCGGAAATAATTCGTGTAGTTTTGAAATTTGATAGGTCTTTAAAATGAATATGAGTCTTCAAGAATATTTTTTTGATAAACGTAATATTTCCGGAAGTATTCGCTCTGATCTGAGAGAAAACGTAATGTGTGTGAGTCCCCCTTTAACTTTTGAACCACGAGTCCAAAAAATATGGAAAAAGTCGTGAAAGTAGAGCTTAGTAAAGACTTTCATGTAAAACTATAGCGAACATGATCGGTTCATCCGTATTTGAGTTTTTGCAAAAAGTATATTTTGACGGATGGGTAACTACGGAACCCTACACTGAGCATGGCCCGACATGATCTTTTTCATAGCCACAATGACCAACCAAACATTTGGTTCAGTGCCACGGCGTTAAGGAAACAGTCAATAATATAATTTATTTTTACTAGCTCTAAATACATAGTATATTTCCTTGCGTCATAAAAACGGTGGCGAGGGCCGCCGCCAATTCTTGAGATTTGGGGTAATCAAGATTTATAGATATAGATTAGATAGCTTATAATATAATACTCGAACTGTCTGTCCATTTTTATTAATTAACTTGGCAATATGTAGGATGTCCTTATAACAACATTTATACGTAATATATAATAAAAAAATCCTTGTAAGTATGAAAAAAATGCAAATGATAGAAAAAAGGAATTTTCATAGTTAGTCAGACGAAGACCATATTTAAAGGTTTGTAAAAAACATATATCATACAAATCAGGCAGTAAAACAGATACTAGTTACTACGATCGGCTCGCAAATACTGTCTGATAGGACCTTCATTGTTAACTTTTTAAGTTATGTAAACCAATCGGCAGTCAAGCAGTAGCTTTTCCCATAATGCTCCATTATAAACTGTATCTGAATGCTAAACTCTACAAACGTGGCCTCGATGAGATAAAATCACGAAATGCAAAAATAAAACGTTTCGACTGATATTTAAGAGTCCCCGGCAAGCTCGGCCGATTTTCACCTTCCCGTACAAACGCAGTTTCGTTCTCATTTTAAAACTACGTGTTGGATTGTAAAGGAACTTTGCACATACTCGTAGAATGAAATGAGGTATATCTCTAGTCCTTTAATTAGTTTATACGGCTCCAGTTTATAAAACAAACGAAATGCAGCAAATACAAGTTTTGTATGAAAAACTTAAATTCTCTGTATTTTTTTAACTATGGTGTCTGAAGCTACATAAACTAATTACAGGACTAGATATTTACTTATCCTATTGTAAGTACAAAGTTTCAGAGCAATCGAGCTAGTCGTTTTAAAATGAGAGCGTATCTACGTTTGTATGGAGAACCGAGCTTGCTGGGGACTCTTATAAATAAATGGATTCAACTGATAGAACTCTAGATATTTGTCCATTAATATATTTTGAATAATATATACCGCCTGAAAGTTCTATTTAAAAGCCATTAGCGCTGACGTGACTCAATAGAAAATGATAATAAATGCAGTTGCAATTCCAATGGTTTTAACTTGTACTCTTAATTTGAATGGTGCAAGTTATCTTTTGCCAATGTATTAAGGAAATTGGTATGTCGTCCCTACGTATACATGGTGGCTAAAAAATAAGTGCATTCCCGTTGCCAGGGAGGTTTTGGGATTATACTGAGCAACTTTTACTATGGGACCAACCTCGAAATCGCGAAAAAAATTTGGCCGGTCCTTTTTCTATGGGAGGGTTAAAAAAAAATCGCGATTTCGTGGTTGATCCCATAGTAAAAGTTGCTCAGTATAATCACAAAAC
Source organism: Cydia strobilella (assembly GCF_947568885.1). Taxonomy (NCBI): domain Eukaryota; kingdom Metazoa; phylum Arthropoda; class Insecta; order Lepidoptera; family Tortricidae; genus Cydia; species Cydia strobilella. The sequence continues at coordinate 16,060,314 of NC_086043.1, forward strand.
CTCCCTGGCAAAGGGAATGCACATTTTTTTTGCCACCCTGTATGTACGTTTGAACGATGAAACACTATTGATTTTGCTTTGCGAAAGTACTATTGTATGTCACTTTTCATTGGTATGATGCTCGCAGCAGTGACTAGTGCAATAAATTGAGGATATCTAAAGTTAAAACGGTAATCTTTTGTACCTACGAAGTCTTCCATAGCATGAAAGTTGATCTATATGTTTAATGATCAAACGTTAATAAGACTGTCAGACATAGGTGATAAATTAGTTTGATTTCGTGATCATAGTCATCTCGAATAGAGCTACCGTTCTAAAGCTGGGGTAAGCGAAATTTTGCTAAATTGTATTGCGCATTACATTTCAAATTTAAACAAAGACGCATTTTTTTCATGGAGCTTATATGAGAAAGTAACAGTTTTGATACTTATTAGTTTTCTGACTAGCAGTTTATTTAGTATTCATTATTGAATTATAATTGCCTGATTTTTAATGAAGGTACATTTAGGTATTATACCCATGATAAAAATACACTTTGTAAAAGTTCTAATTTCCACAAGGCCTGTGTTGCTAACTCTGTTTTTATATTTGTCGTTTCGGATAATTAACACATGTACCATTAAAAATAAATTGCTACACAATGTTATAAAAAAATCTACAAGGCTAGAAAATTCACTATGCTTAGAAACATTATCTAAATTAAAATTATTTTAATCATACGCTACCTAAATGGAATTACCGGTCAATACGAACAAAGTGATAATTACTAGATACGAGATTTAATAGATACGTTATATAATATTGTCTCCGGTTACCGCGATAGTTACTCATGAAATAAAACTATGAAAACGGATTATATCGCGTATATTGAATTTATAATACATCCCGACGTTTCGAACTCTTTACAGCGTTCGTGGTCAACGGGTGACTGAGGAAAAATTACAAAATGCAAAAATACCCACATACTAAAATAATGAACAATCATAAACTACAAACTTTAAGATCGTTCAAGAGGACATTCGGAATCGCGGAATTGTCAAATTTGACATGACTTTAATATCACGTTATCGTTTCTGTTTCATATCTAGTGGATATCTAGATCATTCATCGAATTGGCTCGTCAGTGTAAAAACTGAACTTATCGAAAATGTTACTTTTTTGAGACCCTCTTAAGCAGTGGTACAGTTATATAAATATAACAATTAATTAACTTTAATTAAATTAATAATTAGTTTAATGACTGATCGCTCTTACCACTTCAGCTTGCACTAGAAATCCAAAATCCTCAAACTTTCAAGAAAAAAGCGTAGATACCTACTCTATACTATCTTACAACCCCTCTGGTATCGTAAGATAGTATAGAGTACCCCTCGGGTGTCCACGGGCGACGGTAATCGCTTACTATCAGGCAATTCCTCTGCTCGTTTGCCTTCTATTAAATATTTAAAAATCAAATATAAAAACCACTACAATTTCCTAAAGTGCATTAATAAAACTAAACAGTACGAGTGTGTCGCCCAAACCCCTAAAACTAGAATCGTAAAGCCCGTTCCCGTCTTGCGCGCAGATACCTAACGTATGCTAAAAAATGCAAACAGGAAAATTTAATGGTTCGTGAAGTAAGCCAGCTACCGAGCACCCGGAATTGCTCTCCATATTCCTCTTTAGGTACTACTATTGGTTGAAGTCGATGGAGACTTTGAATTTCGTCTAGAGATCTGATGTACCTACAGCCCTATTTATTTACTAAATTATTATAAATTGCGACAGGAAATCTGTCTTTTTGTTACCTCTCCACGCTTAAACCTCTGACTGAACCCAATAAAATGAAATTTGATATGGAGATTGTTTGTTCACGGGATATATGACAGTTTTTATCACGGAAATCATGATGATTGTGCGAAGACAAAGTTACGGGTAAAATCTACTTAAGGTCATAAATAGGTATGTAAATGTACATAGCACCTGTATACATTTCTTTACTTTCATCCATTGTAAATAGGTAATAGCATATACACAAATGTATAACCTTGCCTTACCTAAATAGATGTCTACTGAGTAGGTATATGTTTATAAAAATTATAGGTAATGGTTATACAGTGCCTCTGCAGCTTCACAATGCTGAAAAAAATTCTTCGTCAATAATTAAGGGTAGAACTAAGTATATGTACATACATCAATACATTGCTCAAAAATACGCATCAAGAATTTTATATATGTAGGTACAAAATAAAATATCAAAAAATATTTCGTAAATTGCAAATAAGTGAATTGAATTGTGTATCAAATAAATGCACGCTGAGACCAATAGTAACACCGCAGAAAGAAAGGGGACTCTTATGTGGATTTCCTTAATATTACTTACTATCACTTATTATTCTAAGCTATTGACTTGAACATGAAAATTGCGTTTCGTTTTGTTTATGTTAGGGAGAAGATAGCAACGCGATAACCAACAAGCTATATTATAAGCAATAAGGTAAATTTTCCTGTGTACTTCGTAAATATGATAACGTGTGTCATAAATCTTTAACAGGAATGGGGTGAATGTTATTAAATCTCCGGCAAACACCATCGATGAAACGGCGGAGCTGATACGGTGCGTACACTGAAGATGTTTGTCTATCTGTACTTCCCCCTACTTAGCGACTCTTGAATTAAATATCTTAAATGATTTTTATATGCACGCAGTTACATGTCAAATGATAAGATCGATGAAATTACTGAAATCGTAGGTATTGATAATATAAATTTTCACATATTAAACCGCCGCCGCGATAGCTACCATCGAGTGCGCAGACTTCTGGCCGAAGGGTGTCGTGTTTCGGAGGTTCCGGAGGTAAACCCGAATCCGACACAAGACCACTAAGACACCACGATTCCACGGAGCCACGCCGTTCTGTCGCCTAAATAGTGTTTAGTTTTTAAGTTTATAAACTGCATATATCTGTGTTTAGATCTATAAGGTATTTGTAATATGGGCCTTGTTTCCTGATTAAATTTTTTAAATCAGGCGGTGGAGACTGCATGATCTTGGGGTGCGGAGGCTAACGAGTTTGTGTGGCAATTGGGTCGGCGACTAAGAGAAAGGGGTTGCGATCCTCGCTCCGGATCGTATCTGGTCTAACAGATCTCCTTGGAAATTCAACGGGGCAACGCTGCCAGTGTCATGGGGACTTTTGGTCCGGCTACGGTCCGAAGTGGGGACTTGGCCTAGTTTAATTTAGTGTTTAAGATTGACAAAGCCTGTTGCGGATTATATCATTTGTTAGTAGGTGATGAAGCCTGTAGCTGATTTGTTGTTGTAAGCACTTGACGAAGCCTGCGTTGCTGATCATGAATGAATATTTGCTTTAATAAATTAATTTATGTAATTTCTAAATAAATAAAAAATAAAATAAAAATTACAACAGGTACTGTGGGAATGGGACGATATTTTTTATTTTTCATTTAATGGTTTTATGTGTTTCACTCCTTAATTTTGGTTGTTCTTATTTCTGTAGGGTCTGATTTAATGTCCTGTATTGCAATAGACTACGTTTATATAATAATGACTAAAATAAACAAGTAAAATGTTTGCAAGTTTATACCCTATAACTCCTAAAAGTAGATTGGGCCTCTGTAAATAAGATTGCAAGGAATATATGCAGACAACTCTCAAAACAACCAAGAGTTTGCCATTTATTTCAAGTGTATCTCTAACGAAGATAAAAGTACTTTTACTTAGAAGCATCTATTTTCGTAAACAAAATACGAAACAAGGTATGTTTTAACATTCCTCTCCTCGGACATCCCGAGTGTCACTTCAGTATTTAATTAAACGAAAGCAAAGAGAAACTGAGAAGGTTGGGTAATTTGTCAAAATTAATTAAAAAGAAAACGAACGGACCGAAGAATTATTGACTTCAACCAGATGACATGGCGGTGTCTGTGTTAATGCTGCCTCTGTTTGGCTCCGGGAAGTTTGTTTTGTGAACAAGTTTATTTTGTGGGTCAAATTTGTCCACAATCTTTTCCAATTAAGGATGACTCAGACCGGGCCGGGACCGGGCCGGAGCTTCCGGTGCTTCGTTTTCTATGGAAAGCACCACGTGATCACCGATCAGCCGTCATAGAAAATGACATGTCGGACGCCTCGGCCCGGGCCCGGCCCGATCTAGCTTGGGTCATCCTTAAACCTAAACTTTTAATATTTATTGTTATTTAATTCTTATAACACTAACTAACACCCACGTATTGCGATGAATAAAGGTGGATACGTTACTAGTACCTATTGTGGCAAATATGCTAGAATTGACTAAAACTCTTCTGTGTCACTTTAATTGTGCTGTTGAAATACTTCAGATGATAATTATTTGATGGCCATTGTAGCGTTTATGTAATAGGTATACATTTCATTTCATAAGTAACTGGGACAGTAAGGAAAATCAGAAACTACAATACGAGTAAATGACTATTTATTTCTTAGACTCCTCAATATGATTTTAAATAATTATGTATCGGTAAAGGTAAGTAGTTTTTTATTTCTGGTTTTTGCCTTGGTTTCCCTGTTCCATTAAAATCAAAGACATCTACATTAACTTATATGTGTATAGAATTCTATATATATATTTTTTTGACTTGCCATTTTCCGAATTCAGTATAATAACGAACCCTCGTAAGATACATGAATAGTTCTCACAATGAAAGCGTCGTAACGTAACAAGCTTACTGTAGAGTTAGCAGTATAAAGAGCGGTTGAGAATGGGCCCCTTCCCGGATGCGGTCTTTACCGACAAAAGACCAAATTGCGGGAGTGATTGAATTATGTCCCACCTTTTCCGCCCTTGGGCTAGGCTGCTGTGATGTATTTATGCAAATCTGATCCACGATTAACCGTTTTTGTAGCTTATACAGAAGTTACAATAATATGAGTATATTTTTATTTGTATATTTATTTTAAAGAGCGTTTGAGGGAAAACCGACAGCACGCCGCCGCCCGGTCGGGCGACCTAGGTACCGATGGGCGGATGTGGTGGACGCTGATCTGCGCGAGCTCCAGGTCCAAGACTGGCGAGAAACGGCACAGGACCGGGATCAGTGGCGAACTGTCGTGTTGGAGGCCAAGACACACTTTGGGTCGCTGCGCCGGAGGAGTAAGTAAGTAAGTATATTTTTATTTATTTATCTGAAGATGGTCATGCATATGGAGATGGACGACCAATAATACCTAGTTCCAGCTCTCTGGAATATATATAGGTATATTCAAGAGAGCTGGCACGTACGGATTAAACGTAAGTCATGTCACTTTTCACTGTGTAAAGGCGGGATTACAACAGTGTGCGGCACAAGCATTTTTGGTACTGAATATGCTTGTGCCGCACAGTGCCGCACACTGGTGGTGGTGAAATCCCGCCTTAAGTGCCATTCTTACACAGGAGCCTCCTAATATTTTGTAAACAAATACATATTTTTTGGTTTTTCGAGGAAAAGAGAAAAATAACTTTAATTAGGATTGCGCAGGTTTTATTTGAGCAGTGGTTATTGTTTAGGATAGTAGGTAAGAAAATTATTGTTGACTATTTACTGCAAAGATTTTGCTATCATGGAGTTTTCATTTCGTTTATACCCTAATATATATTTCGTTAATCCAGAAAATTACGGAAAAACGATACGAAATTTAACTGTTTTGGGTAAATTTTCGCAGTTCGCGGCGTCAGTGAGCAAATCATAAGTCACTGCATTTTTATAAACTAACCTGTAGTCCGATTTTTATAACCTAAACGGTTAAACAAATACTACAGAATAGTTTATGATTTATATTATAATTATTGTAATATTTAAGGGTCTAAAATTTTTATGCACGTTAACTTTACTAGCAAACTGTAATACATAATTAATGACATTAACGGGTCTTACGCGATTAAATTTCATTATTTTACCGTTTTTCCGACGTTTCAGCTAAGTTGCACTGGTCACGAAAAAAAGGTAAAATAATGAAATTTAATCGCGTTAGACCTGTTAATGATATTAATTATGTGTTCAAAACGCGAGAAATTAGTGTTAAACTGTAATACAAATAAATAAAAACATCGATTAACTATGGTGCCTGAGCAATATTTCAATATCAAATAGGCGCTCGTTTAAACTAAATCGACAATATCATAGACACATATCATAGACAGCAAGACAGATAACAGTTGCAAGAAAGTAAATCACTCGACTACCTGGGGACTTCCTTCGGAAAACGAATGATTACTTTTCTGCCATACGAGAGTTCGAGGGCGGGTCTCAGCTTTTCCAGTAAAAAACCGCAACGGTGAGGAACTATTTAGATATTTAACATTATTGCACTGTGTGGCTTTTTACCCAAAGACGGTTGCGGGGAAGTTTGTCAAGTGTTTCCACACTTAATTAAATTGCAGACTTGCCTACAACCGATACAGGTCGAAGTTAGTTACACATAATATAACATTATATTTACTTTTTACACATGCAGTTATGTGCTTATATGGTCAGTTGAATTACTAGGAAAAACATAATAGTTTTGCCACGACAAGAAGTAGTGAACAGCGAAGTCTCATCTCGAAAAATCCAGCAGCTCAACTGAGGAAGTACGTCAGGTAGTTATAATTAATAATAATTAAACTGCTACTATACTTACACGAGTGACTATCTACTCGTATAAATTGCTGAGGATGTAATATTACAGAGTAAATCTACGTAAGCAAAGTAGGTAAGTCGGCAATTGTGTTGTGATACCCTTGGATTTGCAAGCGTCCTTAGGCTACGGTTGGCTGCGGCTTATTGCGGCTCATGTGTCGGTTTTTTTTTTAGTTATAGTTATCTAACGAGCAGACGATCTGTTATACACTTATTTAAAAACAAAACAACATGATATTAAAATACCTAACTGTTAGCCAAAAGTTGACGATACTCGTAAATTATCTGCTTGCTACTTGGTTTTCTTTAATGCTGAAATATTTCATTTATTTACCCACCTACTCCAGTAAGTTATTAATAGTACAGGTAGGTTTTTAATTGAATTTAATTATTACTTAACTGGTATCTATTTATTTCACATAAAAAATGAACCCCAAACTGAATACAGATTTTAAAAACCATTTTACTACTATTTGTAGTGATTCGGGAAAGATCGTTCTTTTCAGCGACATATATTACTGAGTCGTAATAAAACTTCAGTCACAGGATTTAGAGCGGGTTTCCTGTTTGTATATTAAAAAAATCTGAATTTTTCAAAGGCTCGCTGCCTTTTAAAGACAAAAAGCCAAAAATCCTAAATAAAAGAAAGGGAAACGAACTCGTCAGCGATGGCTCGACCCCGAGCCAATTGAATTTCAAAGCTGACAAGCGTCTACCACAAAATTTATTCAAAGAATAAATCTGAAAATTTGTAGATCTGAAGGCATAAAGGCGATGTGGCGCCGACGAGTCGACACAAAGGCATTTCAAAATTTCACGGCTTCCGCCTCGGTTGTTTGTATTTATATGAGAGGCGGGGTAAGAAATGACAAACGAGTGCAGGGTAGTGACGACAACTGCGGCCGCGCCGGGACGGGGCTGCTTGTCGGCGGAGCGCAACGCTGTGTCAACTAAAGTAGTTGACATGAACCCTTTCCTCATTAAGAACTAACATTTTCACAATATTTTCTTGTCATGTTTTTGTTGAAGTAAATGTGTTTGACTTCGATATTAGATCATTATATTAATAATTTTACAATCATTTCAACTAGCTACCCATCAACAAAATACATACATCATACATACATTTTAACAAAACTAATGTTTCTGCCAATTAATGACAAAGCGATTATCAAATTGTCTTGTAAAGTTGTTTAAAAACGTAGGTAAATAAGTAGCCTTTCGCATCAAAAAGCGCTGACTTTTAAAATTAGTGTAGATATACAAGTATAGAGTAGAGAGTAGTAGAGTGCTGGTAAATCTATGATAACCTACTATATGCTAAATTTGCTACTACCGTTTTGCGATAGAAAATCGGTCGGTACCGTGGGTCATAAATTTGACAGATGTTATCAAAAATCACCGTTCGAATCTATCGACTGTATGAACCTAGTATGTACTTATAAAGTACAAAAAAACAAACTAAACTTAATGTAGGTATACCTAATTGTTTAAGTATTGTCAATAGTCTGAGCTATAATATAGTTAGGAAGGTATTATAAAACCTGTTCATAATATCGCGTATTATAATAAGCGTGGCAGAGCACTTGTCGAAACTATTTTGCCATATTCATTAGTGCTAGTCGGTAATACAAAACTTGGGAGATTAGTTAAGTTACGTAAGTGTTCATGTCTGCTTCTTTTTGATCATTCAGGAATTCAACAAAATGTATTCGAGCTAATAATGTTTTATACGCGATACTAAAGAGCATTGCAATAAAAGCATAGTAAAGTTTATGTGGGAAGACATGTTGCTCCGAGTAAAGTGCAAGGCGCGAGAGTGCAGTGAATAGTTACCAGATGTGAGAGGGTATATTCTCAGAATACTCTGTTTATAAATTGCACTTGTCTACATTTCTTAAGCGTACATTTTAAAGTAATATAGGTACTAGTATGCAGTTACTAAATGTATTTTTTCTTTTTTCTTCTTTCTAAAAGCCTAGTACCTACCTAGTTACGTTCAATTTGAGAATAAATTTGTTATCTGGCATAGATACGAAATAGAAAGAATCAAATTAATGAAGTAATCAAATTAATTTTATCTGATTTTATTTGATAAAGAAATTACGTTCAATGAGTAATTTAGTTCAACAAAATGTTCTTGATTAGGTGATTGAATCGGCAGACGCTGGCTTGCAGGAATAAAAAATTAGAAGACGAATTTGTTGGACTAAGAGTAAAGCTAGACGTACTTGCCAGTTGGATGTATTAATTTACTTTCTGGATTGCAGCAATGGTTAAATTCATATTGTAGATGCTCCATTTGAAAATACAGTACCTATTATGTGCCAAAACGTATAACGATTTGTCAAAAAAAACATAAGAACTACCTGTGCTTATTACACAGGTAAATTTATTCAAGCTCTTAGTGTAATACCTATATAGTAATTGAGCTTTAAAATGCCAAAACCTTATTTTAATTTTAGAATATCTGCATATAAAACCTATCTAAAGCTCAATGACATATTACGGGTAGCTAAATTAGTTAATTCAGCTTCATAGTTTAGTTGCGAATAACCCCCGAGTACAGTGTACGATTTTAAAGCGCCTAGAGGCGGCACGCGGCAACAGCACAGCTGTGATACAATAATGTTTTGCTTTCAAACACGACTTGTTCTGCCCTCACGCCTTTTCAGAATGTGTTATTTTCATAATTGGTTAATTTAAATTTATTCAAGTAACTTAAAAAACTTATTAGTGTGAGATTTGTGTGATATTAGAGTGGATTTCATGTTGATGTTCATGGTAGAGAAAGCCGTGTGACATTAAGCCTTTTGTCGCTATGTTTTTTACTGTGCAACAAAGTTTAGATAAATACTTAATGCTTTTGGAATGCCTACACTATGGTTACTCCCAGTTTATAATTTTATTTTATTATGACTTTAATCGTAGCCACTCAATTGACATATGTTTTTCAGTTAACTATTATAATAATAAGATAAGGGTGACAGCTGGTAGCTACAGCTACTCAAAGCATTTGACTGAGTAGTAAAGAAACTGACAGTTTTTATGTTATCTAAACGTTTATTTTAACAGTTCCATGTACGGCACCAATATGTCTCTCGTGCTTGTTATTTAGTTCACTGTCAGACACGCAGTCTGTTTTGCTATTCCCTTTGAATTCCACTTCCATACAGTACCAAGTTCAATAAGCAAGTTGTGAAATTTTCTAATAGTTAATTAAAAATTAAAAACAGGACTGCAGCCCAACCCAATGTGCTTAATAATGAAATGCAAAAGTGTTTTAGCCCGTGACTATTTAAAAAGTGGTTCGTTTGCGGGGTGCTCTGGATCCCCCTTTCGAAAGCTGGAAATGACACCGGGTGCGGTGACCGCAACCTACCTACCTGTACAAGGTGGTTTTGGGTTCCATTCTTACATATGCTATTTTTTATTTAGCAATGAACTTTGAGTTTAGTGTGCATTGGCAAGTTGGAAACTTACAGCTTTAAACAGCTAGTTTGCACAATGGGGTATTCTCCTACTAGTCAAATCAGTTTCTTTTTTAGAACAACTGTCAAAACGATTTGCTAACATGGAATTTATATGAAACATTACACAATGACGTCACGGTCAACTCACCTACTTCTTAGGGTTCCGTACCCAAAGGGTAAAAACGGGACCCTATTACTAAGACTCCACTGTCCGTCTGTCCGTCTATCTGTCTGTCCGTCTGTCTGTCACTAGGCTGTATCTCACGAACCGTGATAGCTAGACAGTTGAAATTTTCACAGATGATGTATTTCCGTTGCCGCTATAACGTACGGAACCCTCGGTGGGCGAGTCCGACTCGCACGACCGGTTTTTTACTTCAATCCGATTGATTATTTAAAAAGAAATTGTTTTCAAAAATAACCGCTATCTATGTTTATCCAGTAATTCTCTGGTGCTTTATTTTATGCATGGTCTGATTTTTTTTCATCATCATCATCATCATGTCAGCCGATAGACGTCCACTGCTGGACATAGGCCTCCCCCAAGGCTCGCCACTCCGACCGATCCTGTGCCGCTCGCATCCACCGAATTCCCGCGACCTTCACCAGGGCGTCGCTCCATCTCGTTGATTTTTTTTGATACAGTGTAATACCCTATTGTATGTAGGCGTTTTAATCGGAGCCTTTGCGTATTTCTTTTTGCAAGGTGGGGCACTTGCATTGCCATTTGACAGATACTTTTTTTTCATATTGGCATTTAAAATAAGTAGGTAATTAAAAAGGAATTAGGAATCGGGTAAATCGTCCATACCTGGCCACTTTAATATCTGGCCACCTTATATATTAAAAATGAATTCTATTCACCTATTAACAATTGTGCCATTTTCAACCAAAAGGGTACTTATTGTCGGTTGTCAATAAGGCGCTATTTCTATATAGCTTCAATGCGAAATCAACCTTATCTACAAGCGACAATGTGGTACCTTTTGTTTGAAAACGTCACAATTAACCTATTTTATTTTTATATATCTAGACTAATATTATTTCAATAAATTATATTAATATAATAACATACTAGGTAAAAAACTAAGTACCTTTAGTGTTTACCCAACATCATCAAAATCTAACTTCTGACTGATGACTGATGACTCAGATCTCGCTTTGCTCGGTCTCGGTCACCGTGTTTCACTTCTGAGTAGGTATATATTCATATCGGGCGCTTCTCTGTTGCTATGAGTAAGGCAACTATTCACATTTTCTGATTGTTTTTGGTCTCTACGTTGTTTTATTTTTTTCTTTTTCTCTCTTTTATTGTATGTATTTAGCAATGTTGCTAGAAAAGCAACATCTAAAATTCGTATTTAATGTAATTAGGGCTTGACATGTTTCGTCACTGTTATACACGAACAGAGCCCGCTCACTAATATAATCGCTCTTTAATAATGAGTACAATGACTTTAATCCTAAACCACAATTGAAATCATCAGGCGTTGGTATGTTTCGGGGTGTTTCAATTGCGAATTAAATCACTCGGCTTAGTGCAATGTCACGCAAATGCCTAGTTTACATTTTATAGCATAAAACAATTGGATTTAGTTATTTTCTAGTAATTATGAACATTACACAAAAACAAGGTTATACAGCGTGTACTTTTGATAATATTACATAATCTTAAGGTAGTTAAATAGTAGGTATAGGTCCAAATTAATATTTTTATATGTTTTGTGAAAAGGTTACAACTTTTATTTTTATCATCACTTAGTTTTTATTCAAAACGGCGCATTTATTGACGCGACGCCACAACTGCCACAAGTTATGAATATTGTACATAGAAGTACGCTATACATACAATGCCGCTTGAAAAAGTTCAAAAACGAATTGCACTGGTAGTTAAGGCTAAATTTAAAATTTCTTAATCGTTTCATGGCACTGAAGCCTATTAAGCCTCAGTTCAATTTGCGGTTATACTAGAAATACATGCTGTATAAATTCGAGTTTTCAATTGAATTAATGACAACTACACAACTTTGGGAACAAATCAAATTATTTTTTTAAATATTTTTGATAAAATTCACCACTGGACTGGAGGGCTTTGTCACTTTTTCTTTAATATATGTGTTCACACCCCTTTTCATTCCTTGTCATTCACTTTCATCCATATCGCTCACTCTTTCTTTCATAAATATATTCAACCTCATTTTCGTATCACCCGCCTTTTGCCGACCTACTTAAACGCTATAAAGAAAAGCGGAAGAATTTGAATATATCTGTCATTGTCCAAGTTGTCAATCAAAATAAAGACACGCATTTTTCCTTAGTGAAGATTAAAGTAATGTTAATGGAACGATAAACGTGAGTGTGAAGGTGAGAATTGTGAGAAAAAATCAGAAGCAAACGAACCACTAAATTACAATAATACAATAATATAACTCGGCGGCCGCCGCAACCGGACAGAATTTTACTGAGCAGGTAAGGTCGGCCCCATAATTTCATAGAATCATTCATAGCCATAGCCCCTTTTTATCTTCGGGCTGCGCTCCCGCTGGTCCTTCGAAATCGCGTATACAATATGACATCTATTTCATATAATATATGATATCATCTAATAATTGTTTGTAGCAAGGTTTTACCAGTGTTGCATGTTAAATAATTCGTTTATTTAGACACGTGGTAGCGTGTCCAGCCAAGTTCAAAGAAAAAAAAGCTGGCGATGCGATGCAGCAACCGTGTGTAATATTTACACGAACTATTTCGAGCTACCTTTGACCCCTTCACAACTTCCGAAGTTGCGACCTATTATTTAACCTATACACATGAAATTAGGCACATTTATTCAAACATAGGCAAAACACCTAACCCACTAGGGTTCATCCATTAATTACGTCACATGAATTTCGAGTTTTTACCCCTCCCCCCCTCCTTGTCATATTTGGCAACCCCCCCCCCCCCTGGTGTGACGTCACATTTTTTAATGAAATCGGCAAATCGAATTAAGTATTATTCATATTTTATCAAAATATTTTTGACAAAGGAAATATTAGTAATTTTTTACCCAAAACAGATCAGAAAAGAAAATTAAATGATTAAAAACGATTATTTTAATAACAAAACTTCCGTGAGACACAGACATATTAAACATATTAATAACGGGTCACTCACGTATTTTAAGTCGAAAACGCTCGACATGTTTCACTCCGTACCGAGGAGCGAAACATGTCGAGCGTTTTCGACTTAAAATACGTGAGTGACCCGTTATTAATATGTTTAAAAACGATTATCGTTCAATAACTTATTATTTAACTGTACAGCGAATAAAATAATGTAAGTTAAAGTCACGAAGTGAGGTGAGTAAAGTGTGAAGTGCTAGTGGCTGAACCTAACATCATGGGAGAGACTAAAGCTCACAGACTCCGTTGGTTGGGCCATCTTGAGAGAATGGATGAGGATCGGAACGTGAAAAGAGCATACCTGGGCCGCCCAGCAAGAAGACGACCTGTTGGACGCCCCAGGTATCGCTGGTGCGACAGGGTGGAGGCGGATCTGCGCGAACTTCGAGTCACCAATTGGCCAGAGGTCTCACAGGATCGAGAAAAGTGGCGCTGTCTTGTGTCGGAGGCCAAGTCTCATTTTGGGTCGCTGAGCCAACGGAGTAAGTAAGTAAGTAAGTTAAAGTAACGTCACAAAGTTTGTGGCTCCCCCCGCCCCCTTGTCACAACATGTCACATTTTCGTGACCCCCTCCCGCCCCCCTAAACGTTTGATGTAATTAATGGATGACCCCCTATTAGGCGTATACAAAGGAAAAAATCGTAACTTTTTTTACAATTGGCCGAGCGAGCGTTAGCGAGTGTCTCCTTTTCAGTTTGGGCAAAACTGCTTTCATATGTCCGGATGTTTTTATCTAAAGGTAGCATTTGGGTCAAACACAAAACTGTGTTCACGTCTTTCCTGTAGACATACCAAAAAGTTAAGGGCTACAAAGGTTAATTTTCTCATTTAACCCTTATCCACATCGTGAACACAGTTTTGTGTTTGACCGATTTCTCAACCGATTCTCTAGATTATTAGCAGGTTTGACAGATTCTTTTTTTTGTCGTTTATTTTTTGGTAGATCTTCAAAATGACACAAATGACTTACGCGCTATGGCGCCTATTGGCGCTTAAGACCATTGTGAGTTCGCTATGATAATGACGTAGTAGGTATGTAGTTTTTATTATACCATTTTTTAAGGTTGTAGTGAGGAGAAAATCACTTTAATATTTTAAATTCATTCACTGGGAAATGCGCTCTAATATTTTAAAGAAGAAAATAAAACTTGGCTCTCATTTCACATTTATGTTTTTGTTGGGATAATAATATTTATTTATTTATTGTTTATTAAGAAACAAACGATTCTATACATTTACAGTTAAACAGAAAAATATGATGATATTGTCAAACCTACCGTTTCCTTAATTAAAAATAAGATAGCTAATTACATTTATAAATACTTAACCAAAAAATCTGAGCTGTAGCTAAATTTAATATACCTGCTACTTAAGTTTAAAATTACAGCCGGGTCGCGTAGTGACTAAAGTTAGATACGAGTCAATCAATATATTGATTTCAACCACAAAAATAATGCGGCCTACGCGCTACGAGCGTAGCCGATAACACGGGAAAATGTATACAGGCAAGTACAACCAATGTCCAAAGACGGTGTGGCTTGCGAAATAATGTATTATTAGAGATTTTTTAAGATCTGCCTAAAGGCGAACTGTAGGCGAGTGCCACGCTCGTTCAGAATGCCAAGTCTGTGTGGGCCAATCACATCATCGTTATCCAGTTCTCCTTTGCGTTAAAGTCGCCAAGGACCATGCACCACGTTCCTCGGTTTTCTTCACACGCTTTATTATGAAGGTCGTAAGGTGAACTTTCTATCTCTTCCGGTTCGATTCGAACAATGCTTATAAAATGTCAGAGCGATACGATACTAATCTGTCAGTGTCAAAAGTGAGGTTTTTGGTTGAAAATATGTCACTTTTGACACTGACAGATCAGTAGGTATCGTATCACTGTGACATCTTATAAGTATTGTTTGAATGGGGCCGTTCGTCATAATGGAAAGGTGGGAGAGCGTAAAATTGGACAAAGGTTATAAATAAAAATAAAATAAAATAATAGCTATTTCTGCAACAAGTGCGGAAAGTGTATGACGAGTGTATAAAGGAATACGAGTCGGAAAAACATCTTTACGCACGTGTATCATACAATGTTTTACTATGCATTGTGCGAGTAAATAAAAAAACATATCATGGCAAACAAGTTTAATTAGTAGTAGTAGTAAACTCTTTATTGTACAAATATACATATTAAAAAATACATGGTACAAATAATAAGATGTACAAAGGCGAACTTATCCCTTTGAGGGATCTCTTCCAGTTAACCTTTGAGTAGATGAGAGGAGAAAGTGAAAAGAGGGTGACAAATGTAGCAAAATGTACAACAAGGTACCAGAAAGATAAAGGATATAAATACATACAAAATTAATAGGATAAACATATATTATATTACACAAAAAGGAATGGGGAAAATACACTAAAAATTGGAAAGAAGTAGAAAAATATAAAGCAACATACAATACAAATATAGGCACATTAATCAATCAGATAACCATAGCTTCTTTAACCTCTCCTTGAACGACGCAAGCGATTGCGCCTGTCTGAGCGAAACTGGCAGCTCATTCCACAGCTTCACTGAACGCACTGCGAAGGACTTGCTGTATCCACGAGATTTGTGAGAGGGGATGGCAAGTGATAAATTCGCGCTAGAACGGAGACGGTGGCCACTGCCTTCAGCCAGAAATTGAAATTTTTGAGAGAGGTATACAGGAGAAGAAGGTGTAAAAAGAACATTGAAGAGAAGAGAAAGAGTGTGAAGATCTCTACGGCGGCGGATTGGAAGCCAATTGAGTTTTTGACGGTAGTAAGATACATGATCGTACTTCCGTAGGCCGAAAATGAATCTTATACAGACATTCTGTAAACGCTCTAACTTGTTTAATTATTAAAAGGAGTTGACCACGAACGCTGTAAAGAGTTCGAAACGTCGGGATGTATTATAAATTCAATATACGCGATATAATCCGTTTTCATAGTTTTATTTCATGAGTAACTATCGCGGTAACCGAAGACAATATTATTAAAAGGAGTGTTTTAAATCGACACGAGTTGCGAATTACCTATTCGCACGTGTATCGTACAACGTTTTACAGTACATATGGCCCTTTAAACTTTCGACATATGCACGAAAAGTGCTCTTTTCCGCACTAGTGCGAGAAAGTAGCACCATAATATGTACACTCTAAAAAAATTGAAAACAAAAAGCACTAGTGCGGAAAAGTAGTACTTTCCGCATGATATGGCTCCGTAGGAAACGCACTCTTCGAGCACATGCAGTGTAAAATAAATAAATTCATTTTATTTCAGGCAAGCACAGTTATGGTGTGGTTTTTGGCTATACGGAGTTCCAATATATTGCTGTATTGGAACTGTCAAAATAACCCCTGAATTCAATAATGTTGTTTATCCACTTCTTGTTTGCATACTTACTATATTAGATATGTTGAAAAGGCATAATTGATAGTTATTATAACACTAACAACAGTAACAACCCTAGCACTCTTAGTGTATCTCATTTGTTCAACTCAATTACTGAATAAGTATTTGCAAGACAATATATTAAATGTAATTTCTAAAAAGGTTTCCTATAGAACGGTATGAGTTCTGTAATTTAGTATAGGCTAGGTATGTTAGTGAAACAGTGAAATGAACGAACTAAGAAATCATTTTAGTCAATGACTCGATATCCATGAAGCCCTAAATTGAAATTCCCCTTCCAATATGTTTGAATTAGTTACGAAGAGGTTTTCTGTGATCTACTCTATAGGTTGCGTGAGAAAACTAAGTTCAAAGCATAATTTTGAATTAATTTAAACCAGTGTAGGTGTACACTAGGAGACAAAACAATTAGTTGACACAGTTTTTTATGAAGATCAATTGTATATTTTCTTTTATTTCCTATGTAAATTGATGGAAACGAATAATGAATTCTGAATCCGAAAATATGGCGCGTAAAGTGAAAGTATCTAATCCCTTTTTGCTATCAAAGCTCACCCCCTAGCCGATTGGCATAAATAGAAAATGGGAATGTAAATTTCCGGTGTGCTTTTACTTTGCGGCGAGTGAAACATGGTGAAACAAAATCTATTTTCCTTTGCGAGTTTCATGGGTCAATCGAGTGAGAGCTTTGGCAAGTTTGTTTAGCTCTTTATTATTTAGAGTTTTATAACAGTTATAAAAGAGTGCTTTAAAAGCAGCAAGGGAATGTGCACCGTATGTTTTCATTTGCATAATTGCTATTTAAATAGGCTTTGTACAATCGACCTTGTGCTATCCATTATTTACGTATTCGACGAAAAGGTTTTTCGATTGTATAGTTTAGTACGAATGTATGTTTAATTTATTAGATATTGTTAGATTGGTGTTAGTTGTGCGAATGACATAGATAATAATAATTAAGATATACAAAATTGTATCTGTTCATATTTTTAAATTTTTCCGTAGTTATATACATTTTATTTCAACAACAACACGTGCTAGAGAATTAAAAAAAGAAAATCTTGGTTTATCACAGACAGCCATAATTACTCAACTAAATCAGTCCAATTTTTTTTTACCGGATTATTTTCTAGTGTACACTTTTGTTGCATCGCAGTGCACACAAAGGGTTCGCCGTCGGCTCTTCAATAAATCAGAAGAAATGACGCCGCGCGCGTTAAGCAGTCAGCGTCGCACTGGGTGGTCGGCAGACGCCTTCACGCTTATTTCACGGTTTGATGTACTACAAATAAAATCAAACTTGTAAACACGGAAATAGGATTGTAATGCGGTGTCAAAATTGAATACCTTAAGGTTTTTGTAGAGCGCGGCTTATAACGCCGTGGCATGACATGGTTAGTTTTCATTATGATCATTGGCGAATAATAGAATTATGGCGAAATATTAATCAAGAAAAAAAATAGTTCGAGAAAGCATTGGTAAAACGTAATCTTATTGATTTATTTATGAATATACCTTATAAAAAAAGTCTCTCGCGGCGTTTGTCTGGCTGTATGTTCGCGATAAACTCAAAAACCACTAAACGGATTTTCACGCGGTTTTTACTTATCAGAGTGACTCTTGAGGAAGGTTTAAGTATATAATTTGTTAACCCGTGCGAAGCCGGGGCGGGTCGCTAGTATTAAATAAACAATTGGACATATTAACTATTATTATTAACTTTCATGGCGCATTAGTTTTACACTGTAATGTCATGTAAATGTGTTTTCAATAAATAAATAAATATTACTAAAGATGACAGACACCGCATATAAAACAGCACACCAAGGGAAATTATTTAATGTATGTCTTTAACGACATGTCTTCTTCTAGGTTAGAGAGCTACAGATGTTGTGTATCGCGCAAAAAAATGACAGCTTGTTATTTCAAATTATAGGCTTATAGAATTAAAAATATGTACACTTCCAGTGAATATAAATCATTTAATTTCGCAAGGCAAGTGCACACAAACGCGTAAAGCGTCAACGGACAGATCGATTTCGGTTTTCTCTACCACATGTATCTTAGTATTACCTTTAAAAGCGTAATTTATCGCACTTTGCACATTATCACAATAATCGTAGATTTACCGAGCTGAGTACCTAATGCGATTACTTTAATGGTGAAATATCGAAATGTCGAGCTTTAGAAAAGGTTTAACCTAGTTCGAGAATGTTAACATCATACAAATGATAAAATTAGTGTTACTAAGAACACTGACAAATCACTGACGAACAGTTTTTAGGTACACATTAAAGAAAAACAGGTATTTTTACAAGTGGCCAATATGGCTCGCGATGTATGTTACAATTAAAATGTTTCAAGTGGTGCTTCTGGAATACTAAATTAACTTACTTATGTAAGGAATTATATAAGGACGTTTAAATAACAAGATTCTTTAAAAATGTAGCAGCAAAGACTAGAGCTAGCTTGAAACAAAAGACTGGCACTTACCGGGATTTCAGGCACTGTATCTAAAAATTAAGTTCTTGCTTTCATCTGGTTTGTACGCATCCACCGGATTCACAGTAGTTTATTCCGCTGCGGATTTTTAATTTCTTTCTCTTCTTTTGAATTTAAATCCGGCGCTTCGTGAATACGAAATACGAATCACAGCGCAGCTTCATGAAATAGTTTCTGACTTTATTATTAAACCGCAATTTAAACATTCTTTGAATCGATGTGAATTTTATACGAGAGAAAGAATTTGTTGGTACAAAAAATACGCAACACAGAACTGCAGGCGAATTACTTTACGTAAATTGCGATGCGAATTTTGCATGCCTACGAAAGGACGTGGTTAAACAATTTCAACGGAAACACTCGACAGTAAATGAGGTGTGTAACAAGGTGAACAACTCGTGGCCAAAACACAAATTGCGTTTTTCAGGTGAGCGGTAAACAGGAGCACAACAACTTAAACAATTTGCTGAGGCTCCACTCGAAAGTGTTAAGTGGATTTGAAAGTGTGAGGTAACGCGGGAAGGATGAGCCCAAATTCAGTCAAACAAACGAAACTCATCGACAAGATTCTATCGTGCAGAGTTTAAGAGCAATTTTTCTCTTAAAGCCAAACAAATGAGGCGCCATTAGATGGAGTGAGAGCGCTTAATCTATTTCTGACGAGTTCAGTGACGCCGACAAAGACAAATCGACATTAGCCTACCCACACGGCGCGAAGGCGTTCCACTTCTGTTTCAATTCCACTTTTATTTGCGGATTAACTTCTTATTAGTCATTGTGCTCGAAAGGGGCTCGAGCCTGCTATCACAAGCCTTATGAATGGCTCAATTATTTTGCCGACTCGACACGAATTCATCTACAGATTTTAAGCTGTATCTGCGCTAAGCATTACTTATTGCCGTTCTTGGGAATCCGTTCACGACCTATTTTTTATAATACGTTCATTATACTACGGGATTAACATAAGTTCATGACGAATGTTGAGTCAACAAAAAATACACATCGTATTGTCAAACACGTGTCTTTAATAACCCGCAGTACCACGGGTATTAATACTCTGACAACATATTTATGCTCTCCTACTGTCGCCTATAATGATATCTATAAATTTTATGTCACTTTAGATTCATGAGATACTGACAAGTAAATATTACTTAAATCATTTTGATATAGACAATTTGTGATTAACAAAGAATCTGGTGTTATTTTATATTTGTACACTTATACTAATTGGTTGGTTAACCCGTATAGGCGACATTAGATGGCATATCTTTACACTGACTTTTTGTCTGTTCTTGTTAAATTAGCTTATGTTGAGGAATAATGACAAAAGTGTATAATAATTATGTTATAAAATAATCTGTAGTAACATCATAATACGATACAAAATGCATTGTATAATGAGGAAAGTTTACGTCTGTTCCTTCCAACGAGGGCCAAAATAAATAAAAGGGAGAAACGAGCGCGCGTATTTCAGAACCGACAAGTTGAAGAATGTCGAAATGTGTCATCTGTCAGTCGGTATTTAAAACGATATTTTACTCTGAAAGTGGAGGCGCATTTCTTGTGTATCTAAATAGTCGAGACAGCTGTCTTGCCCCGTAGACAACATGCCAATCCCTAATGCTACGTAGCGAACAAAACCCAACTGTCACTGTCACACTAATATGGAAGAGTGATAGAGAGACACAAAGCGATTCGATAGCGAAGCGCAACCGATCGTCACCTTGGCTAGGCCGCTTGCTCTAAAGATTATCCATTTTTGAAACGCATAGAACATCGGCGTGTTTTATACACCGTTCGCGCATTCCACGGAAAGTGCTGCGTAAATTTTAACAAATTCCTAAAACCTCTTTATAAATGGTGCGTTAAATAAGAAGCATTATACTGGGAAGTGGTAAGAGCTTTGATGGTATATTTACGTCCAAGTAAAAAGCAAAGAAATATTTAGGTTTGTTAAGACCAACTTAGAACATCTACTTGAATTAACTTGTCAATCACTGGAACGTTTACTTTATTTTATAAATTTTTATATTTGCAATTTTAAACGAATCGCCGGTATTTAACCAACGAGCTACAATAGAAACAGATCTACCAGCTGTATGTTACCTGTGAGTCACAGTAATATGGTTTGTCCTCGTGGTTCGTTAAATCGCTGCTGTGCCTAGGCCCGTATGACAAGAATACGAAATTCGTAAGAATTGAACAGTTTAGTTAAGCATTCGACGTACCTATTCAAGAAAAGACATGCAAGTCAAGCCAAGAGACGCCTCACCCAGCCAGGAACATGCCTGCTCCGGACTAGCCATACCAGGGGACGTAATTTTATGGGGAGTGACACGCTCTGGGATGGGAAAGGGATAGTTATAATCAGCCGGCTATGCAGCTTAAAGCCAATATTGAAAGGTAGGTGGAGTGGTAATAGGTTATGTCGTCGAAGGAGAGCGAATGATACATAATATTCATTCTTCATTCAAATTTCATCCCCTATCCGAGCGAGCAAGCTAAGGACAATGCTGCTGTGTGATCTTTGAATGTAAGTTTTGCGTGACACCGCGTGACGTTAATACGACCGTGTTTACAACAAGTATTAGCTCGTACAATTATTAATATTATATTATAGGCGATTGTTTGCGTTTTAATACCGGAAAACTATGTCTTATCATCCGAACATGGTACTGTGCCGTTTTCGAGGATAGAGCTATTTGAAGTTAAAAAAACGTCACGTCACGTGACGAAAACAATAATATACGACGCACACATGCAAACATTGCGCAGCTGACGTTAGCATACATACGACAGCGATACTGGATACTAAGCGGAAAACGTAAAGTAAAATGTTACATAAATAAATGCGTAAAGTGCATAAGATACAAGGCTGAAACAGCAAAACAGAAAATGGGACCCCTACCGAAACCACGTGTAACGCAATCATTTCCATTTAGTCATACAGGGTGTGACTATGCGGGACCAATTCAAGTACGAGCAATGAAAGGTAGAGGTCACAAGTCCTACAAAGGATACATAGCAGTATTTATCTGCTTAGCTACTAAAGCTATACACTTAGAGCTTGTCCACAGAATCCTTCATTGCAGCCCTACGCAGATTCATGGCTAGAAGGGGCCCAGTGACACATATATACAGTGACAACGGTACAAACTTTGTAGGAGCCGCCAATTATCTACATAAAGAGATACTAGAAATAACTCAATCACCGCAGTTTCAAAATGCAGTAACGAACATTGGCACGCAGTGGCATTTTATACCACCAGCAGCCCCACACTTCGGAGGAATTTAGGAAGCAGGAGTCAAGTCAATGAAGCATCATTTACGAAGAGTTATAGGAGACAGCACGTTAAAATCGATTTGTTATTGATATGATACGAATTTCACACGCAGTTATATCTATTTATTAGTGCGCGCGAGATACACTGCTAGTCGTGTCACATGTTATATCATATTAACGTATTAGATCAATAAAGCTGGGATCTCTAACTTCGAATAGTTTTTTTTATGTGTATAGATTAACAATCAAACACAAATGCTATCATACAAACATCGTTGTAGAAAAGCTTAAGGTTAAGGCTACCTACTCATCTTCACATTTCAACCATTAGGAGCTTCGTAATTATTTTACTACTAATAAATACTTAGTATTAACGTATCAACGTGTGTCACAATTTGTACAAGGACAATTGCAGCATTGCAACGTTTCATTTTGTTCTTTTCAGCTTGTAGTTCAGCAGTAGTCCTGAAGGCCGTAGCTAAGCAATAACGTCTGGTTCCGAGTCCGACATGCAATGGCCGCTGCAAGGTGGCACAGCGCGAATCGTGACTTCTGCTTGTTATAGAGCTTGTTAGAAAAATAAAGCGAGTTGATAAAATAGGTTACAAGTCTGGCAATTTAGCACGATAACAGTATTTCTTGCATAAACTAATTAGCACTGAGCACTGACACAAAAAGGATAAAAATCCATAGTATCCATACTAATATTATAAATGCGAAAGTCTGTCTGTCTGTCTGTCTTTCTGTCTGTGTGTTCCCTCTTCGCGCTTAAACCGCTGAATCGATTTAGATGTGGCATAGAGATAGGTTGAGTCCCTGAGAAGGACATAGGATAGTTTTTATCCCGAAAATCATCCCTTAAGAAAGTAAAAAGCGGGGTGGAATTGAGATAATTAATGAAGTGCCTGCTAATTTGTGTGCATAATATGCTCAAATTGAATGATTGCTATGAGCATTTTTTCAGGCGCTATACTTACTTTAGCTGCTGTTACTAAGTCCGCGCAGACGAAGTCGCGGGCAAAAGCTAATAGACTATAAATAAACTGAAAATTAATAATATAAACTGAAAATAAGAGTCTTATAAATAGAAAACGTCCTCCAGATCGTATAATATTTATTTATACTCGTAGTGTCTTAAAATGATAAATTTGATAAACAATATTAAAATATGGGGCTTCATAACTGAGCTGTTAAAGAACACCTATAAGTAAGTACCTGAAGTAAATATACATTTCTGTTAACGGTACGCTAGTTACACAAATTTTATTTACACTAACATAACATATCCCCTATACATATATACATGAAATATCCCTTAATGCGTACAAATCAGATACCTACTTAATTAGAATGTGGGAGTAATTGATACCACTCGAGGCAATTAACATAATAATTATTAGTGTCATCCACCAACCTAAACACGGTTATTAATGACGTTTAAATGATTCTAATGTAGCTAATATTTATAGTTAGGTGGTAGTTTATTTCTTTTAATTACACAATTGTTTTCCAATCAAAATTGCATCAATAAGTATAAAGTAACATTACACTTTTTAGTTAAGTTGTTATTTATGATTGTGTATTTTTATATATAGCATAAACACTTTCTTTACGATTCGCCGCGAAAATACAAACTTATGTGTAGGTATAGTTTTTGAAAAGTATTCTCCTACCTACTTACCTCCTCGCACCTACTAAGACGTAACTGTAGTAAATAAAAACTATTTGGAATAGGCTAAAATCAGTGTATTTATATGATTTTTAATTTTCTGAGATTAGCAATTTAAATAAGGATAATAATTATGGGGTACTAAATAAAGCATTATTTTGGTTATAACTACAATATATTATACTTTAACGACCGGACTTGGCCTAGTGCGTAGTCATAGTGACCCTGCCTGTGAAGCCGATGGTCCTGGGTTCGAATCCCGGTAAGGGCATTTATTTGTGTGATGAGCACAGATACTTATTTGTTCCTGAGTCATGGGTGTTTTCTATGTATTTAAGTATTTATATTATATATATATCGTTGTCTGAGTAGTTAAGTACCCATAACACAAGCCTCCTTGGGCTTAACGTGGGACTTAGTCAATCTGTGTAAGAATGTCTTATAATATTTATTTTACTTGTTAAAGTTTACATGTTACATGTAAAAGATGACGTCAGCTTCGCTTTAAAGTTTGTAAATATGTGTTCCAAATATAGCTCTGTAACTTTTTGGACAATCCATTGACAGATTATTTTAAGTTGGCTTATAAGTTAATTTGGGCGGTAACGAATTAAAACAACTTAGGAAATTAAATTTCAGAGTTAAGTTATCAACAGAGGTCTGACAAGGGTTGAACAGCAGCCTTATGTCCATAACTTTTAAATACTTAAGCTTTTTTAAACTTTTAAGTTTAAAAAAGCTAAGGATCTTAATTAAATGTAATAAAGGACCGTCAAATTAAACGTATGATTGAAAGTTCTCGAGTTTATGGCCAGAGTTTTAAAATGCCGCCAACAGCCGTATTTAATGTTGTTTAGGTACCTACTCGTATATTACTTACACATTTGAAATATTAATTCTGGTGTTACCATATAATTTTACTGTTTTGTAATAAATAAACTCAAAAAATTTGTATCTTCATTTTGATACTAAATGTATCCCGCGAGGAGCTTTTCTTTTGTTCTAAAATAGTTTTCTCACGTAAACTTTCCGCTAATGCACATAGAAAACAAACAAAAAACACCCGCTAGTAATGAAACTAATCTCACTTCTGAGTTGAGAAGATACCAGTTTAACTAATCTAGTTCTGAAATAAGAAAAGTGCGAGAAGTAAAAAGGCAGGAAAGCCACAACTAAGTCGTATCAGGCTTGTCGGTGTCAGTAGTTGAAGTTCCGGATTTCAGCTATTTATTACGATCCGGGGATCCGGGAATTTACGTGAACGATAAAAGAACCGTAGTTTTACAGCGACATGAGGTTAGATCCGGCTGTCGTCTCTTAAGTGGCAATTATCATGGTTTCCGAAAATCTGCAAAGCCTGCTTCACTGTTGTGCTTAATTTATTAGCGAATAATGATATTTCGAGTGCTCTTAACATGTTGATTGTATAAATTTAATTTGGCATATACCTAAGGTAGGCAACATATTAAAATAAACATACTTAATATTACATATTTAGTAGAAATTAGCATTAGTAGATATGTGAAGCTATGTTGTAACATAGGTAGCAACACCTATGTTACAACATCGCTTGCGCTCACCATTTAGTAAAATTAGTAAATTATTCAACATGCTTTCTTCTGACATCTAACCTCGTTGTTGTGCTGAATAAATAAGTATTGTACGTAATATTAAATACTTAAGTAAGGTGCATTGGGATAACTTCGAATGCGGGATAATTTTAAATAATTGCAAAGTAGAAAGGTTCTCCACTGAAGCAGTAAGCAAGATGCCTTGGTAAGCGTTGCAGTAGCGTATGTGTTGCCAAAGTAGGAAGTACTTCTGGTTTAGTAGATATTAGCGTTACTCGGATGATGCATCTTAATACCAACCCCTACAAAATTTGAGTCCACGATAGGTATCAAAATTTTTAACGTAACTTTAACGTATCCGAAATTATTAAATCCAAAAAAGTACAATACAAATTAATGTTATGCAACTACGGGGGTTAAAATTTAAAAAAAGTTTTATTTTATTTATTTATTATTAAAAAGTCTAATATACTATTTTACAATACAAATTTTAAAATACAAAAAATTGCACAATGTTGGCTGTGTAAGTTGCACACAAATCACACAATGCGTATACAACAAACAGTCCAACCAATAAATTCTTAGACACGCAAAAGCACGTGTCTAGCTGACCAAATAAAGTGAGCGATTCATAACATTCAGATATTTCAGACTCACGGTTGAACAGATTTTCTTGAATAAATAACTGAACTAAGGACACCCTCATTTGTGTCACCTTATATATAATCATTATCTTTCTAAAAGCTGGGAGCTACGTTGATACAGACAAAAACATTAAACAAACAATGGAACTACTAGATCAAAATACAAGAAGCTTTGATACTACATATATGTTAATTAGACAGAATTATGAAAAATGGTCATAAATAAAAATAAAAATCGACCTTGCCTATCCACGTTCTGATAGACATAAGGGGCTTCAAAATAATCTTAATAGATTCATGGAAAACTACCAAATAAAACCAACTACATATGTATAACAATACACTCTTATTTTTGGGCAGTCATGTAAAAACAAAAACAGACAAAACACAGCGCCGTCAGTGCCATTATAGAATCACGCATGTGCAATTGTGCTAATGCACAAGTAATCTTGGCCCTTCCAATAACCAGACCCCTAATTTATATAAGTATTTCAACAACAAAAACTGTAGCTTTTGTTATGAAACCTTGTTATTATATGAAATATAAATATATCGTACATTGATAATGGAATCAAAACTGCATGATATTGGTTTTATAGCAGCGGCCACAGCGGGCTAGAACAAACAGTTTTAGCCAATAAATCCGGCCGCACGCAAGCCACGCGTCTAGCCAACAATAGACCAAGTAATATTAGCGGCATACGTGTCCGACGCTGTGGCCAAATCGTTAGGTATACATTTTTGTAAATATAAATGGTTTTTTTTTTCATTGCATTTTAACAAGAAATTCAAAACTGTGCTGAATCTGCTTACCTATTAGTTAGACTGCAAATTAGCGGAGTTCAAATTTTAACCTGACCTGCTCACCTTGTTGGGCCGAGGCCGAACCTTTGATTAATTAAGTAGAAAACAAAGGTTTAGATAGAAAAACTTGCACCGTGCTATGTTAAATAGGTAATTTTACGCAAATTAATTTCTATCAGGGGGCCTAGCAAAGATGACAATCGTACATCGACATGCGCCAAACGAAAAAAAGTGTGACAGATGAGATGCTACGAAAAGTCACGTGATTATGATATCTATATACTATTTAAGCTTAATAAAAATCGCAAATTTCCATCGATTGTCAGCTTGGCTAGGCCACTGACCTTGTAACTCAGAGGGGAAACTAGGACTTGTTGGAATTAGGCCGTTTTCCACACGACAGAGATTCTTAATCCCAAATATTCCTAAAAGCTAGTCGAATTCCGTACCTACAAAGCTCCGAGAAATATATTGGCTACATGCATCGGTTTAATAGTCCCATATCTAACCTGCTAGGCTAACACAGCCACTACTCGGTAAAATCCAGATTTCTCGCGAACACAGATAATATACTATACAGGTACATTTATTATTATCTACTCGTAAACTCGTATGATGTATGTAAGTTGTATATATTATCTACTAGTTTTGCCCGCGACTTCGTCTGCGTGGACTTAGTAACAGCAGCTAAAGTAAGTATAGCGCCTGGATAAAGTCTCATGGCAATCATTTAATTTGAGCATATGCACACAAATTACCAGGAAGTTCATTAATTATCTCAATTCCACCCCGATTTTCACCCTCTTAAGGGATGATTTTCGGAGTAAAAACTATCATATGTCCTTCTCCGGGATCCAAACTATCTCTATGACAAATTTCAACTAAATCGGTTCAGCGGTTTAAGCGTGAAGAGGCAACACACAGACAGACAAACAGACTTCCGCATTTATAATATTAGTATGGATTGCTATAGTGCCTGTTTTAAGCTACGTGATTTTGTTAAATATTTAATCCCTTTAATGGTCCTGTTTAGCCCGATGGTTGATGGGTAGAGAAGAGAATTCCTATAGATATTATTAAGTCTGATACATGTACTTTATTCTTGTCTAAGAAGTGATTATTAAAATAAATTAATAATATCATATCATCAACACCAGACGCATGTTTTATAAATTTTCACAAGCGCTCTCAATGTCTTCTTAAATTATAGCACATATTTGCATGCTCAGTCCCAGAATAAATTCCACAAAT
Organism: Cydia strobilella; assembly: GCF_947568885.1. Classification (NCBI taxonomy): domain Eukaryota; kingdom Metazoa; phylum Arthropoda; class Insecta; order Lepidoptera; family Tortricidae; genus Cydia; species Cydia strobilella. The sequence continues at coordinate 16,088,755 of NC_086043.1, forward strand.
CCTTCAAGCCCGCCCCTTTGATGCTCTCTTTTTATTTGAAATCACAAATTACGGCCTCAAAGAGCCACACACCGCTAAATGAAACGCATCGAACCAAAAAGCGAATTAGGAGTGCGACTGTACTTGAGACAAATAAAGTATCAGAGAACAATGGCCGACGAGTCAGTGAATAATTTTAGCCGCGCGCCGCAGCTCTAGGCGCGATCAAAGATATAAAGCACTGCGTTATTTTATCGAGCATTAAAAGTGCAGAATATGTCAGGATTGGTTGTACGAGTACGCCTGCGCCACAGAAGAGAGTAATTACAGAATTATCAAGTGGTAGCAAAACTCATATTAGAGCGTAATGCATCCCTAACGCATGACACGTTCTTTTTCTTGCTAATAGTCCCTCGATAACTGCTAAACGTGTCCGAACGATTGAGTGATAAACCACTGCTTGCAACGGTTGAAAAACATTTCAATTAAGGCCATTGTAAGATGTAGTATTCAGCAATAACTAGTATATGTATGTATTGCATACATTAAATGACATACCTACTTATGAAAGAGTTCACTCTGTTGGTGAAGATAATTTCTACACACAACCATAGTTCCATAACTTTGAATTTTTAAATATGTCATTGTTCGTGTTTATAATCATAAAGAAGCTAAAGCTTGTCCCAGAAATAAATTACGCATTTTAATTGTCACAAAATCTTACACAACAGTTAAAAATCAACTGTCTTTGACTTTATAAATCCAGAAATTTCGTAATTTTGTTGTAATGGCTGCCATCCGGTTTTGTACATAGGACTGTTATGAATTTTTAAGCTTTTTTCCATTTCGACTTGAGGTTTTCAACTGATATGGCGTTAGTTTTATGCTTCATACGAGCCCATTATTTTTCAATGGATCGTAATTCAGAGCAGTCGGCAGGAATAAGGTGTTTTTCCACAAATTCGGTATTGTTGACTTAGTCGTTTTATCGCTTTCTTGGATAATGGTAGATGTGGTTTCCACTTCAGTTTACTATTTTGCAATTTGGTTAGGTACTTTAGTTTATTTGTAGGTCTTTATAAAGTAATTTTTTTAAGGACTTTGCACTGTTCATTTGTACGTTTTGCACTTTTGGCTAAATATAGTACAGAGGGTAAAAGGCGTTTTTGCTATGATGTTCTTCTCTGTATTATTTATTAGAAACCCCGGGCTTATTAAAAAAAATAAAAAAAAATATTTCAGACCATGTCCATATGTTTTTTTTTCTTTTTTTTCCTTTCTTGTTAATTATTTATTTTTAATCGGACATTGTATCAGAAATACATATAAATTATAATTATATTATATTATATTATAACATTTTTTGATATAGTATTTTATGTGATGGCGATATCTTCGAAAATGTAAACGAAAGGGATTTATTTTTATAAAGAATAAGAAATCAGATTTTTTTACATTATAACGGTCTCCTTAAGCCTTTTGGTCAGAAGTCTGATGTGCGTATACAAACGTCATATAATATAATACATTTGAATTACATATAACATTAATATTAAATTAGGTATATAATAAATTACATTTGTTAGTAGCACTATGAAATAGATAATCCATATGTCAATTTCCAGTCCGCCATCGTCTACCATCAGTTTCTTAGAATTGTTTTAACACCCTTTGAACAGGTCTTACTAACTACATAGATTAACTTCACTGCTAGTTTTTCGTGGAAATGCCTCGATTTTGGGTTTGTACAACAATTTTTGATATAGTATTTTATGTGATGGCGATATCTTCGAAAATGTAAACGAAAGGGATTTATTTTTATAAAGAATAAGAAATCAGATTTTTTACATTATAACAGTCTCCTTAAGCCTTTTGGTCAGAAGTCTGATGTGCGTATACAAACGTCATATTTTTCTCTGGGACAAGCTTTATTTAGTCTTTACCCTAATCTTAAAACCTTACAAACTCTAATTCGGCTTATACCTATAACGAGGCCAATATTATGTACCGCTTATTTAAAATGCGACGATTCTAGCAACCTTTTTGTCTCAACGAATACTATGCTATCTTTACAGCCCTCAAGGGAAATAACGTACTGTCACGCAGAATATACTGCCGCGCACCACAATTAGAGATTGCCAGAAATTGCGTAATTACAGACCATTAATCGATCCTCCATGCTTAGCTCCCTTGTTGGTTAACTTTAATTTTATTCATAGTTTGTTGGTGCAAGCGAACGGTTGTTACACGTGAATTATGATGCCATTTAAAACCTCCCCTTAAGATTTTTCATTGGAAGTTATAGTTAGTGATTCATTGCCTTTTTCGTTGTTTAAGAAATGCGATGCGAAATACATTACATTAATAAAACTTTATTTTAAAACAATTTGTTATTTGCAATTTAGCTGAACCCTTAAATTAACCATCCCTGACCTTAAGAAGACATCCAGAAAATTACAAGGTAGATATTATAAAATTATGAGAATAAATACCGAAACATTTGATTTATTTGCAGTATTTATATCCGCCCACAATCATCCAAAAATTACTTAATTACTTATTAAGTACTTAATTATTTTGATAATACCTATTATAGGTACACCAGACTAAATCTATTCTGTAGGTATGTATTTGTACTCGAGCAGGCAAAACTGTAACAGTGGCATGATAAGTTAATCATTTATTATGCAAACATACTATGTAGTATGAACTTAGGCACACATACTAAACTAATAATGTGCATTTATTTTTGTTTAAAAAAATTACTAATTATTTAAATTAATACAAATATACCTATTTACATACAGTGGTACTACGTAAACGAAATTAATAACTAGCTTAAATCTAAAATAGGCTCTTGAGACATTGTACTAAGGATGCTGGCGGCATTTCCTCGCTGTATCGCAAATCGCAATGCTGATACGTTGTGCGAGGAAGCCGCCAGCTCTTCGGTCACCAGTTACGTCAACCAGACATTTTTACATACATATTTCTAGTAATATTTCCCTTTATTTAATGCAAAGGCATTTGACCGACTATCATCATAAGAGAAAAAGAAGGAACATTTCTAAATAATGACATAACGCTTATGCCAATGGCACCGAACATGTGATTCCACAGGCAAATATAAGTTTTGTAACTAAAGACAAATTTCCGGAGCATGAAGCAAAAGTAGACTAAAGTGACAGTCGATCTAAAAGCTAGAAACAAGATGAATAGCGACAGCGTCTAGTCCGAACGAGGCAATTACACCCATTGACAGTTCTGAAGCGAATAGCTGTAGCTGCACTTCTATTATGCCCCCTCGGCTTATTGAATCGGACGATAAGGTGCCCCGGTAATTTCCTCCCATTTACGATCATTACTCTTCCCCCGGTGATCACCTAATGCCGTGGTTAGGGCAGTAGGTGCTGACAAAAAAAACTGGACCCTGGATGAAAGAAAATTGGCGGGATTGCTTCCGTTTCCGTCAGATGTGTGGAAATGTTGGGAATTATTGTGATATAGGATTTTTTTACGTGCTGTAATTTATATTTTAGCAAAAAATCAAGTGAAACTAATAACTAAATCACGGGTGGGTTGTGGATTGCTACTGATTTGCACGTCTTAATTGAATTTACACAGTGGTTTTGTTTGGAGGCTGTGGTGAGCAAAATTATCAATAGAATGGACCAGATTTGTTCAAAAATGTTCTTCTAACAGCATGTTGAGTTGAATAATGGAACGCTTCTTTTAGGGCAGTAATACCTTAGAGTAACTTATACTACAGCGGTACTGTCATAGTAAATTTTGTAACCCCAGTAAATTCACTGCCATCTGTCGAAACACTTTAAAACTAAAAATAAATATTTATATAAATACGATAAAATGTAAACTGAAATAAATATCATATACGAAGGAAAAAATGACCAAAGCCTCCAGTGTCCAAAGCTGGAATCGAACCAGCGTACCCCGTTTACCGGACAGGTGCCTGAACCGCTCGGCTATCCAGCCACGGTGGCATGGGTCGAAATTTTCCAAGTATATGACAATTCCCGAAGGCTTGTGGCGCCCCCTACCTTCGGGAATTGTCATATACTTGGAAAATTTCGACTCATGCCACCGTGGCCGGATAGCCGAGCGGTTCAGGCACCTGTCCGGTAAACGGGGTACGCTGGTTCGATTCCAGCTCTGGACACTGGAGGCTTTGGTCATTTTTTCCTTCGTATATGATATTTATTTCAGTTTATAGTTTAAATAGTAGTGTGTCTACTTGAAAAACCACAAATTAAAATATTTTCATAGAAAATAATTTAATTTGTTCTTAGAGTACGATAAAATGTATTTAAATATGGATAAATGATATATTTTATTTGCATTACTTATTTTTATGATTTTGACCCATGTTCTTTCACTGATATGCGTTAAAATTGTTAAATAACAAACGAAACCGTCAACGCCATCTATACGACAGTAGGCCAAAGCTAGTAGCGCCCTCTGAACGAGAATCAAATTTTCTTGATTTTCGAGGCACGTTTTTTCCTTAGACTGTCTCCATCAATTACAGAGTTATATCTATCTTTGGTAATACTAGCTATTAATAACGAATTACTATTATTTCAAGGTGTTAAAACCTGTCTATCCTATACTAGAAATAACTGTCATAATATAGTAATTGTACCTAAACTTTTCTCAAGATTGTAAGTACAATGTTACAGTTGCTTATGTCCATGAACGACGATGACTGCTTCCCATCAGGCGGCTCGTCTGCTCGTTTGCTGACTATCACATAAAAAAAAAAACAAAAATATAAATTTAATAAGTACATAATCGACTCTTTTCATTACTTCAAAATGTATATAGTAAGATACGTTAGAATAGTCCCTCGCAATTTATTTATACCTACACACATTTTCTTTTACTGAGCGCAAAGAAAACAAACTTTACAAACAATATATACACGCACCATTAACGGCTTATACCTGTAGGATGCATATAGGAAAACTCGACACATACCGGCTAGAAGCGTTTTTAACCTCCAATAAAACGTGTCCCGCATATGTTAAGCCGAATCTTAAAGCAACATTTGTTCAGAAAAACGCGCGACGAAATTGCGGGTGCTGAACGCCATTGCCGTCGTTTTTCGATCACCCTCAACACTTAGCTTTCCCTTTTTAGCAATTTTCTGAAGCTTTTTTCACACATCAATCTCGCTCCGTTCGCGATATAAGGGTCGTGTTGGTAGTAAGTGAATTCTATGCTTGATGCAAAATTCGATCACTTTTGTAAGTGGCGAAGCGTTGGATGCAAAAACATCACGTACCCACTTATTTATAAAGTGATTGTGATCGTCGCAGATGAGTGTCCAATAAATTTGTTAGGTCAAATTGAATGCAAAAGGGGACCTAAATAATTCACATAATAAGTTTACTTTGATGGTTACATGGCCAAAAGAATGTCAGACCACAGTAGAATAAACGAATACTAAACGAGTTTTTCTCTGGTAAAAATATTCCGTCTGTGTTCGTTAGCTTAATCAAGCGACTTTAACACAAACAGCAGCGCTTATATTCAACAAACAGCCAGCACAAACACAATCCCCACAAGGTGAGGTAACTATATAAAACAACTAACAGCCACCAGAGGAGCAGGGCTGATTAAACGGCGCGTTGTTAGCTGCGGAGATATAAAGATTGTGGTAGGTAAACGTAATATGGTGTCGTTCGCGTAATAGAATGGCCACTGTTAAGGAGGGTTGCAGTGTACAGTGTTTTAGCAAAATTATTTAGGGAGCAACGTGTCTCGTTCACATGCAGTATTCAGTAACCTTATCAAACACGGTAATGAAAATTTAAGAATACTTTGGAGTTGCCATTTGGAGTGCCCTGCATTTTAATTGTATGGTAGCGAAACGCGAGAATCTTCTTTACGTTCATGTAATTGAATAAAGACTTTTAATTAATAACGGAAATATCAATTACCTAATTGAAATAAATACCTGGGTCATACTCATTTTATAGTATGCTTAACTCGTTCGCGTCTTTCCTGTATACATCGCAAAATTAAGGGAAATTAAAGCTAATTTTTACGCTGCTCCCTTACAGGCTGGATACATTTTTCAGTACTTGACACTCAAGAAAAACAGGATATATTCTTATATGTAGGTACCAGTCGTTAATTTTATTGTATTGTCCACAAAGGTGACCTTTTAATATAATAATAATATTTTACTTTCTTTTCTGAACATGCGACGAATTAAGTGAATACAACAATAGTCCATTTACAAGACTTGCCGTAACAACAATGAAGAATGAAATAAACATAACGAATTGCCTATTGATCTGGTAATTAAGCTAGTTGTGAACTCACATTAACTTATTCCTCAGCTCCCCTGCAACTTCCGTCAGGTTTATCTTAAGGGAGGATCTAAATTGAATCCTAGGAGGGGAGCAGCTAATAAAATAGCAACGTACGATGAACATACTAGTTCAGATATCGGGATGTGAACGGCGAAAAACTTTGCAGACTTGGATGACAAACAAGAGGTGAGCAACGCAAAATATAAAATAGCTGCATCTGCAGGTATTTAATAGAAATAGCCATATTAAAAATGACCTACCTATATAAGAATCTATAGTTGGTCAAGCAAATTTGTCAGTAGAAAAAGGCGCGAAATCCAAATGTTTTATGGACGATAACCCTTCGCGCCTATATTTTTTTAAATTTTGCCGTCTTTTTCTACTAACTAGATTTTCTTGACCAACTTTTTTTTTCGTAAATCGATAGTTAATCAAAAAAAATACTAAAACCGGCCAAGTGCGAGTCGGACTCGCGTACGAAGGGTTCCGTACCATTACGCCAAAAAACTGCAAAAAATCACGTTTGTTGTATGGGAGCCACACTTAAATATAAATTGTATTCTGTTTTTAGTATTTGTTGTTATAGCGGCAACAGAAATACGTCATCTGTGAAAATTTCAACTGCCTAGCTATCACGGTTCATGAGATACAGCCTGGTGACAGACAGACAGACAGCGAAGTCTTAGTAATAGGGTCCCGTTTTTACCCTTTGGGTACGGAACCCGACCTGTGATCGGAGGATGCCCGTGAAGCTTAAGGGCCTAGTATATAAGAGCATAATACGACCGGTTCTAACCTATGGGAGTGAAACATGGGCTATGACGCAGAGCCATGCCCGGTCCGTCCAAGTCGCCGAAATGAAGATGCTTCGGTGGGTGTGCGGAGTAACGAGGCTTGATAAGATACGCAACGAGCACGTTCGCGGTAGCCTCGGAGTACGTGATATCGCCGATAAGCTACAAGAGAGTCGACTGAGATGGTTTGGACACGTGAAAAGAAGACCTCCTGATTACATCGGGAATGTTGCTATGGATCTGAACATTGCTGGGTCCAGAGGAAGAGGAAGACCGAAGATGAGATGGGCAGATACCATAGCAAAAGACATGAGGGCCTGCGACGTTTCAGTAGACGACACGTCCGATCGTGCGAAGTGGAGAGAAAAGACAAGAAAAGCAAACCCCACAATCAGATGGGAATAATAATGCTAAGGAGAGAGAGAGAGAGGTACGGAACCCTAAAAACTAAAAATTAAAAGTAAAATCAAAAACGACATTCGGATGGAAACTATCAATTTTCATTATAAAATGAGTGACGGATTGAAAGTTCTAATCGCGGCTACGACTGTCATTCATTTCATCAATGAAATTTGACAATGTCAGCTGCTGCAGGATAATGCTGCTATAGTGCAGCTACAGTGGCCATACACCAAGCAAACCGATTGACCAAGGGAAGTCTCTTTCTGCTTGGCTTAGACACAACGCTTGTGCCTGTCTGACTGTACTCCTCTCTTTACATTATTTATCGTATGGCGGTTACATACTGGTTACAAAAAGTACAATAAAGATTCAAAATTTACAAGTAAGCAGATATAAACTCGCATTGTTCGTCAGATTTTTGAAGTCTTCAGCAGGTCCGTTGTATTTGGTGAAGGGGCACTCGAATACTGTGTTGTATAGTCTGTTGCATGTTTCCACACTAGCACGCCGCAAACTCGCTCCATCCCCACTTGTGCCAAAGGTTTGAACAGTTACCGAACCCAGTCCTCAGGCAGTTTAGCTTGCACCATATTTACAGGTTGCATTTCTAAACCAATGTTATTGAAAACTGTATATTGAGGCCATCCATATTTAAATTGAGATCTATCTGTTCCATACAGAACTGATCCTGTGCAAATACTTAGAAAAAGAGAACTTTCCGTTTTTATCCCATACTAGGTATTTTTGTTTCGAATACAGCAACTCTTCTAAACATGAACCCATCCATTAACGACATTAACGTTGACTGTTTCATTACCCAAAATTTACCGCCACCTTATATTAAGAGAAAGTTTCCTACCACGAGTTAAATATTCCCAAAGTAAAAAGAATGACTTCATCATCTCTGTTCGAGAACTCGCTAAAAGAAAAGTTGGCGATTGAAAGTTGCAAATCTAGTCTTTTGTTATACCACACAAGTTGTTCGGAATCAAATCAAAGTTTTACCCGCGCCATAATGGAACGGATATCGTCGACGTCCTGATAAAGTCGTGGGGACAATCACCACAGAAATGCGAAGAATTTCCGATACGGTTATATACGAGTATACATGTAATCGATGACGTACTGAGAGCAAATAAGTGTCGTTGTATCTGTTTTTTAAGGAAACATGTCCACTTCAAGTTCATTCACTTCGGACTAATGTAGAAGTGTTAGACATGCGCCAAGTATTCGTCACAACAACACACACACAACAGTCACGTGGCGGCTGGCACAAGATTCGTGTAAAGGTGACATGCGGATGTCAACTGCAGCTGCATTGCTGTTGCAACATTACTCCTGCGACATTGACGCGGTCGCTGCAGTTTCCATCTGAACGTCACCTTAAGATTGATTGTTTATTTATTTAAATAACCCAGTTTTTTTTAACAGGATCAAGATCAGGATTTATTCAGAACTATTTTGTAGAATACATGATATACACGATTACATTAAGTGCCTAGTTACTAAGTTATATTTTACATTATATTAAACCAAAATCATAATACAATACATCATAATCATAAATATCATACAGTCCGTTAACTCTCAGAATGACATTCGTTTTTCGGGTGAAATCGGACGTCATCGCGTAATAAAAAATGACAGTCTTACTGATTTAGTTGCAATCCAACACCCAAAGAGTGCAGTCGTCTATTCAGCCTTAAACTATATAAGAGTAGTTAATACCACCATAACAATAATATCACAATTTTCCAATTGTATAATTTTACCATATGAATTGAAATATGTGACTGGTATTATCAAGTCCATATAATTTCAAATTTGTTTTCGAATTTCAAATTCTGATTCTATTTTATTTAGATTATGACAAAAAGTCAAATCGCAATATACTCGTAGTCATCAACCGAATATTAAGCATAATGTCATTAGATTAGGGCTTATTTTACATTGAGACAATAGGTATCCTTAACTTTTTCCGGTAAGTTTAAAACTTTTTGTGAGTTGATAAGAAAGCAGAACAGCTGTATCACCTTCGCGTGTTATCGCCGATACCCGATGTATCTTTCTAAAATCCGAAGGTCATTTTGAGAGTTAACGGACTGTACTAAGTCTAACTATATTCAATGAATACGAGTAGGTCATGGTAGGTACATAATAAAATTAAAATAAATTACCCTAAAATTAACTATAAACTAAACTAAATTAAAACTAAACTAAAAAAAGACACAACAAAGAACTTAGTTAAACCACTCGTCCCGCGCCCTTCCAGACGCAAAGGTGCCCATCACGCTCGCCGCGTTGCCACGCTGGATCGCGATAGACAGCCTCTGCATCAGGAGTGACCCGGAACGAGGGTCATGACCTCTCTCCCTCAAAAGCTGCGCCAATTCGCCCAAGAAAATTTTGGTCTCCGCACACCAACACCCGGACGTCTCCACTGCTAAAGGGACAAAAATATATCTAGTCGGCAGCGCCGAGTACTTGTCGCGCTTCCTAAGTGCCGCTAATTCAGCCGCCGCTCCTGCTGTCCGGACCGTCCAACCAATGTGCGAGGCGGCATACATGTCGCATCCCAGAGTAGACACTTACCCTTTTCCCATGGAATAAGTGTCAGCCCGTCAGGTCTTTTGCCATCGCACTGGCTTAGGCCATTTTTTATCATATTTAATTAATGTTTGCTAACTTGTAAAGTTTTGTTATAGTAAGTATTTTTTTAACTAGGTTACAAATAAATAAATAAAACCCGTACCCAACCTTTAGCGTAAGTCAAGCTAAATCATATACCTAACTTGAAGCATGTTCTAAATATCATAAAGCAGTAAAAATAATGCGCCTAGTGTACACAAACGGGAGCGGGCTGTCCATACCCCTGGCTAGTGAGTCGTGAAGCGAGACGTTCTGTGTCGCGGCTTTCATCCCGCGCCGTGACTGTAACAAATGATCGCCGAGGGTGCCGATACTGATGCACCGTACTTATACCGGGTGCCTATGACTATCGGAATTTAAATGCAATGACTGATTCTACTTATTCAGCTGAATTACATCCAGTCAACTAGGAACCCTTATATGGTTACGCCATGTCCGTCCTCGGCGTTGCTCACCGATCGTTAGTGCTAGAGAGCTGCAATTTGGCATGGGTATATAATAACTAACTCTAACAACCGACAAAATAGTAAAAAAAAACTAGATAAGTTTTAAGAAAAAAAAACCGACTTCAATGGGGGATGCCGCTTAAAGTTCACTTATTGTTGATGGTGCACTCTTAGATTCCAGACAATGAAATGAAAAAGACAGAATCTTTTATGTAATGCCTAATTATGTAGAAAAGGAGGTAAAACGACCCACTTTTCTAGTAGCAATTCGTTTTTGTAAGGGTCGCAGTTCTTATTATTATTACAGCTTTATTTTCCACATAACAATGTATTTTTCAATTTAAACTATCTATATCTATAGGTCTTTGTTATGTGGCCCCTCAGAGGGTAAAAGCCTCCTCCATTCTCTTCCACGTTTCCCTGTTTTTGTTCTTTGCATCGCAGTTCTAACCAAACCTAACCTACTTTTCTGATAGCATTTCGTTTCTGTAAGGGTCACAGCTCTAACCTAACCTACTTTTCTGATAGCAGTTCTGTTCTGTGAGAATCGCAGTTCAAAAAACCCACTTCTCTAGTAGCACTTCCGGGTCCGGGTCTGGGTCCGGATCCGAGTCCGGGTAAAACATACAACCGAATTGAGAACCTCCTCCTTTGAAATCTTGAAGTCGGTTAAAAATAAATCTTTTAGGGTCTCTCCCCTACAAGTAAAGTAGATGTTTTTTTTTCTAACCCACGGTTAGCGGGGTCTAGTTGAATAGGTCTTTCAAAACGAATAGGGGGCTTTCAGAACCACTTTTTTCAAGTTACAATTTTCGGTAATTATCGCTCTGAAAGGAGGTTTCATTATAACCCTACCCTACCCTAAAAATTCGAATATTTTTGGCTCAAAAGTGAGATATATTTTTTTCATTTGCCGTATAAAAAGCAACCGTTAAAACGACTGTTAACTCCAACCTAAATATTTCCGTGATCTTTATGAAACCGTCGCTGCAGCAGTCGTTTTGATTGATGACTGTGAGAGCTTATTCGGTATATCTTGAGTAATTACGGTTTACACGAGAGTGCAGGTGCTGACATGTCTCTGTGGGTTTACTAAGCTCAGACGTGTTAAAAAAATATTCCGATTATAACACAGTCACAATTTTAAAATTTTGCTATGATTATTGACGCTTTCGTATGCTGAGCCAGTTTATGAACTCACATATTATTAGATTAACATTGACATTCATAAGTAACTTCTACTTCTTTAAGCATTTTATAAAGCAAATGATCTAAACGAGTGTAGGTACTAACAACTGAGAATTAGCATTATGTGACATTGCGTTGATTGAATGATGAAACGGAATTCCTTTTTTTAAAATACTTAGCGCTAGATATATTTGGAGATGGTATTGTTTATTTTACACCATTCCAAGAATGATTTATCTGAACAAATAAAATACTTGTCCTCTTTCTGCTCTAACCATAACTCACCACGATTGCCACAAAGGGGCCCGAATAGAATCCTGTTTATGGAAGCTAAAATCGTTTTCTTTATTAAAGTTCAGGTTTGTGATAGGTGCGTCCCCGTTCCATAAGGTGGAGGTCCCAGAGGAAATAAGTAGGGCCAGAATAGCTATGACAACATAGCTTACTGGCTTACAGCCCCTTTTATTACCTAGCCTATTATGGTTGTTGCAGCTGAAAATCTAGGTGAGTGTAAATCTATGTTATCAGTTCAATTATGTTGGTACTTTTGTGAAGGTACGGATAATCTTTATTTATGGGCCAGTAGCGTACAGTGTGATCATGATTTGTATTATCAGTAGTGTTTGTGGAATAGTGGCGTTACATTTATGTAAATTTGTATCCGTAAATAGATGGTTTTGAAAGCCGGTTGTTACCCAAACCTAATCCGTTGTAGGGAGATATGTCAGACATTATCAAACTAAGACACGTGGGAAAACTCAAATTGCTTATGGATTCTATGAATATTAATCATTTCATTATAATATTTGAAATAACGCGAATTTATAATAAAATAATTAAATTAGTAAAAAATAATAACTAAAATATAAGTTTAAAGTTGTAGAGTTAAAATATTACATGTCTGATTAATCCTAAATGAGTGGAACTTTAAATAAATAAATAAAATACAAAATAATTAAACACCCGATTAGGGTGCTGAGTATATAGGTAGGTATGTGTATGCTACTCACCGTTCGTTCATAACTCGCATTCGAAAAGAATTTGACTACCTATATTTTTCTCATTTCAAATTCTTTGCAGACATCTAGAATCGTAAAAAGCGGATTATACGGAGTGAGCTCTCGCGTACAGAATTCGTGAGAAGAACCGAGTCGGCAATATGGGTCTTATTTACTTCTTAGCTTAGTGACGTAAGCTGCATGTAATGAAAACGCACTGTCGTGTCGGGGCGTCAAGCGGCAGCGCAAGTAAAAATACTCCAAATATTGTGTATTGTAGTCTTGATACTTTATAAGTTAATAATAAACAAATCCTGATATATGCAACAAACCAGTATATTCTCTGACTCCCAATGATATGTTGTTAAGAATCTCGGAAACCAGTTATAATAGGCAACAAATAAAAATCATTTTATATGTATTTCAACAGATGGAATCACCACGTACCAAATATATTTAAAAAAGCATTAATCATGTTGTTTGGTTACAGATCATGGACAAATTCAACAAAATCCGAACAGAATTTAATAATATGTTTTCAGAATAAAATGAATCTCACACTGGTCTTTCGGGCTTTCTGAATAAACAAGTAGGTACCTACATGAAATAACTTGACAATTATCGACATGCGAACATTTTTATTTTGAGAGCTTTATACGTCAGCAATGAATTACTACTTATATAATTAACATAAAATCAGTGGTCAAGCAAGTATTATAATTATCTTAATTTCCCTTGTTCGCAAACATTTCATGGTTATGTGCTTTTAACACGTTAACTTTATAATACTTTCATTTGCGTATAATTTCTCGTGAACATGCAATAAATTGTTTACTGTGTTGATGTTGTAAGGGCGAACCCAACATAAAAAATGTTTAGATTTTATTTTATCGGCTTTTTAATCATATTTGTACAGGACAAGAATTGCTGTATGCTGTCGCCCCTTGCGTACGCAATAAATGAAAATTAAATTATTTCGCAATATTCGCACCCATTTATTTGATTCGTACAATTTTACACTACGTATAAAATAATTTGGGTAATATGAAACCTAGCTATATGTAAGTTATTGGTAAACACAACGATAAAAACATTGAAGTTAGGTTAACTGGATATATTACCTGAGCCCTTTCTCAGATTTGAGAATTTTAGGTACTTAAATATCTTCGTCGCGCTGACGGAGACGGCTCCTAAAATTTGTGCGAAAAGGACAACTGCAGCTTAGGCGAAAAACCCTGCGTAAAAATCACGTTTTGATTTTTGCGTTTATTGTTGCCGATTTAGTGTGCTAGGCGTCTGTTTACGGCGCATTTATTTGGCCGCTTATAACGCTATTTGAAGTAACCTAGTTATAAAAACAAAAATTAAAAAAAAGCAAAACTTACAGACTTACTGGTCATATTGAACTCATAATATAAATAAATTACTCATCTAGAGCCAAAATCCAGAGAGGAAAACGGTTGTATGGACAAATGAACACTATGTATCCTCTTAATTTATTTGAATGGCGTGAGAAATAAATAAATAATTTTAAAATTCAATTATTATTATAATTTATAACTAGTATTTAGAAGTTTAATAATTTTGGCTACATTTTCTACGCTTCAGGAGTTAAAATCCTTTTTTAGCGGAGCTCTACAACATTTGAAGAATTAAGTTTGAAACTACCTTTAATGGTTTAGGCCGAGCCTTGTCTGTTCCTATCGTATATGTCGTGGCCAGATCTTAGAATTGATCATTTCATGAAGTGGCAATCATTTCAGAAAATGATCGGTTGGCCACATCATGAAAAAGTCAAACCTAGCCTAAGCATATCATGAAGTGATCAAGCAATTCTATTTAATACCACCAGTTTGAATTTGGAATTTATTGCTCGAAAATATGGTAAACAATTGTACGAATTTCTGACTGTAACATATGGTTGTTATGTCTGTTACGCGTGATAGTAGATAATATTTCTAGACACTGAGCTGAAAGGATCTACAATCGAGTTATTATACCTAATCGTAAAGCTGGACTAAAAAGTAAAACAAAATCATTAAAATGAAATATTTTTATATCAGTGGCAACCCTACAAAGTAATTTACATTTTAAATTGATACATATCATGTCATTCATTTAATCTACTTGCTAGGGTCGATTTTTGCACTAATGTTTAACAAACTATCTCAAAAACGGTTAGAACATAATTAATAAGTGAAAAATAAACCACGAAACCTAAACAATTCCCCTTTCGCATAAAATCTGTTCAATCCCTCGTTATGTTCCAACCGATATACTCAATTATAGAAGCAAGTTTTACTACAAGTAGGTGTAATTGTAACTATTGATGAAATCAGTGAAAAAATATTTTAAGTCAACAAAACAATATTTGGAATGTACTTGTTTTATTTCCAATACGACACTATCCGACACTAAAATCTTTACTAGAGGAGATACTTTAGAGAGCCAAGTATCAACACACTTGATGCCTAGTAGAGGAAGAGGCAGAGTCGCGGTTGCTTGCTTATCCGCGCACGTCGCCGTCTTGTCACTTGTCGCACGCGACGTCGACTTTTCACTATTGCGTCGAAACGCTATAGTTTCCACCGCTTTCGGAATATCACCCCTTATACTAGCGACTAATTGGATGGAAACTGCGTGTAGTGAGGAGATTAAATAACCCCGAGGTGTTATGGTACCATTTCCTGATTGAAATTGTAGTAATATAAAGAGGAATTTATTTATATAAGTAATGAATGCTAAGCCGGTTTAACTTGTACGACTAAAACAAATATGAGTGTAGACCTGTAGATATATGTCTGACTTGCAACGAAATAGCTACAGTACCGGCCAATAATATATCACCTCCATGTTTTTACGGTATAACTTTTTTTTATATATTTGTGAGTGACTTCCACCTCACTGCTTTAGGTAGTTTAGTAGTATTCTTTTGTACGGGCGATGAGAAAAATTGGTCTCATGTAATGGTTTTTTTCAGACTTTTTTAAAATGTATTGTTAACTTCATTTTTAGGGTTCCGTACCTCAAAAGGAAATAACGGAACCCTTATAGGATCACTCGTGCGTCTGTCTGTCTGTCCGTCTGTCACAACCTATTTTCTCCGAAACTACTGGACCAATAAGTTGAAATTTGGTACACATATTGTAGCATCTCATACCTGGGTCCTAACTCCCAGTTCTTACTCCCACGGGCTGATGCTCTGGATTCTCCAATCGGCTATAATTCCTTAACGCTTTTGCGTTCTCTTTCTGTCTGATTCTCGTCTTCCAAATTACTCCCTGAAACTTTTGATATAAAATGTTTACTTTCTGGCTATCATTTCTAAATTCTCCCTAAACTCCTTCTACCCTAATACGGCCCTGACCCGTCCGGTTACTTACCTTGCTGTTTTTCTAATCATTTCATGTTTTTATAATAATTTCGAAGCTAATCGACCTAAAATTCACTATAAATTTTCCATTGACATATTTGTTTCTTTGTTTTGACATTATCCGTCAAACTAATAATTTACTCAAAATTCTTTAGCATGAAGTTTAGGTCGTATAGTTTTCAAGTAGTTTGTTCTAAATTTTACCTAAAAATTGTTACTGGTGAACAAATATTTTCAAATATTTTCAAAATTAATAACGAAGTAAAGAAGAATTCTAGAAAATGTTATTGCTAGCTATATAAGCGGCCCAGCGGACATCTGAATTCAGTTTGCTTCTAGTTCCCAATAAAGGAACGTCAGTTGTAAGGGTCCGTGCGGGGCCAAGCCAGGCCCCGCACCATCAAGAAACCCTCGCTCGCGCTCCTTAAAAAAGTTACCTGTGTTCCTGGCGAAGTCTGGCGCTCTCTGCACGCGCCCAAGTCCGGTGGTGCTTTGCGGTTGCTCTAGCGGAGCGCCTCGTCTCCTAGGCGCGCGCTATCGGCGCGCCTCGCCTCAACAGGCGCGTGCTGTCACCGCGCCTCGCCCGCTATCGGCGCGACTCGCCTCAACAGGCGCGTGTTGTCACCGCGCCTCGCCTCTTCGAAGAGCGTGCTTATCAGCGCGCCTTACCCAGCGCGCCTTACCGTGCGCGCGCTATCAGCGCGCCTTACCCAGCGAGCCTTACCGTGCGCGTGCTACCAGCGCGCCTTACTGTGCGCGTGCTGCCAGCACGCCTCACCTTTGCGCGTGCTATCTGCGCGCCTTACCTTTGCGCGTGCTATCTGCGCGCCTTACCTTTGCGCGTGCTATCTGCGTGCCTTACCCTTGCGCGTGCTATCTGCGCGCCTTACTGTGTGCGTGCTACCAGCGCGCCTCACCTTGCGCGTGCTATCTGCGCGCCTTACCTTTGCGCGTGCTATCTGCGCGCCTTACCTTTGCGCGTGCTATCTGCGCGCCTTACCTTTGCGCGTGCTATCTGCGCGCCTTACTGTGCGCGTGCTACCAGCGCGCCTCACCTTGCGCGTGCTATCAGCGCGCCTATCCGTGTGCGTGCTCCTGCCTTGCGCGTGCTACTAGCGCAACTATAAACGTATTTTTATTCTTTTTGTAATTTAAACCATCTGTTAGCGTGTCATATTTAGACTATAGCCGATAAATAAAGAACCTACCCCTGTTATATCTATCCTTTCCTTTCTACCTCCTCACTCCCAGCTCCGTTACTCACTCCTCCAATATACGTGGAGGAGGGAGTAACGTGACAGTTTTCCAAAACTGTCACGTTACTCCCTCCTCCACGTATATTGGAGGAGTGAGTAACGGAGCTGGGAGTGAGGAGGTAGAAAGGAAAAGATAGATATAACAGGGGTAGGTTCTTTATTTCTCGGCTATTGTCTAAATATGACACGCTACAGATGGTTTAAAATACAAAAAGAATAAAATAAAGTTTATAGTCGCGCTAATAGCACGCGCAAGGCAGGAGCACGCACACGGATAGGCGCGCTGATAGCACGCGCAAGGTGAGGCGCGCTGGTAGCACGCGCACAGTAAGGCGCGCAGATAGCACGCGCAAAGGTAAGGCGCGCAGATAGCACGCGCAAGGTGAGGCGCGCTGGTAGCACGCGCACAGTAAGGCGCGCAGATAGCACGCGCAAGAGTAAGGCACGCAGATAGCACGCGCAAAGGTAAGGCGCGCAGATAGCACGCGCAAAGGTGAGGCGTGCTGGCAGCACGCGCACAGTAAGGCGCGCTGGTAGCACGCGCACGGTAAGGCTCGCTGGGTAAGGCGCGCTGATAGCGCGCGCACGGTAAGGCGCGCTGGGTAAGGCGCGCTGATAAGCACGCTCTTCAAAGAGGCGAGGCGCAGTGACAACACGCGCCTGTTGAGGCGAGGCGCGCCGATAGCGGGCGAGGCGCGGTGACAGCACGCGCCTGTTGAGGCGAGGCGCGCCGATAGCGCTCGCCTAGGAGACGAGGCGCTCCGCTAGAGCAACCGCAAAGCACCACCGGACTTGGGTGCGTGCAGAGAGCGCCAGACTTCGCCAGGAACACAGGTAACCTTTTAAGGAGCGCGATCGAGGGTTTCTTGATGGTGCGGGGCCTGGCTTGGCCCCGCACGGACCCTTACAACTGATGTTCCTTTGTTGGGAACTAGAAGCAAACTGAATTCAGATGTCCGCTGGGCCGCTTATATAGCTAGCGATAACATTTTCTAGAATTATTCTTTACTTTGTTATTATTTTTGAAAATATTTGAAAATATTTGTTCACCAGTAACAATTTTTAGATAAAATTTAGAACAAACTACTTGAAAACTATACGACCTAAACTTCATGCTAAGGAATTTAGAGTAAATTAATAGTTTGACGGATTATGTCGAAACAAAGAAACAAATATGTCAATGGAAAATTTATAGTGAATTTTAGGTCGATTAGCTTCGAAATTATAATAAAAACATGAAATGAATAGAAAAACAACAAGGTAAGTAACCGGACGGGTCAGGGCCGTATTAGGGTAGAAGGAGTTTAGGGAGAATTTAGAAATGGTAGCCAGAAAGTAAACATTTTATATCAAAAGTTTCAGGGAGTAATTTGGAAGACGAGAATCAGACAGAAAGAGAACGCAAAAGCGTTAAGGAATTATAGCCGATTGGAGAATCCAGAGCATCAGCCCGTGGGAGTAAGGACTGGGAGTTAGGACCCAGGTATGAGATGCTACATTACCCCAAAAACCACGGAAAAAAAACTTTGTCGTAATCTTAAACGGAAAAGTTTTTTTTTTTTTGTGAAGAGTTGTTTAGGGGAAAGTAAAGTAAGTAAGTAGGTAGGTAAGTAAGTAAGTAGGTAGGTAAGTCAGTCAGTCAGAAGAAAGAAAGAGCAAGCTCGTTAATGGGGATGAATAAATGGAATGAGAGGATGAGTGATATAATGGAGAAGAAGATGAATAGATCGAGGAACTTCCCTGCACTCATACATCTCCTGTCATAATCACGCATTCATAAGTCTCTGGCAAAGGAAGGGGATGTGGTTCACGCTCTATGACACACACTCCTAAGAAGTCCTCGCTATGACCTGAGGCTTCTTTATAGAAGGGAGTAGTCAGCCGCTCCACTAGAAAAGATAATAAGATAATAATGAACGACCTAAGGCTTATTTTAAGGGAGTAGTCAGCCGCTCCGCGAAGATAAGTTTATGTACAAGTTCTAGTCGGTTTAGAGCCGACGAGAATAGAGAGTAGGGGTAGAGCCTACTTAGGTTGTGGTAGGGGTAGACCTACCACAGTAGAGTAAAAAAAAAGTAGTGTTTGACCATAAGGCTTATTTTTTTCTTCAGAGTTGGACTACCGCTCTGCAGGGTGAAGAAAAGAAAAAGAAGGGCACCTGGCTTATTAAGCCACCCGAGAATGAAGAAATATTTACAGATGACACAATCACACAAAATGAAAGAAATGGAAAATGACAGTTAATGAAGAATGAAAACGAGCTTGAAGAAGGAAAAAGGGGAGAAGGAGGACGGGCTGAGCTGAAGAGTAAAAGAAGTACAATTATTATAAAGTTAAAGACCTATAAAAAATACATCATTAGAAATAAAAGTGATAAAAAAAGTAGCTATCTAGTCTGATTGCTATAATAAGATAATCTAAAAAACGTGCCATATTGACTAAGGAAATATAAAATTAAACAGAAAGAGGCCGAAAAGTTATTTAAGATTTAAAGACAAGGATGCTGTCTATAATTTAGAATTTAGAGGGTTAAGAAAGCCGGTAAATTTAAAAGTTGGGCGCCAAAACTGTCACGTTACTCCCTCCTCCACGTATATTGGAGGAGTGAGTAACGGAGCTGGGAGTGAGGAGGTAGAAAGGAAAAGATAGATATAACAGGGGTAGGTTCTTTATTTCTCGGCTATTGTCTAAATATGACACGCTACAGATGGTTTAAAATACAAAAAGAATAAAATAAAGTTTATAGTCGCGCTAATAGCACGCGCAAGGCAGGAGCACGCACACGGATAGGCGCGCTGATAGCACGCGCAAGGTGAGGCGCGCTGGTAGCACGCGCACAGTAAGGCGCGCAGATAGCACGCGCAAAGGTAAGGCGCGCAGATAGCACGCGCAAGGTGAGGCGCGCTGGTAGCACGCGCACAGTAAGGCGCGCAGATAGCACGCGCAAGAGTAAGGCACGCAGATAGCACGCGCAAAGGTAAGGCGCGCAGATAGCACGCGCAAAGGTGAGGCGTGCTGGCAGCACGCGCACAGTAAGGCGCGCTGGTAGCACGCGCACGGTAAGGCTCGCTGGGTAAGGCGCGCTGATAGCGCGCGCACGGTAAGGCGCGCTGGGTAAGGCGCGCTGATAAGCACGCTCTTCAAAGAGGCGAGGCGCAGTGACAACACGCGCCTGTTGAGGCGAGGCGCGCCGATAGCGGGCGAGGCGCGGTGACAGCACGCGCCTGTTGAGGCGAGGCGCGCCGATAGCGCTCGCCTAGGAGACGAGGCGCTCCGCTAGAGCAACCGCAAAGCACCACCGGACTTGGGTGCGTGCAGAGAGCGCCAGACTTCGCCAGGAACACAGGTAACCTTTTAAGGAGCGCGATCGAGGGTTTCTTGATGGTGCGGGGCCTGGCTTGGCCCCGCACGGACCCTTACAACTGATGTTCCTTTGTTGGGAACTAGAA
The DNA here is from genome assembly GCF_947568885.1 of Cydia strobilella. Taxonomy (NCBI): domain Eukaryota; kingdom Metazoa; phylum Arthropoda; class Insecta; order Lepidoptera; family Tortricidae; genus Cydia; species Cydia strobilella. The sequence goes on from NC_086043.1 coordinate 16,109,627, forward strand.
GCAAACTGAATTCAGATGTCCGCTGGGCCGCTTATATAGCTAGCGATAACATTTTCTAGAATTATTCTTTACTTTGTTATTATTTTTGAAAATATTTGAAAATATTTGTTCACCAGTAACAATTTTTAGATAAAATTTAGAACAAACTACTTGAAAACTATACGACCTAAACTTCATGCTAAGGAATTTAGAGTAAATTAATAGTTTGACGGATTATGTCGAAACAAAGAAACAAATATGTCAATGGAAAATTTATAGTGAATTTTAGGTCGATTAGCTTCGAAATTATAATAAAAACATGAAATGAATAGAAAAACAACAAGGTAAGTAACCGGACGGGTCAGGGCCGTATTAGGGTAGAAGGAGTTTAGGGAGAATTTAGAAATGGTAGCCAGAAAGTAAACATTTTATATCAAAAGAATACGCATCTCATACCTGGGTCCTAACTCCCAGTCCTTACTCCCACGGGCTGATGCTCTGGATTCTCCAATCGGCTATAATTCCTTAACGCTTTTGCGTTCTCTTTCTGTCTGATTCTCGTCTTCCAAATTACTCCCTGAAACTTTTGATATAAAATGTTTTACTTTCTGGCTATCATTTCTAAATTCTCCCTAAACTCCTTCTACCCTAATACGGCCCTGACCCGTCCGGTTACTTACCTTGCTGTTTTTCTAATCACTTCATGTTTTTATAATAATTTCGAAGCTAATCGACCTAAAATTCACTATAAATTTTCCTTGACATATTTGTTTCTTTGTTTTGACATTATCCGTCAAACTAATAATTTACTCTAAATTCCTTAGCATGAAGTTTAGGTCGTATAGTTTTCAAGTAGTTTGTTCTAAATTTTATCTAAAAATTGTTACTGGTGAACAAATATTTTCAAAATTAATAATAAGGTAAAGAATAATTCTAGAAAATGTTATCGCTAGCTATATAAGCGGCCCAGCGGACATCTGAATTGAGTTTGCTTCTAGTTCCCAATAAAGGAACGTCAGTTGTAAGGGTCCGTGCGGGGCCAAGCCAGGCCCCGCACCATCAAGAAACCCTCGCTCGCGCTCCTTAAAAAGTTACCTGTGTTCCTGGCGAAGTCTGGCGCTCTCTGCACGCGCCCAAGTCCGGTGGTGCTTTGCGGTTGCTCTAGCGGAGCGCCTCGTCTCCTAGGCGCGCGCTATCGGCACGCCTCGCCTCAACAGGCGCGTGCTGTCACCGCGCCTCGCCCGCTATCGGCGCGACTCGCCTCAACAGGCGCGTGTTGTCACCGCGCCTCGCCTCTTCGAAGAGCGTGCTTATCAGCGCGCCTTACCGTGCGCGCGCTATCAGCGCGCCTTACCCAGCGAGCCTTACCGTGCGCGTGCTACCAGCGCGCCTTACTGTGCGCGTGCTGCCAGCACGCCTCACCTTTGCGCGTGCTATCTGCGCGCCTTACCTTTGCGCGTGCTATCTGCGCGCCTTACCTTTGCGCGTGCTATCTGCGTGCCTTACCCTTGCGCGTGCTATCTGCGCGCCTTACCTTTGCGCGTGCTATCTGCGCGCCTTACTGTGCGCGTGCTACCAGCGCGCCTCACCTTGCGCGTGCTATCAGCGCGCCTATCCGTGTGCGTGCTCCTGCCTTGCGCGTGCTACTAGCGCAACTATAAACGTATTTTTATTCTTTTTATAATTTAAACCATCTGTTAGCGTGTCATATTTAGACTATCGGCTATAGTCTAAATATGACACGCTAACAGATGGTTTAAATTACAAAAAGAATAAAAATACGTTTATAGTTGCGCTAGTAGCACGCGCAAGGCAGGAGCACGCACACGGATAGGCGCGCTGATAGCACGCGCAAGGTGAGGCGCGCTGGTAGCACGCGCACAGTAAGGCGCGCAGATAGCACGCGCAAAGGTAAGGCGCGCAGATAGCACGCGCAAAGGTAAGGCGCGCAGATAGCACGCGCAAAGGTAAGGCGCGCAGATAGCACGCGCAAGGTGAGGCGCGCTGGTAGCACGCACACAGTAAGGCGCGCAGATAGCACGCGCAAGGGTAAGGCACGCAGATAGCACGCGCAAAGGTAAGGCGCGCAGATAGCACGCGCAAAGGTAAGGCGCGCAGATAGCACGCGCAAAGGTGAGGCGTGCTGGCAGCACGCGCACAGTAAGGCGCGCTGGTAGCACGCGCACGGTAAGGCTCGCTGGGTAAGGCGCGCTGATAGCGCGCGCACGGTAAGGCGCGCTGGGTAAGGCGCGCTGATAAGCACGCTCTTCGAAGAGGCGAGGCGCGGTGACAACACGCGCCTGTTGAGGCGAGTCGCGCCGATAGCGGGCGAGGCGCGGTGACAGCACGCGCCTGTTGAGGCGAGGCGCGCCGATAGCGCGCGCCTAGGAGACGAGGCGCTCCGCTAGAGCAACCGCAAAGCACCACCGGACTTGGGCGCGTGCAGAGAGCGCCAGACTTCGCCAGGAACACAGGTAACTTTTTTAAGGAGCGCGAGCGAGGGTTTCTTGATGGTGCGGGGCCTGGCTTGGCCCCGCACGGACCCTTACAACTGACGTTCCTTTATTGGGAACTAGAAGCAAACTGAATTCAGATGTCCGCTGGGCCGCTTATATAGCTAGCAATAACATTTTCTAGAATTCTTCTTTACTTCGTTATTAATTTTGAAAATATTTGAAAATATTTGTTCACCAGTAACAATTTTTAGGTAAAATTTAGAACAAACTACTTGAAAACTATACGACCTAAACTTCATGCTAAAGAATTTTGAGTAAATTATTAGTTTGACGGATAATGTCAAAACAAAGAAACAAATATGTCAATGGAAAATTTATAGTGAATTTTAGGTCGATTAGCTTCGAAATTATTATAAAAACATGAAATGATTAGAAAAACAGCAAGGTAAGTAACCGGACGGGTCAGGGCCGTATTAGGGTAGAAGGAGTTTAGGGAGAATTTAGAAATGATAGCCAGAAAGTAAACATTTTATATCAAAAGTTTCAGGGAGTAATTTGGAAGACGAGAATCAGACAGAAAGAGAACGCAAAAGCGTTAAGGAATTATAGCCGATTGGAGAATCCAGAGCATCAGCCCGTGGGAGTAAGAACTGGGAGTTAGGACCCAGGTATGAGATGCTACATTGGTAAGGCACGCAGATAGCACGCGCAAAGGTAAGGCGCGCAGATAGCACGCGCAAGGTGAGGCGCGCTGGTAGCACGCACACAGTAAGGCGCGCAGATAGCACGCGCAAGGGTAAGGCACGCAGATAGCACGCGCAAAGGTAAGGCGCGCAGATAGCACGCGCAAAGGTAAGGCGCGCAGATAGCACGCGCAAAGGTGAGGCGTGCTGGCAGCACGCGCACAGTAAGGCGCGCTGGTAGCACGCGCACGGTAAGGCTCGCTGGGTAAGGCGCGCTGATAGCGCGCGCACGGTAAGGCGCGCTGGGTAAGGCGCGCTGATAAGCACGCTCTTCGAAGAGGCGAGGCGCGGTGACAACACGCGCCTGTTGAGGCGAGTCGCGCCGATAGCGGGCGAGGCGCGGTGACAGCACGCGCCTGTTGAGGCGAGGCGCGCCGATAGCGCGCGCCTAGGAGACGAGGCGCTCCGCTAGAGCAACCGCAAAGCACCACCGGACTTGGGCGCGTGCAGAGAGCGCCAGACTTCGCCAGGAACACAGGTAACTTTTTTAAGGAGCGCGAGCGAGGGTTTCTTGATGGTGCGGGGCCTGGCTTGGCCCCGCACGGACCCTTACAACTGACGTTCCTTTATTGGGAACTAGAAGCAAACTGAATTCAGATGTCCGCTGGGCCGCTTATATAGCTAGCAATAACATTTTCTAGAATTCTTCTTTACTTCGTTATTAATTTTGAAAATATTTGAAAATATTTGTTCACCAGTAACAATTTTTAGGTAAAATTTAGAACAAACTACTTGAAAACTATACGACCTAAACTTCATGCTAAAGAATTTTGAGTAAATTATTAGTTTGACGGATAATGTCAAAACAAAGAAACAAATATGTCAATGGAAAATTTATAGTGAATTTTAGGTCGATTAGCTTCGAAATTATTATAAAAACATGAAATGATTAGAAAAACAGCAAGGTAAGTAACCGGACGGGTCAGGGCCGTATTAGGGTAGAAGGAGTTTAGGGAGAATTTAGAAATGATAGCCAGAAAGTAAACATTTTATATCAAAAGTTTCAGGGAGTAATTTGGAAGACGAGAATCAGACAGAAAGAGAACGCAAAAGCGTTAAGGAATTATAGCCGATTGGAGAATCCAGAGCATCAGCCCGTGGGAGTAAGAACTGGGAGTTAGGACCCAGGTATGAGATGCTACAATATGTATGTTTGTGACCCAAAGATGGACATGTAACGTAAACAAATTAATTTTAAACACGGGGGCCTCTTTGGGGGCTAAATGAGAAAATTAAAAAATAAAGTTTGTCAAACTATATCTTGTTACATATCAAATGAAAGAGCTCATTGTAAGAATCTCAAATATATTTTCTTTATAATTGTAAGATAAAAAGTTTAGAAGTTATTCAAGAAAATAGACAAAAAATGACCATTCCCCCTTTATCTCCGAAACTACTGGGTCAAAATTTTTGAAAAAAATACACAAAATAGATCTTTACCTTTAGATCACCGGAAAACCTATTAGAAATGTGCAGTAAAGCGTGAGTCGGACTTAATTACTTAGTTTTTGATCCGACCCCTACGGGTTTTTTAAAGACATTTTCACATAAAATATACATTGTTTAAATTGTGTAATGTACGGAACCCTTGGAACGCGAGTCCGACTCGCACTTGGCCGGTTTTTTACTAGAGTTTTTTTAGTAATATGCTGAGTATCCTATTGTAATTCACAGTATTTCATTGCAATATTCGTCATATATTTGTATTAAATGACTACTAAAATATGCAATCTACAAACTAACCTAAGTATATTGTTTACTCTATACAAACTCATACAAAAGCACTCAAAGGTTATATATTATTGGCCGGTACTGTATATACAATGATGATAAATGCATAATATAATATGCACATAAAAGTACATATTTTAAGTACATTCGCCATCAGATATATCGGAGCGGCCGAGGTGCTCAAAAATATCTGAACACGCACCTAGCGCCTTGACAATAGAGGCGTGTTCAGATATTTGTGAGCACCTTGGCCGCTCCGATATATCTGATGGCGACTGTACCTATACCTACCTAACAAAGACATTCATAAATATAATTCTTTGTAGCAGTCATTAGCTGCTATACTTTCAGCCAAAATTCATTTTAATTTAATACACGTGTCTCAAAAACTAACTTTAATAGACCTAACGTATTTTTAAAATTGATTTAACACTATATTTTTATTGGGTTGTAAAAGCAAATATGATTCAGAGAAGCCAATTTCATATGCAGCTATAAATTGGGAACTCTTATTCCAGCAAAGAGCGGAGAGGCAACTATATCGGGGTGCCCGACTGTATCAGTTGCCATAAAAATGTTTTATGTTAGTGGCTAATAAATGACATCAGCAAATTCAGTAAGACAATACAAGGCTATGCATCCGTTTCCTCCTTTTATTTCCTCCCCTAGCAATCATTGTTTTGGGCGACAGTGTGGTACAAAACAAACGCGCATGCTTTCACGATTTATTCTGACTACAACTTTCATTTGGTGCCCCACGTGGTGTGTTTGAGGGAGGAAAGTTAGAGGCTTTGTGCTGCCGATTTTGTGGCGTCGCAGTTGTCCCCCCCGCACTCTTGGAGGGTGACGGGTTCTTGTTTCGTGCTCGGTAGACTCTGCCGAACGCAGCGATGCCACTTGTCGGTGGTATGCTGTGCGGTCACATCGAGTGGTGTTTTGGGCCATCTGGCCGCTGTACTAATATGTAATCCAGTGACATGTCATACGATAAATAAATAAAATAACTACAACTCATAATAAAGGTGTAAGTGGGTTTTGTAGCTTGTTAACTTTCATTCCGAGGTTGACCCCGAAGAAGTACAATTAATGCTACGAAACGACACTCCTCATGTTGTAATTTTCTCTATAAAATAGACAATTATTTGTTCAATAAGCAAATGATCATACGATGTTTTTTTTTCCTGTGAATTTCGTAATATATTTTTGCTAAACCGAATAAGTTTGTTGATCCCGTCAAAAGTGTTCCTAAATATCAAACGACAATTTCAACGACTTTAAATGTGTAGAACTAGCTTCTGCGTGCGATTTCGTCTGCGTGGAATGATGATTGAGAATATGAGTTCCGTTTTTTCCGTTTGAGGCACGGAACCCTAAAACAACCTACCTACCTTTCCCGGGTTTCAATACCATATCTCCATACCAAATTTCATATATATCTGTTCAGAGATTTAATCGTTAACAGGTAACAGATAGACAGATAGACTTACTGTCGTATTTTTTTTTTCATACTTAAAGAAATAAGGTCTTCGTAACTTCGACTAGTCAAATTTAAATTAATAGTACATTTCGATGCTAGTGCGGAAAGTATGTCATCACAGGTCGGGCGCGCCGGTGCCCGCCAGTCCAACCAATTAAAGAAGGCTCCCTTTCCGTGCATATTATTAGCAATCAGTTACCTTCTTAACTCAGTCGGATAATATAATGAAAAAGCACGAGTGGAATAATATACTGAAAGAGCACGCGTGTTTAATATCTAGGATAATGAGCCAAAAATCGGCGGAATAAAAACGTCGTTTTGAGCAAGTGTATTGAAAAACCAACTTTCCGCACGCTAAACAGCTACGTAAAGTAGCACTTTTTAAGCAACTGTATTAAAAAAATATTTCTGGCAAAAATATGTGTTGTTGACAATAAAATACATACTTATTCTAATATGGCATCCGCTCTTCTTTTAGACCGTAAGTAAGAAGTAGTCATTGTTCCGGCTAAGAACGAGGGCGCCAACTCGACGCTTTTGGCAGAAGCTTCCGATAATAATATTCCCTTGTTTTCGTTAACAGCCGTCGGTACCGCAAATGTAACACTAATTGGATCCCGTCAGATCGCTTCAAAGATAATCGATTTCATATTCAGCAATTGATAATAAAACATTACAGAAATTTTATGTGTGAAATTGAAACTCCAATCCGTTTTAAATATTGTCAAAAATGTAAGTTTGCATGGCGAAGGGAATCGGAAGTAAAGTAAAAAAAGCCTAATTTTAATTCTATATTATACTAGCGACCCGCTCCGGTTTCGCACTGGTAGTTCAACCAATTTACACAAAACCTTAAAAAATTATATACCTAAACCTTCCTCAAGAATCGCTCTATTGATAGGTGAAAACCGCATAAAAAACTATTCAGTCGTTTTTGAGTTTATCGCGAACATTGAGACATACATACAAACAGACGATTGCATTTTGACGGATAAAATGTAAGGTCTTACAAATCCAAATCCATTATTTTTAGTTTCCATTTCCGTTTCCACTGACCTTTCACAATATTAACGTGAGAACCAAGAAAAAATCATGTCATAACTTCAGTGACTGTTTTCAACGAATTAAGAGGCCGGTGTCGATTTTAGTCGCAAAAATGTAAAATTGATAGATTTAGTCCGTGAAATTGTACACCTTTTGTTACCTAATTGAAATAACAAGTACTGGTTTCTATTAGCACGTCTTCTTATCTTACCTTTTATCAGATCAATTTTTTGAAAACAGACTCACTAAATTAGTAATGTTTGCTTTTCTGATGGACGTTTAGGTAAACGCGCGTAAAGCACTGATTTTGTCGCTCATATTTGTAAATTTCGTAAAGTTTGAACGGCTAAACATGGTAATTTTGTATTACACATATCCTGTACTTGACGTTAATCAGACTACATTTTTATTATTATGACTTTGAAGTAGTGTAAATGAAAGTTAGACGAAATCAATTTTCTCCAGAAATTACTTCAAAACAAATGACAATTTCTCTGAAAATCGACTTAATTTCAACGTTATTTTGATACCTAAACAATCTACAACATTTGCTGAAACTATTCTTATACATCAATTTGTATAATTTACCACCATAAATTTTTGATGAATTTTTAAAAACTGCCCCTTCTTTTCATATATTTCCGGTGACGCACGCTCGCGACCTCATTATTAAAAGGCAAGATGAGAAGACGTGCTAATAGAAACCAATTCTTGTTATTTAGATATTACGTAACAAAACGTGTATAATTTCAACGACTAAATCTACCAATTTTAAAGTTTTGCTCCAAAATCGACTACGGCCTCTTAATGTCGTAATGAGATAACACATGTAGGTAGGTACATACATAACGTAGTTGCCATATTAAGAAATCGGTTTCCTACCCTTATTTTCTTGGATAATATATAAAAGTGTCGGTTATTGGTTCTTGTTCGAAGACTATATATGTTCCTGTTCCTGTCGATCATTGGTGCCACTACGTAGTGGCTACTATCTACATTTTTATAAATAAACACACCCAAAATTAATTATTTTACATTACGACGATAAATTTTAACAAAAAACGGTGCGCTAATAGCCATGTTTACTGTATATGATCGTGAGCAACGCAATTTCAAACATAATTGTCATAAATTCACTTTACTTTTATGTTGCTCAATCAGGCATAAATCAAAGAATTGTCGTCACATTTCGGGAAAGTTCGGTTCCTTTCATTGTTTGACGTCCCCTACGCTTTCGCGAGATTGGTTTCACTCTTTACTGCTACACCTTGACAAAACTGGAGTTTTACCGACGTTAGTGCTGATTCAATTTGAACTTTGATACTCTTGATATGAGACACAAACTCATATGGAAAACAAAATATCTTACGCACGGTAAATAAAGCTCTATAAACCACATCACAAAGTTCAAAGTTAACTCAAGTGGTAACACACACATATAAGAACTGCTTCGCATCCACTGAAGTTATTGTTCTAAGGCCAGCATCATTTTTCATTGTCATATAAAACAAATGCGACCGATTCGCGCGAATGGGGGTGGCGATAAGTGTTTTCAATTTAACAATTGTCTTTATCTGATTGATAGTGCAGAAAGAAAGGGGTAACGATCACTTCTGTTATAGTTATAACGAATGATTCTAGTATTCCTAGGATATTAGTATGGGCCCGGGTATGTCCTTAAGCTACGTCCAAAAAAGAGGTAACTGTGAATGTCATGTCACTTTGTGTGGTAGGGCACAGTCATTCCAAACCCAGAGCCCAACTATTGGGCCAAATATACCTCTGTAGTGTGCGCCAAGCCACGCACACTCTAACGTAGCCTAGTATTATATAAACGCTAGCACTCAGGAAAAATATCCAGAATAAATCCATACTTATAAGATAAGATAATATAATCTTTATTTGTAGCATACTGATTCACGTCAAATACAATTTTGTACAATAAACATACAAATTCCACATTACAGAGCCGACTGGTTGTCTTAACTAACGTCCCACACTACATGGCGACCCTGCAAGGATTCGAACCTGGCATCTTCTGATCCACAGATCCACACCTCCACCTTACAGAAAACCGCAGCCAAATAACACTAGACCCTACTCATATTAGTGTTGTGTTCCTGCCGGTGAGTAAGGTTGCGAGAGCTCAACGAGGGTGCGGAATGTTAGGGTCGGCAACGCGCATGTAACTCCTCTGGAGTTGCAGGCGTACATAGGCTACGGAGACTGCTTACAATCAGGCGGGCCGTATGCCCGTTGCCATCAACGTAGTATAGAAAAAATCTACTTACATGTCGGTTTAAACTTCATTACATGTTAGGTGTACTCGAATATTTAATTTTTATAATTACCTGCCCTAGACACACGTATTTGAATAGTTGGGAACCATGCCTATACCTATAGATTTCTTACATATAAGGAAAGCTTTAGTCTTTACGTAATGGTGTTAAATAGTCGTTTGGTCTAACATGGCTGGCATGACATGACTGTTTACAGACGCAAAATGGAGGTCTAAGTAGTCGTAAAAGTAGTAAAACGACATCGCAAATACTAACCTCAGGTTGTAAGACAACGCAGATATCAAGACAGAGCTACGCGTTTTACGCCTATTGTTGTCATAAAGACACAGCGAGTATAACCTACAGCATGCGAGTTATAAAGTCTTAGTACCTACACAAGCATATTCCACTGTGAAATAATATCGCTACAGTCTTCTGACACATGTCGCATTACGAACCACGTCCTGTATGTAGTATTTGTATGTCTTAAGACAGTCGCAGCCCCACATGAGCAAATAAAACATAATTGTGTTGTCTAATGGAACTCTCACGCACGAGAGCTGATGCTCAGTGATAAATGCTTTAATTTCAACGGCAATGACAGACGCTATTTGATCTTTTAAGCTTCCGTGTAGTTTGGATGTTACAGTTTGTCCTGGTTTGCAGACTGTCTTATCAAACTAATATTTTAATATTGTCAAAAATTCCATAATCAAAGAAAATAGATTTTAAGAGTACTAACAATATTATATAATAAAGATTTTAAAACTCCGATACATAATTAAAAAGTTATGTAAAATAACGTCTAAAACGATACGTAATAAAAGAAACGTCTACCGACATGTTATACTTACCTATGTGATAAATATTCCTTGCACACGCCGAAAAAATCCCTCAGAAAGAAAATATCTGAGATTCCGTCCCCGATGTTTACACTCTCCGACTAAGCTGCATCTAATGAAATCCCTTGTCAGGATTCAGGGCAGTCTTGCACCAGATCATGTTACGATATAAGTGTCTTGATACTTTTGATAGAAATTTTAACTAAGAATGTACATGTTCATTCAATATTGCAAAGTCGATCCCAGATTTGTCTTTATGCTTTTTGTCATAACTGTGTATACTCGTAGCCTAATATTATGAAAATTTACGTAGGTACAAAATATTGGTTACTGTCACTGATTGAATAAATGCCAATGTTACCTACATTGGCATTTATTTATTTATTGGATATTTTAGAGCTAGTTTCAGTTTGTGCCATTTTATTGTTTTTATTTTATCCCTGTATATAATCGCAGTTTATTCGCAATAACCAACATTTTCTTGCAGCAAAGACCAAAAGATGGCTTTGCAAATTAGACAGTTCATGGTTCAGGCTGGTGGTAGAGTAACATTATGTTCAAAATATTTACATCTAATTTACTTTTTAAATAATAGAACAACCTGTCCATGGAAAAATTGGTATTGGTATTTTTTTAACTAATATTGGTTTAATTTTATCTTTCTTGACAAAAATACTCAAGTATCAAGATGAAGCAGATGGTATGCATTACAGGTAGACTTTTAGATGGCGTATTTTCAGTGTTCAATTCGTTTTCACTTATTTTGGGGAGCTATTCTGATCACGAACAACCTACTATGAAGCTAGTAAATATGGTTTGCACTTCCACATTATTAATTTTCTTTTATGCGTGTGGTAAGCTGAGGGTTAACCTTTCTTGCCCTTTGTTAAGCCGTGGAGCTTTGATAGTTTTTCAGAAAAGACCGTTTTGCGACTTTATGGTTCAGGCACTATTGAAGCTATTCATTATCTATTGTTGTGCTGTGTATTTAAAAATTGGCATACTTAGGTTATTTAGGCGCGTTATTAATTATTTCGTGAAACATGGAATTTGTCAATTCTTGGTAAAAAAAAAACCGGCCAAGTGCGAGTCGGACGGCAAAAAAATCACGCTTAAATAATTATTTTGTTCTGTTTTTAGTATTTGTTGTTATAGCGGCAATACAAATACATCATCTGTGAAAATTTCAACTTTCTAGCTATCACGGTTCATGAGATACAACCTGTGATGACAGACGGACAGACAGACAGCGAAGTCTTAGTAATACAGTCCCGTTTTTACCCTTTGGGTACGGAACCCTAAAAAGAAGACATTTTTAACTTACATCAAAATTGGATTATGGAATACCCACGTTTAGTTATTGGCGTTATTTCTAGAGGTAATACTAAGCAGCTTCCTCGCTCACCGTATGAAATGCTGCCAGCTTGTTCGGGGGCCTTTTTTATAATTGCATATTATAGTTTTATTTTATATTAATTTTAGTTCAGTTTGTAATTATAGATTTAATCTTAATGTTATTCGATAAATTTAATTTCTTATGATCAATAAACTATTATTTTCATTAGTAGTTAGTTTTATGAAAACGTTGTAACACTTGTAACTGCTACGAGTATACCTATCAGTCGACTGCATTAGTGTGGCAGATGTTACAGCAGATTAAATGACAAAAAATAAAATCACTCATATAAATTCGACTGACCCAGAAGCAGTTTAAAATAAATATTTGTAGAATATGATGGAATTCATAGTAAAATACTCACCAAATTTAATAATTCATAAGACCTAATGTAAAAGGCTTATACTGAGGGCCTAAACCAATCTTGATCCTCCGCATTATTGCCCAACCAAGCATATGAAGGGAATAATTCAATCAGCGCCTCAACACTTTTGTGCTGCTAAAGGGTTTCAGAAGAAATCTGCGAGCGTACCGAAGTGTACATATCTTTGAGCAAAGCTTGCTTCAATTGAACAATGGGACGACTCAGCGTAGTGGACATATAATGCTTGACCAATTTTCTTTTGTGCAAATGCCTACGATTCGGGAATATCAAACGGGCTGTCGAGCCCTGCTGATTGAGCCCTTTTTCATACAAGAACCATTGATTTTAGCAGTCCGGTGAGCACTCACTATGGATCCTGCCACTTATCGGGTCCTCTTCCCAACTAAACAGTGACATTTGTAGAAAGTTCGTCTTATCTGTTTTTTAAACAAGTATTTGCGTGGCTATTACCGAGATGTTGTAATGAAAAAAGTAATACCCACCTGACCAAAATCTAAGTAGAAAACTATATAGCTATTTTTCTCAAAAATGGACGGCAAAGTCGACGTTACCGGTTAAAAAGTAGGTCGCGTAGTGCGTAGTTTATGGTCAGTCAAAAAATTAAAAAGTTAATAACATTGCAGTCCCGAATGCATACAAATTCCATTATTTGTCGAGTCCCAAACTTTTTAAAAGTTGAAGTGGCCATATCAAATGAAGGCATAGGTCCATTAAACAGGCTAACAGCTGATCAGTACTTATTATTATAATGTTGGTACCGCGACTATTTAGGTGTCTCAAATAGGTTGGCGTATTTTCAGCAGAAATATACACTTCCATTTTTAATTAAAAAAATAAAACGGCGGCAAAGCAATTTTTTTTACTTCTTTCTGTGAAAATATATACATAAGAACGTTGCTTCTGTAAAATATTTCTATTATATTTGCATTTATTGCGCCATTTTTGAGAAAAGCACTATATATGACTCGGCTGGAAGGCTACTTGCTGGCTTCGGATTCAATTAAACGGACTCCCAAGGTCGTCCGTTTAAAACGAATCCTCAGCCAGCAAGTAGCTACTTCCGAACCTCGACAATGATGTACTATTATTGATTTGATTTATGAAACAAGTTTTTTGGTTCAACAATAAGTGCGAGCATGATGTGCCGGCGCGGCGTTACTTAACCATATTTAAGGCTGACCCGGCCAAATAAAACGCTATTTAAAGAATTCGATAATTTATCGCCGCAAATGGAAAATAAGTGTTTCGGCGCGGAAGCTTCTAATTTTCCACTGCTGCCTCCATGTATATTTATTTCTGTGGGCTTTGTTCTTCTATCCACGAATTAAGCTGGATTCGCGGCGAATGATTTATACAGGCCACGCTCATCCCGGCTTATTTACGAGGCTCGTTCCACGGAATAATTACAGGGCGCCATGAACGTTTGCAAATGTTAAAAGCTTACCCTTTAATGATTACTGCGTAATTGCTCAAAGAATACCTGAAAATCCCGTGTTATATTGAAGCCGGCCACTTAAGCAGTAAAACGGTTTTATAGCAGTGCCACAAACCCGGTTGCCAAGTAATTGCCACGCATATTGGTGTCGATAGGTGGCCGGTTGGGCGAGTTAAAGCCTGGTTTCACACTGAAGCCTTTGTTGTGCGACACGACAAATTGTCCTGATAAAGGCTTTTGTTGACAACATAGTTATCATAAACTATAAATGGATATTTTTTATAATTTTCTTATGCCTTGTAATCTAGTAGTAATAGTAGTAGTAATTACTTTATTGTACACAACACAGGTTTACATCAAATTTACAGAAATAGAGGTACAAAGGCGAACTTATCCCTATCAGGGATCTCTTCCAGCTAACCTTCGAATCTAATGTCTCATATTTGCACACATTTGGATGGAAATCTTTTGCTTAACAAAATATTTGTTTCATATGTTGACGTCCAAAAAATATTTTTGTATGCTAAACTAAAACAAGTTTTTAAAGAAGCGCTAGTAGATGGCTCAATTAGTTATGATTTGCAACGTAATAAGAAATGTAATCTAACAAATATAACAATGCAAGGTATGGATTACAGTTTCTTCTTAAATACTGCAATAAGTTCATACAATATGTTTGAACATATGTTACGCCACTCACTATAATAGTATGATAGTAATAAATAAGTAAAATTCACCTTTGAAATGTAACTGTGTTAGGGAGGAATCGTCACATTTTAAATATTGATTTGGTAGGACAGTGGATCTTTTTCTACTTACATACGTACATTTTCATTACCTGAACAAATTTACAGATAAGTATCTCGCGTCTTGCCCTTGCCACTCGACTCGACCGTGTTGCGGTGTACACGGCATTCTATCCGTGGTAAGTAGAACGGCCAAGCCACATATTTTGACTAAGGTGTAGAGTTTGTGAAGTTTGGGCTTGTAGAGTTAGGGCGTGACTGTAGTTAGAAGCTTGGCTCTACATGAGATCTGATAACTTTTTGACAGTGCGAGCCATATAATTATTATGGTGTCTTGGCAACATTTTACATGAAAATGTTTTTGGTGGGATTTCACTACTTTTTGTAGGTTACTTATGACAATCTTCCATCCCCCAATTTAAAGGAAGGATGTAATTGTAACTTTTTATGCTTAATAACTCCACTATTGACATCATATCCCGAGAATTTTGTTTATCTGGTATAATCCAAACCCAAGTTATGAGGGTTCAAAAAAACGACGAAGCGCTTCGAGAAAAGGTAGGTAGTGCCCTTGCGCTTCGCTTGGCTCGTCTTGGCGGGGGCACAACCGTGCCCCCAGATTCCATTAGGTGTAGGAACAAATTTATAATGCAAATACTATTACATGCCCGTACATACCCGTTGAGAGCTAATGCACCGCCCCCGCATTAAGTTGGAAAATGCAAGCGACTTGTTCAATGGACCACTTGTAAATAAGCAATGAATTTCGTCTGTCTGTAATGTTAAGTTGTGAAAGAAGTCTCGGAAGAAAAGTAGGTGCTGCGACACATTTTATTTGTGGTCTGTTTGTATTATGCAAGTTATTTACATTACTTTGAATTTATCTAGGAACTATTCTGATATTAAATTCTTGTTCATAAATTGTTATGGATTTGATCTTTCAACTGTCAACAGTGTTATTCGTGGTCAAGAAATGTCACTTTTGACAGCTGACAGATCAAATCTTGTTTCAAAACAAGTAATTAAAATGAGAATCGGGTTCAAGAACAGGTTTGCTAGACCTTGACCTTGTTGTCGATTTATAAGGGTGAGAGACGTTGCTCCACATCACTTCTCTTTGCTAATATTTGGGTGTTTGACCCCTAGATATAAACACCTATGAGTCCTATGACAATACATTTGACCCCAGTAACGTACCTTACGGTCCCCACCACGCAGATACTCTGCCTCTGTTCTTTCTAACCAACCATGACGTAACAAGCTTCTCAAATTTATATTATGCTAATTTTATACTAAAAGGCACTCAAAAGTCTAAAGAGAGACATAACTGTTCAATTCTTGTTTGTAAATGTACACGGAAATGATTATACAGTAGTCACGTCACACTGTAGAACAATATACCATACATACTTACTTGTGGTTGGACATGAAAATATTTTCTTTCTATGATAACTTTTTATGATGGTGAAAGAATCGTACAATTTTGGATCGGATTACCTGAACCAATTCCCAAGATATAAACAGTTATCGTCGACAAACCGAAAATTCTCATGTCCAACCACAAGTTTAGCATAGTGCGTCACAACCTATTACTCTAGTGAGATGGACACATATGCCCGCTAATCCTAGTATCTATTGATTTCAATACTAATGTAAGTATATATTATAAAAGACAAATCAGCATTTTAAGCACTCTCTTATTCTAACCTTGACCGTTCTGTAATCCTATTTATCATTCAAGCCAACGCTTTTGAGGAAAAACTCGTCACAATGGTCTAATTTGAATGTTTTTACGCGACCCGTTTGCTGACTGGCGTGAATGGGGACCGGGTGTAACAATGCTTTTGGCATCAAACCGCAACCCGACCGACACCAACATGAATACCTATGTCATCTAAATATAGTATGCCAGCGAACAGAGGTTGAGGCGAAATTTTTAATGAAAAATTTAATAGGGAAGATGAATTTAACTTATCGGCAACTTGGGGACAAGTGATCCAGAATTTAAAGCCAAGGGATCTATCTTCGGATGTGTGCATGGATGTTGTGAGTGTTGCGTGTCGGACTATTGACAATAATTAACATTTATGTGGTGTAGTGGGTAGTTTAAAAATGTGTTGTCTACCACAAACTTTTTCAAACACTTTTCATCGGGTAGTCATACAAATTTCTGTTTTGACATTTTGCTGGGACGTCAGTAAGCCGCGACCGCGACCAGTGAAACCTGTGTCAAAACGTCGGTAAATAAAGGTAACAAAATAAATTCGCGTATAGACCCGATTATAAATGTGATTTAAAAAAACCGGCCAAGTGCGAGTCGGACTCGCGTTCAAGGGTTCCGTACATTACACAATTTAAACAATGTATTTTTATGTGAAATCTAAATTAAATGTCTTTAAAAAACCCGTAGGAGGTCGGATCAAAAACTAAGTACTTGACTACACATTTCTAATAGGTTTTCCTGTGATCTATAGGTAAAGATCTATTTTGTGTATTTTTTTCAAAATTTTAGACCCAGTAGTTTCGGAGATAAAGGGAATGGTAATTTTTTTGTACATTTTCTTAAATAATTTCTAAACTTTTCATTGTAAAATTATAAGAAAAATATATTTGAGTTTCTCAGATTGAGTTCTTTTATTTGATATATAACACGATATAGTTTGAAAAACTTTATTTTTTAATTTTCTCATTTACCCCCCAAAAGTGGTCCCCATGTTTAAATTTTATTTGTTTACGTTACATGTCCATCTTTGGGTCACAAACTTACATATGTATATCAAATTTCAACTAAATTGGTCCAGTAGTTTCGGAGAAAATAGGCTGTGACACACGGACAGACAGACAGACAGACGCACGAGTGATCCTATAAGGGTTCCGTTTTTTTTCCTTTTGAGGTACGGAACCCTAATTATTCAAATCGGACCACGGGTCTCGTAGTAATCGGTGAACATACATAAAAAAAACATAGCCACCACCGAATACAAAAACTCCTCCTTCCTAAAGAAGTCGGTTAAAAATATAAGCTCCATATAGACGATTCTCGTTTCGAACATATAAAACTGACCCATTTAAGATGATATTATATAATACAACGCTAACAAACCTAACGTCTAACATGAGACCGCATTTACATCAAACTGTAAAAAATGCCGCGACATATTCAAAGTTTGCTGGTAAAAGTCCCTTTGTGCACAAAGTGGGACGTTTTAAGTGACTGGGTGCTTTAAGAACAATTGTCTGTATGCAGAAAATGGTCGGGTTTGGATGGAAATAGGCTATCGAGCGCGATGCATTTGCAGCTGGAGAGCGGCATTATGCGCCGGAGTTATGTGCAGAACTTTGTTGGGATAAGAGCAGACTTTTTACCTCATTTTTGCATTAAGTTGAGGCTTGTAATGCCCTGTTACACATTTTAGCCTTTTAACGATTTGAAGTACATTTAACGAAACGCTCAATAACAAATTATAAAATGGATACTATGGCTAAAAAATAAGTGCATTCCCGTTGCCAGGGAGGTTTTGGGATTATACTGAACAACTTTTACTATGGAACCAACCACGAATATGCGAAAAAAACTTTACCGTTCCATAGAAAATGGACCAGCCAAAATGTACGAAACAGCCAATTTTTTTGCGATTTCGGCGTTGATCCCATAGTAAAAGTTGCTCAGTATAATCTAACATAGTTTTTAGGTTTTACTCGTAGTTTGTAGAATACTAACAAAATGGATCTTGTTATCTAAATAAATAAACGTTTTATTATAATCCCAAAACCGCCCTAGCAAGGGGAATGTACTTATTTTTTAGCCACCGTGTATATACTAAAGTCTTTATATTAGGTTTCTTGCGATGCCATCTTCTATCGATTGTTAGCGATCATCATTGCACTGCATAAGTACAAGCTTAATCTACGAATGCTCTCCACAAAGATCAACAGATTATGAGCCAGGATGCTTTTCGTATGCTTTTTCGTTGGTGTTCTGTAGTGATGTCCTCAATCATATTTTAATAATATGTAAGTATGCTAGTTTTAAAATCTATGGGCCAATAGTTGCTTGAAATTAAAGATTTTTCATTTCATATTTTATTGTATTGATATACATAGTTGCTTACAATATAGGTATAAAAATATTTTAATATAGACTTTAGTAGTGCTGCGTGAGGCATCATTATCACTCGTTCAGTGTAAGTTCACAATTCACATCAGGCTACAAAAGCATGTGGATGCTTCCCGATCCCGATGACTTAAAATTTAATTACCGCAAAAAACCTTCAAAATCTAAATCCTACCACATTTAGTTGTGCGGGTGCTAAATGATCCTCAGGTGCAGTCCGTCACGCCATTCGCACAGGTCCGAAGTCTGTGGCCGCACGACCGCAGTCGCTTTACACGCGTTTATCACGACATTATCTCTACTCCAACTGGCTGCAAATAGTATTTATGCATGAAGTTTCGCGGTGTGTAATTCAACTATTTATTAGGGTGGCTGTGTAGTTAAATGCGTTTTGAGGAAAAAGGTAGGTTTAGAAAAAAGCCTTTTTCTGCTAAAAATTGTCATACACTACTACAATGTGAAACTATAGTAATCAATGCTATTAAATAACATGACTATTCGCTTGCGCCCTCAGTAGTTACTGTTGATTGCAATTTTAAAGTGTGGAAACTGAGTGGACGCTCGAGCGGCGCGACCAGCGTGTAGCGCGGCGGCATACTCCAGGGGTCTCAGTGCACGCTGCTCAAATCCCTTGGAAGCTTGACGCCAAGTTGCACGCTCAGCCGAACGCGTCGTTGTACACTCCGAGGTCGTAAACGCTTTTATTCCAGTTCTGAAACATCTAACGATATTTAGTGATCATAGCGCAATCTCTTTTAAGAGTTCCGTACCCAAAGGAAAAAACGGAACCCTTGTTTGGTCACTATTGTGTCTGTCTGTCACAGCCTATTTTTATTTCAAATGTGGGTTGAAGAGCTATTAGAATAGACAAATACATAAATATATTTTGCTTTGTACTATGTACACATACTGTAATAAAGTTAAGTGCGCGTGGGTAACAAAAGCCTAATGCATTTTATCTCATTCCCCTATATGAGATCATCTCTAGAACCCAGTCCTTCAAAAATGTCATCACAAGAAGTTTTCAAACCAAACACCATTACGAACAAAACTTGGATGAGGAAAACCGCCATAGTACGCACAAGTGTTTGCAGCGGGCAAGGAAGATCATTAATGCACCCTAGCCCCACACATTTAGATAACTGAGTGAAACAACTTTATTTGATGTTTGCGTCAGTGGACATCTCGGCGTCATGACCCGAGGGGGATGATAAAACCTACTTTAGATGCAAGGTGATTCACGTTGAGGGTTGTCAACTGTACCGCTGAAATGTAGATTTTATTTAACTTTAAAATTGTTACCGTCGTAAAAAGTCACAGTGTGCTTGTATGCATAAAAGATACTGTTTTTCTAGTAATATCTTTTTTATTTAGATTTTTTCTGTATAAAAAAGTACCTTTGCGGTATAAACTAGTAAAATGGGTAATTAGCTATAAACAACAATAACATTGATATATACATTTACAGTAATAAAATGCTAACAACTATGAACACAAGGAACGCGCAACGCAAGACGTTAGGTACTCGTAAATTTGTTCAGGTAATGAATAGGTCCTGAAGTACAGAAGATAAATTTAATACTTTGTACAGAAAGATTCACGGTTCAACATAATCAATAGATATGAAATGTGATAATTTCTCCCTAACACAACATGTACCAACTATTTCAAAAAATAAAAAATTCAATGTTTAAAATTTTGTTTAGCAGATATCAAGGACTTTTTCACAAGGCCAATACAACATGAACAGTGACATCGTTTAGTGACATGAAAAATACATAAAATACTGATCGCGTATACTATTATCATCATCATATTCATTATCATTATATCAAAAATGTCCATCCGAGTATAATTATACCTCCTGTACATCTCAGCGGGGTCCCCTTGAAGCGGGTTCACCGGTTCAAATACCTGGGCCATGTGTTAACTGACGACGACGAGACGACGAAGATATTGAACGAGAGCGGAGAGCGTTGTCAGTCCGAGCCATCAATATGATAGCCTGTAGGTTTACTCGTTGTTCTTTCAAAGTAAAGAAATTACACTGTTCCGTGCATATTGTACCACTTTTTACACGAGCAGCCTGTGGGTTAAATAAGATAAGATAAGATAAGATAAGATTTATTTCTTTGAAAAATATCCCAAAATACAAACAATCGTAATACGCTTAAATAGTTACTTATATATTATAAATGTACAATCATGGTTTAGAAAAGTAAACATAAAATTTAAGATCTTGTAGGCAAAAATTGTAACTGGCTCTAACATATTTTACATCAATACCTAAACTAAGTAACTTAATACTTGTATCTTAGGTATTTCGTGTTAGTAGGTCAATGTAGTGTAAGTTAGGTGCTTATTGAGCAAAAACAATAAAGATTATATTAGTACAAGAATGTAGGTAAATAACAGTGAATTAGAACGTTTCAACTTTGACAATACATAATAAATAACAAAATAGGTCGTTTATTTTAGAGATAGGTGGTGAGGGGTTTTAGGCGCCCTCATAGTCTATGTTATTTAAATGTCTTATTTGGGCACTTTTTTGCTGGGCACTGCTCATCTCCGGTTTTGTGGTCGGATGTTTTTTTGAAACGCATACACGTAGCGCATTTCGGCAGTTCAGACAATTTAGCGCATTCTTTGATGGTGTGTCCGGATAATCCGCAGTGACGGATAAATACACACAAAAGGCATACAACGCTCTCCGTGTTCATACAATAATGCGTTAAGGGCGCTGCTGCGTTTGCCGAGGTTTGCAGCGCCTCGGGAATGTTTGCGGAGGCGTGTGTGGATTGCTTTTACGCCACCATGCACAAGAGAGCAACCTCATCAGCACAACGTGTACGCGCCAGCGGCAGCGCCCTGCTGGCAGTCGTCGCCGACAGGTTTGACGGTCCATTTATGGGACACTGGTTGTCATTGTGCATGCACCATATTTTAATGTCTTATTTGGGCACTTTTTTTTGCTGGGCACTGCTCATCTCCGGTTTTGTGGTCGGATGTTTTTTTGAAACGCATACACGTAGCGCATTTGGGCGGTTCAGACAATTTAGCGCATTCTTTGATGGTGTGTCCGGATAATCCGCAGTGACGGATAAATACACACAAAAGGCATACAACGCTCTCCGTGTTCATACAATAATGCGTTTATTTGTTTATTAGGATCACCAACAGAAGATACAATTTACATACTAGTATTAACTTACAAAAAGGGCACATTTTTTATTGATCCCCCACTTACAGGCAATCACAGCATGCATTATTATATTAATTTAAACATTAAACATTGCGTTAAGGGCGCTGCTGCGTTTGCCGAGGTTTGCAGCGCCTCGGGAATGTTTGCGGAGGCGTGTGTGGATTGCTTTTACGCCACCATGCACAAGAGAGCAACCTCATCAGCACAACGTGTACGCGCCAGCGGCAGCGCCCTGCTGGCAGTCGTCGCCGACAGGTTTGACGGTCCATTTATGGGACACTGGTTGTCATTGTGCATGCACCAGTGTCCCATAACTGGGCTAAATTACATAGGTACCTAGGTAAGTAAGATTTTATAATTATTTATTGTTGACATTTATGCATTAATACTAATTTATTCATTTTTGATTATTATTATTTTAATTTTGTTTTGATTGTAATGCATTGCATATATTCTATGGTGTCGTTTAAGTGTATAACTGTGCGTGTCTCGATGTATTATGGGCTAAAAGCCTGAAATAAACGATATTTTATTTATTTATTTATCGTGGAATTTATTTAATCGTATGGCGTATATACATAAACATTCTTTATAAAATTGGATAATAGTCTGAATAAGATAATTATAAGTCCACATTCAGGGTGGAATGACCCAATATAGACCAAACATTGAAGCCAACATTGATCCTACCAACCGAAAATAACATGTTCATTTCGTTCGGTCCAATCCGAGTTTATCGTTTGAGATAAAAACCAGTTTTAAATAAAATGCCGTAATTCACAAAGGATGTCAGCTAGGCCACGTTCGGATCACTTTTCAGCACCAACAGCCGGCCAGATGGTACCAAATCCCGAATTTATTATCTGTTTGCAACCGTAGCAACAATGCAATGCAATACAACGGGTTCCCGGTCGAAATGAATGTGCGCAAATTCACACCGGTGCGGTACCGAAAATCTCGCAATATCTATCCGGTACGTACCGTAATTTGAGTCCCACTAAAAACATAAATGCGCAAAACAGGCCAAGTTCTCCGTGGTGTTAAAAGAACCCAGTATCTATAAATTGCGTTTTGAGACCGCTTTCATATTGGCTTGATTCAAGAAATTTACCCTAGGCTGTCCCGTATTTTAGGCACGAATTTTTCATTGTCCCGTAATTTGGCGAAACCAATATGGGACAGTACATTATCCCGTAATTTTGTGATGGAATGGCATTTAATGATAAAAATCCCCACGAAAAATACCAATTCACACAATATTTATTTTCCCGCACACAGCGTTGAACATCGCGCGATCCGCGATTTTTAATTTTTAATATTCTTTTTAAAAGTCTTTCATTTAAGAAATTTAGCAATAGAGTATTACACTGTATTTAAAATCAATTATTTCACACCATGCATGAAATAAAGTACCAGATAGTTATTAGAAAAACATAGATAGCAGTTATTTTTAAACACAATAAATTGTGCAACATGGGGTTCGGGCGTAAGTTAAATATTGCAAACGAGACTAGTTAAATCGCGACGCCTTGCTGGAGCGATTTATAGACTCAAGTTTGCAATATTATTACGCCCCGAGTTACACATAATGTTTTTCATCACACTTGCGATACAAAAATGAAGTATTAAGACAAAAAACTGTTAATTATAATACTAGAAACTTCATAACTGCCTAGGAAAAACGCTTTTTCTGTAGTTCCCGCTAAGCCTGCGTGCAATTCCACATTTACTGAGCGAGTGTGATGAAATTTATATTTAATTAATCGGATTCAAGTATAAAAAGTAGGTGAGTTGAACGTGACGTCATTGTGTAATGTTTCATATAAATTCCATATTAGCAAATCGGTTAGACAGTTCTTAAAAAGAAACTGATTTGACTAGTAGGAGAATACCCTATTGTATAGGTTATTTCATTGATTATGCCAAATTCTAGAATAAAAAAAAATGAATGTTGATTTTTTATTTAAAAAACAGCCTGTCCCGTAAAACCGGCAATCAGATCTGGTCACTCTACCTAGAGCTCGGTAAGTTATAAATATACAGTTAGAACTGGAATTTGAATTTTTAACATTTAGTAGGATAATGAATTAACCTCTTCTTTTAACTTGGACTGGAAGATTAGCCTGAGTATTAAAAATAATAATAATTACACTTTATTGCACAAAAACAAAAACTAATGTAGAAATGGCGGACTTAGTGCCTACCAGTCAACCATCCAACTGAAAACTTTAAAGATGTAAAAATGGTGCAAAGAGGAAAGTAAGAGGGTATATTTTTTATATTAATTGGTAATTGAAGGAGCGAGGACTTATAAGGTGTTGACGCTGTAGCAGTGTCCATCCATTCCCTTGAGCTTGGTTTCTGTTCGAACTTGGGCAGACACACTGCCGTGTACCCAGATGATTCGCGTTCGCGTGCGATACCACCGAGTTGTATGTACTTGGAAAATGTTTGGGCTAGCTCAAAATGAACATTTCAGCTACCTACCGTGCTTATCAATCACTGAAAGTTGGTTTGTGCCACGCGTGTCGCTATTGTCGCAAAACACTTGTAGGTAGGTACTCGTACACATTCGCCTGTACCGCGATTTTTTGGGAGTGACCGCATTTTTAATCACATTTAGTAATTTTGTGTAACACAACGTACATCATTACATTACTGAAAACCTCAGACACCCTTAATGATGTTTTTTTTAATTGATCTAAAGTACATATCTTTTTTATGATATAGGAGGCAAACGAGAAGAGGAATCGCTTGATGGTAAGCGATTACCGTGGCCTATGGACACCCGCAACACCATAGGGGTTCTAAGTGCGTTGCCGGCATTTAACTTGGAAGTACGCTCTTTTCTTGAAGGTTTGAAGGAGATCGGTGCGAAAATACCGCAGGCCACAATTCAGTAAATTTATTCTTTCATTCGTTAATTATTGCAAATTGTTGTAAGGATTTAAGTAGGTTGTGTTACAGGTTGTATATATAATACTAGCTTTTGCCCGCGACTTCATCTGCGTGCAATCAGTAACAGCAGCTAGAGTAAGTGTAGCGCCTGGAAAAAGTGTAATAGCAATCATTCAATTTGAGCACACAAATTGCTTACACAAATTATCAGGCAATTCATTAATTATCTTGATTCCACTCCGCTTTTGACTTTAGGGGATGATTTTCGGGATAAAAACTATCCTATGTCCTTCTCCGGAACTCAAACTATCTCTATGCCAAATATTAACTAAATCGGTTCAGCGGTTTGAAGCGTGAAGAGGTCACACGAAGACAGACAGACAGACTTTCGCATTTGTAATATTAGTATGGATATAGCCATGACGAATATGACATTTACATAATGTAAAGTTTACCCTTAACAAATATCTTTTCATTAAAGCGATAATGTTAAAGTAAAAGACCTACTGGATATACATAATATTGGCAGATAAATTCTAAAGATTGACCATACAACTAAGTAGCTAGTAGCTAATAAAACAGTACTGTAAACTTGGTGGAGGATATAGGGTTGAATCAGTATTATTTACAAAATATAATCGACATACAGTCGAACTTACGCTCTCATTTTAAATCGTAATGCTTAAATTATGTAAAGTCTCCATCAGATATATCGGAGCGGCCAAGGTGATCACAAATATCTGAACACGACTCTATTGTCAAGGCGTTAAGTGCGTGTTTAGATATTTTTGAGCACCTCGGCCGCTCCGATATATCTGATGGCGACTGTACATGAAACTTGGCATGAACGTTTACGTTAACGTAATGTAGAGGTAGTATTATTGTACTAGTTTCGTTTCTGAAAATTGTTATATAAAAAGAAGAAAAAGTAGAAGTTTTAGTATCTTTTAGAAAATAGGTAATTATGTATGTTAGACGAGCTTAAACTAAAATAACAAAATACCTATCATGTCAAATATTTGGACTCTAACTTATGGGTCAAACAAAAACCTCTAATTTTATGCGAACACCACAGGTAGCAACATGATTTGTACTTAATTCATCTGTCACATACTATTGCATAAACAGCAATAATATTAATCCACGCATCCGCAAACACATTTAGAGTTTAGACTCATTCAAACACGGCCAGACGCATCAACTGCGACAGCACCGCACACTCAACTAAAGCCATTCAGCGAACAGCGGACATTTGCTAATCCCACCATTGTTACTAAACTTTAAAACAGTTTGACAATAATTAAATCCTTATAGTATTGTTGCCCGTGGAACGAATGTGATCTAAGTTGGCTTAAAACGGATTTTGCTGCTGCGGGCACTGCACCATTAAAAATACACCTGGAATTCCAGATACCATCTGCAAAAAAGAAAACTATCTTTTGTTTCTTTTATTGTATCACGGGATAACGTTTTCATGTTATTTCATTGGATTTAATCTCAAAACGAGTCTGTTGTTGGTTTCATTTGGGGTTTTTAAATTTTAATATACTCTAAGTAAGACAAACCGTTGCAAAGGATAATTCTATATGTTTTAAAAGGTAATTTTGCACAAGTCCAAATAAGAGCCAACCTTAACGCACTGCAGCATGTTATGTATAAAACATTTAAAGATTCAGTTTACAATAAACTAACTCGACTGAGGGTTCCGTACAACTTTATACCGATTAATATATTTTTTTATTTGACAGGAATTTACTTTCACCTTGGACTTGTAAAATTTTCTAGAAAAAAACGGGCAAAGGGGGTTAAATCACAAACTTAGATGGTTCTAGAACTAAAATTTTTTTCCTGTAATGATTTTGCTGAACATATATATGGGAATCAAATCGATAGCTCTTAAGTTCCTCTTATCACTGACTTTCCTTACTGAACACGACTCTCTATTCTGGCCTTAAATAATGGCTCACCCTTAGTACTCTTAATAACAATAATAAGCCATAAATCTAATCATGTATCATTCTAATACCAAAACCCTAACTACTGCTTAAGCGTCATGAACATTCTAGAGCTTACCTATAAAATAGTACCAGCCTCTACCAGCGGTGATCCGCGTTCCGAACCTCCCGAGGGAGTTGCAACGAAGTAATCCAACACCTGAGACGTAGCCGCCGGGCTGAATCTTGAAGAGACAACTTCCCGCAAGTCCCTGCGATGCGGGGTGACGTGCCTGATTATATGTCACATGCAATATGGTAGGCCGTGTAGCATGTAAAAAACACGTCTAGCGACATCTCATGCGGTTCACCCCAGCTAGAGGTATTGTCAGGCTGCTATGTAAGATTGCGTTTTGTTGCTTTGATAAAGATGTTTTTTTTATTTTTGATGTGTCATTAATCAAACTGCTAAATACTTAATGTCGATTTAAGTGTGACAATCCGATGGCATCTGCAGCGCCGCAGCAAAGTAATGCAGCTACAGCTGCCATCCAAATGTCTCCTTAATAGTGCCGGAGATGCGTGTCTTTTAAGATTATTTTATTTCTAAGATCGATTTCAGTTCTATTATTTCACATTGTTAAAATCGGGTATTAATCAAACTTATGCGACGTTTAAAACTAGTAACTTTTCCTTGTCATCTCCGTATGAAAGAATATCAGCCATCCAAAATCTTTTCCAGTGTTCCCAGATAAAAGATGAAATGTGAAATTGAATTACCATTCAAAGTTGAAAGCTCTGTGATGTTTGTTTGCGGGAAATAGAAAAAGTGAATGCATTAGTCATACTCCCCTTGTAAGGTGTCCTTCGTACCATCGTTACATTTAACTGACTAAACTTAGACTTTATTACAATGTGATAAGGGCTTCTGCTTCTGATCGACACTTCTTCTTGTATTCGTTTGTTCAGTAAGTGAAGCAAACCTTGGCCCTTATGTGCACTACTCATGAATATTTGAGTGACGTTCTTACGATACGGAAAGTGGTGAATATGCTCTCAAGTTATCACGAGTTTCTCACTGTACCTTATGGACAGTAACAAGTTCCTTGATTCTTATTACGGTATTTGATATTCAAGAGAGGTAAGTCGCGAGTACGAGACCTTCGAAGTTTATAAAGTAAAGTGTGACTACTTTGAGAAATTTGATTTTGGGTTAGCTTTAAATTCAGTGATTTAAATATATAATAGGTACATAGTTTCGAAAAAAATGTACGTCATATTCGTGCGACCATATGTAAGATGATTTTTTTCCTAAATGAAAATACGTATACTGAAGAACTATTATGGTCCGATCACAAAATATGAGGATCGTGTTGACATTATTGTATACCCCGCGCCGTGATAAACTTTATCGGAGGCAAAGTTTCATACGCACCCAATGTAATAGGCGACTATTTGTTTGAATTATTCACTTCCCTCCGATAACACTACTGAATGCCGCCGCAAATAATAAGGCGTAAGGCGAATAATGTAAGTATTATTCAGACAAGATAACATGAAATGAATAGTTTCGGAGGTGTAGTAATAATGCAAGCTTCCCACTCGCGTTCAAGTGGAGTATAACATTCGCTCGTGTAGTTTATGAAATAAGAATAATATGTAATATATATAAATGCATTGAAACTTAGTTGGATAGTAAAACTTGACCATAAAAGATTTTAGTTGATGAACATGTACAGTACATAAGTATTTGGAGAAAATCTTAGTTAGGTAAGTACACAAATCGACCTAGATCCAAATTAAGCAAAGCTTGTACTATAAGTATGGGTGCTAGCTTTTATGCGAATTATTATGCTTGTAAAGTCTTTTTTTTTAATTTACGTAAGAATTTAAAAAGAGGGTGACCTACTACCCTACAATTAATTGTCGCTTAAGTTCGCTTCCGTATAATACTTTCTGAGCGCTTAACATTTTACGATCTTGCGAACTATTTTAAATCGCGCAGCCTTCATTTTTTACTACTTAGGTACGTACCTAACAGAGGCACTTAATGGTCCAGCTACTAAAGCAAAACGACATTACAGTCGTAAACGAAACGTAACACAAACAAATGAAACGTAAAATAAAAATGAAACAAAAGCCAGAATAATTGTGATTAAAGCCTGAATAATGTCCAGCTTTAAGACAATTAAATCCGTTCTAATTAGCCTTTGCGGACCTAAAGCATTATATAAACAGAGGCGACATCCAGCCCACGTTCTGTAACCGTCTCTTCAGACCATAAATTATGTGCTTATAATTTACAGTTGTATTAAATTGCATATTTCATATTAAATAATTATTTCATTAATCTATTATTTTATTATCTCAGAATATATTTATATTATTTGTTGAAAATATATAGGTAGGTTAGTACTTACCGCATTAATTACCTTCTAACTTTGAAGTGATATTGTGAGTTTTGGCTTCGAGTTGTTTTTTTTTTACATAATTTATACTGAACTATAATTTACAGCAGTAATTATTCCTTACTGTTTCAATATCATATAGAAATTTTGTAATTTTTCTTTCATAATATGTAGTTGAATGCTTCACAGAAAATTAAACGCAGACAATATACTCCTTCACATTGAATACTCACAGTTGACTTTGTAACTTACAAGTAGTTTTTTTACCATAAAATTTTTCATTAATATCGTCCCAAACTTCTTAGTCTATTGAATAATACGCTGTAAATCAGTTGGAAGCGGCGCGACATGATTTAGTACTTTAATTCATGAACGTTTTACGATTACGCCAGTTATTCTGCTTCAATATCGCAGTTTTATCGAGATTCATTTGTCACGACAGTTAATAATGGACCACTCGATGAGCTTGTTGGTAATTTGTTACAGTTACAAAAGATACTAAACGCTTCTCTTAAATATTTAAATAAAGTTTATCTAAGTAAGGTGAAATGAAATACGCTAATCCTATCCTAATATCCTTCCTAATAATGTCCTAATTTACTGTCATTTTAAGTTTATTTATGGTTTATCTTATTACATTATTAATCACATAAGTTAAACACATGCAAAATGTCGAAATACTTAGGTGCCAAAATGAAATCAAGAGGATAGAAAATATGAGATTTAAGTTTCATTAAAATTTTATAATAACAGCACATCTTTAATAACAGCTAGCTGCCTAGATAAAGTAGGTACGCACATAGTTCGCGTTTTCGAGAATAGTTCGGAGCGGAATTGAAATAAATTGTTATTTTAAATATATTGCGTGCTTTTGTTTTCACTAAGTACCTTGGAAAACTAAATTTAACTAGCGAAAATGCATATTAACTAAGAGATTTGAGAAAACTAAACAGCTTTAACTGGTAAAAAAATCGGTTTACAAAAATATAAACTATGTTTATAGCAAACAAGGTTACCGTTGAATGCCCTATAGTTACCTACTTCGATGTGAAATACCCCCATCGTCAGGTCGATAAAAGTAATGCACGCCTTACATATCAGGCTTTAATTATTCATCTCATTAGAGAAGTTTGTTGGCGTGCCTTTGTAGAGACTCCTAGTTAGATCGAGCGCATGCACTGCCGATAGCCTAGTTCCAGCAAACTTGAGCCGCTGAACTTTCAGAATATGTGTCGCGCGCCTAACTTCTCTTGATGCATCGTAATGGTGGTAAATTATTATATTATGTTTCCTATTTTTTTTTAAATTATGTTTAAATAACCCAATCCCATCAAAAATATTACGAGTAAAAAGATGCTAGTCGCGCAACGCAGTTCTTCCACTACAAAAAAGTTTTGTTATGTAATGTTTAACCAGGTCGGTAATTTTAATTATTACCGGGGGGTGTCCACAGAACTATTTTGTAAAACCGTATCAGTATTAGATATCTTTATTTTTTATACATATATACGGCTACATAATGACATAAGAATAATCGTTAACTATTTAAAGTAATTCTTATTGAACATAGCGCTAGCCCTAATGACATATGCAGTGTGAGCAATACACAATAACAGTACGAGTACGAATAAAGCATTGTATGCGATTGCCAAGTTATATTTATGCTTTAGCCAGCCCAAAATCACAAGAGGTTGAAAATGGCCTGAATGGCTTCGACAAAAGAATGGTACTAATACGGCCGTGCCTCTTTGTTTTGTTCAACTTGGCGTGCCCCCAGATTACCTTTTTATTAGGGTTCCGTACCCAAAGGGTAAAATATAATAATAATAATAAAGCCATTTATTCCCACAAAAACATAAAATTTAGGCGAAACAATTACAACCAAAAGAAAATTAAAAGAAATTTTATAAAATCGATTATCATCAATTACCTAAAGCTACTTAATCATAACTTATCTACTTATATTATATCATGCAATTTTTCAAAATATTATTGATTCCTTTTTTTTTTATACAATCTATGTACAAATTAATAATTACACATTTAAAACAATTTAATGATTAAACATTTTATATAGGTACTTTTGCATAGTTTTACTTTGAGTATTATCAATTACTTTAGATTATAATTACTAAGGGTAAAAACGGGACCCTAATACTAAGACTCCGCGGTCCGTCTGTCCGTCTGTCCGTCTGTCGGTCTGTCACCAGGCTATATCTCATAAATCGTGATAGCTAGACAGTTGAAATTTTCACAGATGATGTATTTCTGTTGCCGCTATAACAACAAATACTAAAAAGTACGGAACCCTCGGTGCGCGAGTCCGACTCGCACTTCGCCGGTTTTTTAAATATACTTAAACTTAAGTGGTGCCGCGTACATTAAAATTATAGATGTATGGTGAACATGCTTCTTGACCGAAGTCGACGTTAACCTTTTTGACGCCGTGTCAAACACAAATGCTGTCACTCGGACGCCACGTCACCGAAGTGTCAAAACTGAAATTGAACTTTATGCACATGCACGTAGGTCTATGTTGCTCTGTGGTCTGTGACCGATTAATCCGTCTTTGGCGTTGGACCTGCGGTGCTGATATATCCGTAATTGGCGTCCAAAAGGTTAAATATAAATTTTGCGTGAATTTTATGATTAATGATTAATTATCGGTTAGGATATTAGGATAGGCCATAGGCCTCTAGGGCACTTTAGGTTTCTATTTAAACTTAACCGGTTGACCTTTGAGAATGTGTCGGCAGAGTTCTTAAATGCTGAAATTCGAACCAAATTTTCGTGTTTTATTCTAGACCATACTTGATACAAAACTTCTCATCTAACCTGCAGAAGCAGTTATTGTATACGCTTTAATAACATAAGTGTTATTTACTGATGTAATTTTATAACATTACCTACATTTTAATGAGTATTAATGCTGTATCAGTTAACAAACACAACATTATTTAGATAAGTTTTCAAATCCTTTACAAAATATAAAATAAACGTGATAATAAAATCAAGCCATCTGCCGTTCGATCAATTTGCGTGTTGTCCAAGTTCAAACGGGCATGACATTCAATACCGCACCCTCGCACGAAAAAGGCTTAAGCGACCATATTTTTTGTACAAACCAGTGTGCTTAGCTATTGGACGTCACGGACTAGGGACGAGTGATGAGGGGGACGTCAGAAACATCGCTATGGATTAGGCTGTTTACATCACTAATGTTGTGTTAAATACGTATATCATACACGGAACTGTACTACCTTCGTCACGAACAGTGACTGTAATACAAACATAACTTGTTTTGGTTTATGTAATCCGTCAACTTGTCAAAGATTCGTAAGGGTTAAGACGTATGTTAAACCCTACCGTGAAATATCCCTATCGTAAAATGTTTTCTCTACAAAATTTCAATTTCAGAAATCATTAAAATATCGTATGTGTTTTCAAAGTAACTGGTCAATTCGAATAACGTGATAATTACTAAGTAGATACGAGAACAATACGAGATCTAATAGATACGTTGTAGTTTAGTTCTCAACTAGTTATCTTTTGCAGTTCGATTCGAGAAACCAATTTTCATTTTACGCTACAATTATTGTGACGTTTTGGGATATTCATTAGATATCCATTGGATGTCCAAGTAATATCTTAAGCAAATCTTAAACAGATCGTTCAAGAGGAGTTTCAGAATCGCGGAAATGTCAAATTTGACATGACTTTCTTAAATATCTCGTTATCGTTTCTGTTTCATATCTAGTGGATATCTAGTTGATATCTAGATCATTGTTCGACTCGGTCCGTAAGTTATATGTGTAAGTTTTCAAAAATTATCTTTAATACATCTCTTCAATTTTTTTTTCTTTTAGAAATAAGTCGTTTACTAAATATTAAAACTTGCTTTCATGAAAAAAAATGTGACAAATCTTATTAGAACAGTTTTCATTTTCTAATGCATACGTATAGGGAAACTATTTCACAGAAAGGGCAATTGCAAATGGGAGCTTGAAGATAAATACATGCTTTATTAGCTAGTTGATGTATCGTTAAGCCTGGTTTGCCTAAACTAGAGAACTACTTGATGTGTCAGGACACCAGGTCTTAACTCTAAGAACAAATTAAATTATTTTCTATGAAAATATTTTAATTTGTGGTTTTTCAAGTAGACACACTACTATTTAAACTATAAACTGAAATAAATATCATATACGAAGGAAAAAATGACCAAAGCCTCCAGTGTCCAGAGCTGGAAGCAGTGGCCAGGGGGCGCCACAAGCCTTCGGGAATTGTCATATACTTGGAAATTTCGACCCATGCCACCGTGGCCGGATAGCCGAGCGGTTCAGGCACCTGTCCGGTAAACGGGGTACGCTGGTTCGTTTCCAGCTCTGGACACTGGAGGCTTTGGTCATTTTTTCCGTCGTATATGATATTTATTTCACCAGGTCTTAACCCTTAAATGTCTACAATATATATAACTAACAGGCTGATAAAAGCTATTAACATGTTCTTTTATTAAGTACGTACTTAAATATTATCATTTCTGAACAGTTGATGTACCTTTCCTGGTGACAACTACGATCACATTTTTTATTAAGTATTATACTAATAATCCACACAATTGTTACACCGTAGCCGTAGGACCAACACACGACAAGAACAAAACACCGACGTAATCGTTCGTCAATTTTTATACGGCCGAACACACTTTAAAACCCTTGCATAAAACCGTCCAATCTGATCAAATTTCAAACCAATTTGGCGTGAAAACGGCGGGAAGATGTGGCGGGACAAAGGCAAACAAGTTCGCGTGAAAGAACAACAGGAAGCGTGACAAATGACGTGCAGGTGACGGGCGCGGTTATCAGCCCGCCGCAGCGACGCGAGGGTTGATAAATAAAACGCCGTGATTAAAGATGCAACTTGAAAGTGGGAAACCGCACTAGTAGAATGGATTGCGAGCAGTGTGAACTAGTTACATTTGTTTGGTTGATAATTCGTTTAGTTAGATGTTACTTTGTTAGAGAGGAGAATTAATTAACTGGACTGGCGGAAAAGGGATGTAGGTAATCGTAAGTATATTTTTAATTTATACAAGTACGTAAGTAAGATACATATCATATTTTATTTTATTTTATTTTTTCTTAATTGGGAAAAAAACAGACATAGGCACGTAATACAAAAAGAAGAGAATGGTTTTTACATTAATAGGTGCAACCTACATCCTGAGAATACATTATAAATCAAGAGTGTATAAGTGGCATTATCATCGGATTGAGGTATAACATGTGTGGTAGGTATAGTAGATAGGTACTAAACTAATATTGATACACTGACGATTAGGTGCGTAATAATTGTAAAACACAGTTGTTATTGTATGAAATATTTGACAGATTTTTTAAACACCTTTGGATTCAGTATTGGTAGCAAAATTTAAGAAAATCTTAGCTTAAGGTGCATAGGTTCAGGTAGCGGAGTTTTTGAAAGTTGTAGCGATTTTTTAGATTAAATTAAATTTAATTAGCAATCTTGAGGCCTTTCTCTAGTAACTTCATCGATTCGAAACCTTCTTCTTCTTGGCTTTCGCTGGATACAGAAAAAATCAGGAGCATAGGTCTAAAACGCAACTTAAAAATTTGTAAGTACCAATTTTTGCACAAAAAATATGAAAATTGCTTCTCAAAATGCGCGCGTAATTTTAGATCAAACTCATCGTTTACTTGTTTTTGTTAAAAATTTCGAAAATAAATAAATTTAAAAAAACATATTAATATCCGCGATCCCGCGGGCACGCACGTACCTGGCAGTTGTATTTTTTATTTTTGCTATGTTTTTTTCCATGATATTATAAACGTTGAATAGACATGCAGAAGAGCCATTTTTAGGCCTACTTGCAAAATGTTTATTTATTTATTTTGAAAGTCCATATACCTTCTTCTCCTTCTTCCTCGGTCCCTCATTGCTGATGCTCCGTCTCCGTAGTGTGCTATGGCATGACCAGCCAGGTCACGCACTGCATGTTGCCGCCAACCACCCTCTTCACACCATCAGACCATCATCCCATGGGTGGTTTTCCTTGCGCACGCTTGCCATCCATTTGACCTAAGACAATCTGCCTTTCTAGGTCATGCTTTTTAGACCGCATGATATGACCAAAAAAGCTGATTGCGCATTCTTGACATATTGCAGAGCCGTGTGGTGGCCATATACCTCCCTATTGTGTAAAAAATAATATTACCTTATGTAAAGTTATGTACTACCTATATTTATGTGGCTATACAATATCTTTATTTTTACCTATATTTGAACCTAATTAATCAAACCTACCAACACCCGCTTTCAAAGTTTCGCTTTAGGAATTAGTGTGACTACCGATAAAAAATCATGTGACACAAGAAACATAACATTCAACATGGGAACCCTTAAGTTTGCCCGAGATAAGTGTAGTTCCGCACCGCCGGAGGGCGTTGGCAGAATGTTCGAGCGAAGTTGCCAACTGTCACATTTGTTATCTGCTCGCTAAAGACGACAACCCTACTTATTACAATTTGGACATGACACCATAATTTAAAACTGTGTAAATATACGTACCTACTATTTATTTGTCTTTATAAAATAAATCTTCTTCTCTTCTTTTTAGTGCTGATTTTTAATCCATTTTACTAGGGGTATTTTCCTAGTATTTTTTCGTAAAAGGGCATGGTTGTGGGTTGTCTCCGATTCTGCATTAAATACTTAACAGTTTTTGAGACAGAGTCTCGTCTTGTTTTCCGTCTTATTATTATTATTTATTAAGGAGACAACACAGAAAACATACATGGGATGAACAAAGAACTTAAAATAGCATAAATGTCCTTAAATACAGATGCTTCCATAAACGTATCTCACGGGGAACATACCTATATATATGTATACTTTACCACTTAACTTACTTAACTAACATGCGGTTCGCAACATTACAAGTGTTGAGAGTGACTTAGTATTATAATATATTATGTAAGTATGTACGAGTACTTAGACTTATGTGATAGGAAGTTTCACTTTAAAAAGTTACCTAGATGTTTGTGATTTGTTCCTGTATACATTTTTGACTGCTGTTTTGAACTGGGCGCGGGATTTTGAGAAGAGATCAATCTCGAGAAGAGACTTATTGTAGTGGTCGCACATTCTATATATAGGTGCACGTTTTCCGGCGTTAGTCTTTGTCTTTGGAAGACTGAAGAGGTGTGTAGACCGCGTTAGTTTAGGAGGAGCACGAAAGTATATTTTGAATATGAGACTTGGACAGTCCAAGTCGCCTGCACATACGTCACGCAGCATGACTTCGTCAGCGATGCTACGTCGGTCCCGTAGTGATAGCATGTTGTATTTAGTTAAGAGCTCATCATAAGAGTGCCGTGAACTCTTTTTTTTTACCATTTCTAGCTTATTGCAGTATACATTATAGAAAGGGTTCCAAGCAACAGACACGTACTCAAGATTGGAACGAACTAAAGTTTGAAAAAGACAAGTCAGGCTGAGCTTTTGTTTGAAGGGTTTGGTGACGCGCATAACAAAGCCCAACATTCGGTATGCTTTTTTGAGAATGTGGTCGATGTGTGTGTCAAGTGTCAGCTTTGTGTCAAGAATAACACCTAGATCTCTGATGTTATTTACTGTTTCAAGTGAGTGTTCATTTAGTTTATATGAATTTCGTAGTACATTATTTTTTCTAGTGAATATGACGTGTTTGCACTTGTTGTATGCCAAGGATAACTTGTTGATCTTACAGTAATCATCGAGTCTGTTTAAATCGTCTTGAATTAGTTTAAAATCTTCGTTAGTGTGAACTTTTTTATAAATTTTTAAATCGTCGGCATACAACAGAAAGTTACTATTCTTGAAACACAGTGAGATGTCGTTAATAAACAAGACAAATAGGAATGGGCCAACAATTGAGCCTTGCGGCACGCCGGAAGTTACGATTGTAGATGAAGAAGCTAGCCCGTTGATTACTACTGATTGAGTGCGG
This sequence comes from Cydia strobilella, assembly GCF_947568885.1. Lineage (NCBI taxonomy): Eukaryota > Metazoa > Arthropoda > Insecta > Lepidoptera > Tortricidae > Cydia > Cydia strobilella. The sequence continues at coordinate 16,146,704 of NC_086043.1, forward strand.
TTTTGGAGGTAGGACGCGAACCAACGTCTTCTATGAAAAGTACTTATTTAGTCATATGGTCATTCTCGCGTCTTATGACTTAACCATATGACCATAGAGATGCAGACGGGCTTAATTTATTTTGTCTGGAACACTAGTTGCTAGCCTGAAAGTTCCAAGGATTCATTTATTTTATCTAAACACGTGACTTTACCATACCAACGAAGCGTACTCGATTCCGTCACGTGCATTTTCTGTGCATCCACTTTTTGTGTCACCCAGCATTCAGAGCCGTAAAGAAAGGCGGGTCTCACTGCTGACACTGCTCTATTATACACAAGCTTCAGTTTTCTATGGAATGAACAAGTTTATTATTAAAAAATGTTATTCGTTATATTAATTAGTTCGGTTCTATCATCTTATTTGCATATTAAGTAGGTATTTTTTTAGTTCAATATTATTCAAATGTGATCCATTATTCAGTTTTCTATTTCAGTGATTCACTAGGACATAAAATCTTTTCGAAGATTCAGTTTTTAAACTCGTTAAAAATCTGCACAGCTTTCCTGTTTTTAATTGTTCTTCAAGTTTCGCTACAGTAAAAACTTACACCCTCTACGTAAGCTGTAAAGTATAAACTTGTAAATTAAACTTTTATCTTGGCCTTAAAGTAGATACAGTAAAATAACAACATACAAAACTTTACATTAGAGTGGAAAGTTGAGATGGGTCAGTGAGAAAGCTCGTCACTGCTGCAACTCTGATAACCTAATAAATTAATGATCATTGTAAGTAGTTAGATTCAAGTAAAAGTCCATAGGTGGGACTAATTATGGATATCCAGCTAATAGGTTTAATGAGTAAGTTAAATGTAGGAGGACCAGCGCATCACTAGGCCACTGTCCGGTATGATTATATTATCCTTACTTCGTACAAGAAGGCTGTGGCGGCTGTCGAACAGCCTGCTGAACACAGGATGGATCGAATTTTAGTTTTTTGGATTTTAACATTCTAATAGTAATAAAAACTTGCCTCAGTGGATTATGATTAAGATTTAGTTGTATACTATAGCATCGGAGAATATCGGAATAAGTTTTTTGCCTCCACAAGGTCATTGAAGTTTCCTAAAAACATATTTTTAGGCTAATTTTGCGAAACTTTAACCGCGTTTATAATTAGATATATGACGTTTATTATTATTACTCTAATTATTAATTTTATTATAATTACTCTTAGACATGTATCTTGACAATACATGTCTAAGACTTTAAATTAGTATACTAAAAAACAGTACTTTTTGACGTCGCACAATCACACTCGAGAACGGTAGAACATCAATTCATGCGAATTGAGGGAAAGCATTTTTTTTCGTATCTGTAACTGTTAATTTAATAAATTATTGTCTTTATTCTTTCAACCATGATAAGGTAATAATAAAATTCCCTCTCAACCTTTATTTTTAAAAATAGACTTCTTTATACATTTATAAAAAATAATTGGCAGCGATTTGGAGGCAAAAAATGATATTTTAAAAATATAAAAAAATACGCCCCTTACTTTTATACTGTGGCACAACTTTTTAAAACTATTAGAAATGAATGGTGTTAAAAATGTTTTTTTTTTATACAAGAGCGATCCGCCCTCGGTGAGTAAGCACCGCGGCACAACACTCACGAAGTGTCGCGTGGAAACCTCCACGTTTGTCTCTGCAAATATTCCGGAAGAGCTAATGTTACCGGAAGAGTTAGTGTTAACACCTCCCTGAAAGCTTAATTTATCAACATGAACTACACATGCAGAGCATTTAGCGATCGCTCTAGGTATCTAGTCTATAGGCAGCACAGTGATCGCAGTATCCATCCAGTAAACAGAGTTATCTTTTCTTGGGCTGTATATTGGCTGAAACTGCACGAACTTTATGGTCATCCCCCAAAAATTAAAAACAGTTACGTTTTTTACTCAACAATTTTTTAGAGATGTCATTCTAATGTATAACTTTATACATTAGAATGACATGACATCACGTGTAAGTTTTTATTCATTTTTTATTAGTTATTTATGGAATTCGATTGACAATTACAGTTGTGTACTTAATAATTACTATATTATCATAACTGAGGTCACGAAGTGACTATTTTTCAATAGGAACATAATTAAGTTGTATGGTTCGCTTAGGTTATACTTTATTTTCGCTTTTGTATTTTATTTTCACAAATTTGGTCATACAATAAAACTATGAAAACGGATTATATCGCGTATATTGAATTTATGATACTTTCCGACGTTTCGAACCCTTTACAGCGTTCGTGGTCAACGTGGTCGTGGTGGTGTAAAGGGTTCGAAACGTCGGGATGCATTATAAATTCAATATACGCGATATAATCCGTTTTTATAGTCTTATTTCATGAGTAACTATCGCGGTAACCGCGCGACACAAAATATTAAATTTGGTCATAAGCATAACCAGCCGATACATACGTCAGCGATCATTTTCTTGTCCAATTTGGATATTATATGGACACGTTCATAGCGCACGGAACAAGGTGTACCTACCTTGACCAAGTTTATATACCTATGACGCACAGTATATATGTACTTATGTACTTATGTTATGTTCTTATGTCGTCATATTGTATCTCTTTTTGTATTAGTTTGTGTAAACGATGTGTAATTTTATTTTTCGCCATATTTTATGTCTCTTTCTTTTATGTTGCTTTCTTTTTGTCTGTTACCTTCCGTGATTCTCACCTGATGGTCTCATCGGAAGATCAGCGCTGGAAGTCGCCAGCAGCATGCTGAGATGGGGCCATTTCGTGACACTTTATTTTCATGTTCTTTTAATGTATGTCTATTGTCTGTGTGTGTGTTTACGAATAAAGTATTCTATTCTATTCTATTCTATTCTATTCTATATAGGTACGTAGCATTGTGAATTACGGTCAGGAATGAAGTGGCCATTATTGATACTTTTATTATTTAATTATTACAGATATATACTCCCCGACAGCCATACAGAGAGATTACATTAGAAGCTTGTTTTTTCAACGACCCTTTTTCTAGCGTTTCACGCGAAGTCACGTTCACATTGGACTTCCTCAAATGACAAATTTAAATGTTATTTTAAAATCCGTCCAATCTGCGTACCTACACTGTATTGTTTCAGGACAATCAATGCTTTTACGAATCCGAAGTTTGTTGATTCGATACAATTCTACCACGATAGTCAACGTAACCCCTTGTGTAGTCTAAATCAACAAGGGAATCGGACAGATATGCTAAACAAGCGCAAGCGACCCGGACAGACGTTGAGAGAATAAATAATTTAATATACCTGCCTATGTACCTACCTTTTACGCAATCAATGATAAAGAACGTAGGAAAAATAAGATTCGCGGACTGCATTTGTTTCATAAATTGTAAAAAATTATAAATATTTTTTTTTACTTGTAAAATAAAAAAAAATCCCTTTCGAACTCAGTATTAAGTAATAAAAATAAACCACTAAATGCCTGTCATGTGCCAAATATTTCAGTGCCAGGTACCGCGCTCCGCAAAATATTTCCATAAAACATTAATTAGCGACAAATAAGCGAATACATTGGCTGCAAGTAAACGCGTTAAAGTATTAAATGAGGCTATTTAAATCATATTATTTCACACAGCGCCTGGAACCACCGTTTAGTTGATATCCCGACGATTTCGCATTTTGTTCGTTTAAAGGCACTGTCCATTGAAATATAACCATTTTCAGTGCAAGGCTAACAAGTATTTTAAATATTACCATTATGTTGCAATTACCTATTACAAACAGGTTCGTGTTAGGTTAGGTTAGGTATGAAAATCGTGTAGTTGTATGCAATTGCCGACTGAGCTAGTCCTAATTCAGTCATGTAGCTAGTTCTCATCGTTCTTTTAAACGTGATTCCTAAAAAGCACAACCTCAATGAGATGCGTTGTTTTGATTTAATTTTTCACGTTTTTCACAGATTATTAAGAAAAACTACCTATTTTTCATGTGCGTAAAAAAAAAATCACGAACTTTCTCGTTCTTGGAAGTCCGCTATACTCCTGTCTATTCACAAAATCACAAGGTAATAGGTAGTTCTAGGCAGTACATTTGGAAGGTTTTATTTCATATTATCGCCATCCTAGCAAAGCTGCAGTGGATCGTCGCCCTCAGCTCGCATTGAACCTGTAATAACACAGCTGAAAGCATGGGACATAATGCTATTTACTTTGCGTGTAGTGCTTTAGTCCACTCGCGTGGCTAGATAATTTCGCTGCAGAGTATATATGGAAGACCGGAAGCTAAACTCAACTAAATAAATAAACGATATTGTAGAGGCTTCTCAACATAAGGTACCTTTGTAGAATTGTTTATTGTTCTTAAAGGTAATATAAAGTAAAATATAATATGAATATAAATCATACAATTTGAGGTAGGTACCTAATTTGTACTATTAGTAGACAACATTTTATTGAACACCTTATCACCAAGACTTTTATATTGTAAAATACTTTTTTTTGGCCAAATTGTAGAATGTATTTTAAAGCTATGTGACTATATGTAGGTTCTCTCAGAGTCGTGGGCTTTGACGCTGCTGTCACAAAACACGTCTGGTAGTTTCTTAAGGTATCTCCTAGTAGATAAAGTATATTAAGGTAAAAAACAGACTGGGCACCAGCACACATGAAGCGTGCAAAAGAAGGTAGGATAGTGTGATATAAAATAAACTATTGTTTGAGCTCAAGTTACAAATTAATTTTAATTCTTAAATAAAGACGACGGGCAGTAGGCCTGACACTTTATCGTGATCTAATATCGTGAAGAAACCGGGCTAAGTCCTATAAGGCCTAGTTTCCCCTCTGGGTTGATAGATCCAGTAGCAGTCGCCTACGTAAAAACCTACGCCAATTTGGGATGAGGCTGCCTTTTGAATTTAGGTAACTACGTCCTCATATCTATTTATTACCTTCGTAACATTTGATTAAACTTTCATATTATTGATTTTATTTATTTTATTTGTTATTTTATAATTTATGTGTGTGTTTTGTAAATTGTAATTGTATATGTCACTAACCTTAATTAATTTTAAGTTTTGTTGTACTTACTAACACTAAAGGGATCAAAATGATTCGAAATAAATAATTGAATTGAATTGAATTATTCGGATAAGTTATTTTTGTCTCATCCAGTGTGAGTTCAGTCTTAATGCACCGCGTCATTCATTGGTCAATAATCGTCGTATGCCGGTGACATCTGCCAGTACAAGCGACTCACCGACTCAGTGAATCATTGATTTCGAGCCAATTTATGTTTATTAAATATTCAATTTTGGACGACGCATTGAGCATATTCGTTTATTTGTGGTTTTATATTTACCTACTCTTCCGGGATAAGTTTTCTCTTACTGCTTTATTCAAATGGAGTTTTTTAAATTATACGTACACTGAGGTTCGAAATTGCATGGAGAAATTATAAATAGAATTCATATTTTGCGAAATATCGCAAATTGTATTTAGATAACATCTGTAAGTAACCGTACCCAAGCTGTTTGAAAAATACTATAATGAAATCTGTCATAACAACAGATTCATATTATTTTTCCAAGTCTTGGAAAAAGCTTGTCATAGAAGTGATGTTGCTCAAGCGGCACGTATCCTAGGCCTGTTGATTCAACATCGAAATATAATGAAACAAACAATACGTGGAAGAAACAGAAGCTAATTCAGCCCCGCACGTGTTACATTCCGCACACGTAACCCGTAAGTAACGGCGTCTCCGCTTTTCGCATGTGACACCTAGCGTTAGGTGCCGTGAAAAATGGTCCATTTCCCGAAGCGCGGATAAATTTATCTTCCAAGACTATTGCGAGCCACGTTATGCGAGTGTTAATATTCATTGTGGAACAACAACGTGACTTTGTGGGTTATAATCTCGCTGGAGTTATTTATGAAGTGGGTAGCTTATTGACTGAGAATGACAATGGGTTTGGATGTCTAAGCGTGCCTGAATATATATTGAGACAAGTTAGGCTTTTGTGAGTTCAGTTACAAATCAGTGAAACGTTTAGGTTAAACTTGCCCAATTTGAATTTAGTAATTTTCCAGAACATCCGAATAAAGTAATTAAATTTCTTTTACCTAGTTGCTTTCTTTAAACAGTGCCTTAGGTCGCGCTTGGGTATAAAATATTAAAAATAGACAGCGAGAAGCATATAATCTTTGGTTGACAAAGATGAGAATGAGGTTTTTTGCTTGTTAATTTTGGAAAATTAAAAGGGCCCCTGGCCCCTATCGGCCATTCGATTCTCAATACAAACGTAGTCCTCATTTTCCTCCCTGGATATTGACATTATGGAAAATACTTTTACAAAATTTGATGTATTTTAATCATAGCTACGCATATAAAAAAATTAATATTATAGTATATATATTTTCGATTTTCATTTTATTATAAGAGTTAGCGGCTTTTAAAAATTTGAATGAAACCTGTTTTTCGCTCCTAACTTAAAATAATTAAAAAATCAAACAAAACCAAACGGCTATGATTAAAATACATCAAATTATATAAAAATATTTTCAATAATGTTAATATCCAGACAGGAAAATGGGGAAGACTTTTGTATGGAAAACCGGTTTTGAGGCGGTCGTCCCCTTTCGTCTTAAAAATGTCTTTCGAATTTAGCGCGCTTCATCTAAAACTAAACGTTTCATTACAAGTTTTTATTTTTTTTAACCTATTAGATCTATGGTTTATATCGGTCAGTTGTTGTCCCGTATAGTTTAAATCATATTTTTTGATACATAAATAACACCCGTGAATTGTAATATATCATAAGAGGTCATTATATTGAATTTGTATATATATATATATGTAGGTATTTAAATTTATATTTGTGTATGTATAGTCTCGACGGGTCTATTTTCATATCCATTCTTTACAATCCTGCACTAAACTGTCTCTGTTTAAGCCCAATGGTTGACTGGTAGAGAATGCCTCAAGGCGTTAAATCCGCCATTTGTACTCTTTTTGTCTAAATTTATGCAATAAAGTTTAAATAAATAAATATTTAAACCTGGTGCCTAATAATGTCGGAGTAGAATATTTCCTGGTGTAGTGTAATGGTACCTACTACAGTTATCGCTTTCTTTGATGATTTTCTTAGATATTCGCTATACTAATCGAACCATAAATTTAAATTAACTTATTAAAAACCGCATAATGATTAATTGTAAATATATAGCGAGGGTTGCCTGGTGAAACCCAATAAGTGTCGAATAGTAAGATTTTAAAGTAAAAACAGTTTTAGACTAATTCGGTATCGCTTAATCTAATGGTAATATCGGATAAGCGGATTTGACATGTATCACGGAAATATGCTGAGTTGATAACCCAATAAGTACTTGATTTGAAGTTTTAATTTAGAACTAAATACTACAAGTACATTTAAGGCTTAACTTTTTAGTATTACTTAGTGGAAGAACCACACAATACACATTTATAGGTATTTAGTGCAGAGATATTTACGCTAAATTAAACTAAACACACAACGTAGAACCAGTTACTATTACTTACCCGGTGTTACCTCATTACGATTCGAACCTTAAAAGGATTTGAGTAAGAATTAGTATACGTTAAAAGCATTTGTCGGATTCTACTTTTAAGATATTATTTACTAAACGTACAAACTACTTAAAAGAGAAACCCAATAGACAAACTTATAGTACTTATCTGAAACAAATCTTTAAGAAATATTATGTTAAGTGTAGTTATCGGATTCTCGCGCGGGCCTTTAACCAATTTCTTTTAAAAAGTTGTCCGGGGAAGAATGTTTGACGACCGCAAGGTCATGCGCCGCCTCGATAGGCAGCGACACGATCGCAAGAATAGAATAGAATTGTCGTACAAAATAAGATACCTAATCATGGTATGACCTAATCGCCTGAACGATATTATTATTATTATTATATACGAATGCACAGGCAGCTTAAAATAGCTGATACGTGCATATCAATGTCCTGCACTTGTGTTCTCTCCATTCGTAAAATGTTTGTCGAGTCTGTTTTTAAAGGAGTTCACTGAAGGCGCACTGATTACGGATTTGGGCAAACTGTTCCACACTTTCACTACACGGTTAGAGAGGAAGTGTCGTCTTGGGTTGCTACTACTCTGCGTCCGTGCCAGCTTCAGAGAATGTCCTCTCAGACTGTCATTCATATTCCGAGTGAAAATGTCACTCAACCCGGGTACGTTATAGTGTCCTGTGAGTATTTTGTATGTTTCTATTAATATTTTGTATGTTTTTATTATACATCGTGTTTAGACTACAGTAGTAGTTCCCATATAGTGGGAAGATTTGCTGACTATGGATGAGGTCTTTGTGGCTCAGTTGGCAGAGCGCTGGAGTATCGATCCAGAGGCCGTGAGTTCAAGTCTCACCCAAGGCAGTAATTTTTCCACTTTTAAATTTATTCTAAGCTTAATAGCATCGATCGCAGACGTTTCTGCTTGTTAAAAATTAATTTAGAATGGGTAGCACATCGTAACTGGTGAATTTCCAATATGACTTGGAACTCCGGTGGCCGTTTAAGAAGTGTAACACTCTTACGGTAGATGTCGCTAGGGTCCCCTAGACCCATATAGTGGGAAGATTTGCTGACTATGGATGAGGTCTTGGTGGCTCAGTTGGCAGAGCGCTGGAGTATCGATCCAGAGGCCGTGAGTTCAAGTCTCACCCAAGGCAGTAATTTTTCCACTTTTAAATTTATTCTAAGCTTAATAGCATTGATCGCAGACGTTTCTGCTTGTTAAAAATTAATTTAGACTACAGTGTTTAACTAACAATAAATCTAAGCTATTGTAACCGTTAATATGAAAAGCATTGTTGTTGTTTCGTTTAGAGCAAACTTGTCGGGTTTTAGCACTAGCTAATAATCAAACTACGCGACTGAGTGATGCTTACAGTACAAAATAATAAAAATGTAGTTTAACTTAATAATATATTTGATTAAATTATTAAATAATATTGATTATTTTTTGCATTCCAGCGGGATCAGGTGCTTCTAATAACAGGTTTTGTATGACTGGACCTAGTGTTTCAACGGCAAATGAAGAGATAAGCTGTTATCTCGAGGGTTGCTTGGTGAAACCCAATAAATATGAGAAACCTAGTTTCGAGAAAAACGATGTTGAAGGTTTATGGTCATCATACACTAATTTTGATGAATAAATTCGTAGTTATATAAGTTCTACGTGTAAGGTAATTTCATCCACTTTAAGTTAATTTGTGTTAGTCATGTAACACACTTAGTTTTCTTGTAAGAAAATGTCTTATACCAAGTGGTCTTGACTTATTGGGTTTACGCAAAAATAAAACAGCCGTTAATGTCACTAAGAGGTCTTATTACTTATAAAAAACCTAAAAAAACGAAGTTAATTTACAAGTGAGAACGGTATTATTCTTCATCGGAATCATTTAGTGCTTTTCCGGCAAATGTTTTTAGGCTTCTTATCCATCCATGATACTCCTCAGGTATAATTTATTTCATGGGGCCCATTTCCCGAACGATATAAGACTAATATTATTAATGTGTGCTATGGAAACTCATACGATTTGACAGTTCGTGGACTAATAATATTAGTATAATACCTTTCGAGAAATGGGCCCCTGCACATGGTTTTTAAAATCTTTTTTTTAGCAATGCTTATAGGTAAGTTAGGTAACTGAGTACTGTATGGCTCTAACTCTTCTTGCTATGGCATTGCAAATCTGCAACTGATGGAGGGTTAGACGGTCTCTAGGCTCTTGTTCTTGGTTTATTTGTTTTTTTTTAAACATCTAAATGACGAAAATCCTCGGACTTGTCGTAATTAAAGTAAATTTTAAAATCTCCTTTTAATTTTCAGCCGGTTCACGGCCTCATTCGTGGTATCTTTGTTTTTATTATTCATTATAGCAGCACTTAGCTTTTTCAAGTCCAACATCTCGTTATATTTAAACTCTTTCACTTTATAGCTATCGATTACAATTTTTTTCTTTCCTTCGTCAGTGGTAACGAACTTTGTTTTTTTAGTTCTAGCAAATCTAAAGACATTTTTCCAGTTAGAAACGCTATTGATTGATACGTTTTTCGATGCATGTTCATTGTGCATGTGCCTTTAATAAAGGCAGTTATGAAACTGGAACATGCCTTTTCTACTACTTGTCTGAATTGCCAAAGACCGTGACAGAATTAAGCATTTTTTCGGATACGTGCAGCGGCCAGAACCGAAATCAATATATTTCCGCTCTCTTACTCTGGGCAGTACAAACGACAGACCACCTACAAATAATTGAACAAAAGTTTCTCGAAAGTGGGCATAGCCATATGGAAGTTGATTCGATGCATGCAGCTATTGAACATGCATCGAAAAACCTATCAATCAATAACGTTTCTGACTGGAAAAATGTCTTTAGATTTGCTAGAACTAAAAAAAAAAACAAAGTTCGTTACCACTGACAAAGGAAAGAAAAAAATTGAATTCGATAGCTATAAAGTGAAAGAGTTTAAATATAACGAGATGTTGGACTTGAGCAAAGCTGTGCTGCTATAATGAATAATAAAAACAAAGATACCACGAATGAGACCGTGAACTGGCTGAAAGTTAAACGGATTCGGTATATAAAAGGAGATTTTAAAATTTACTTTAATTACGACATGTCCGAGGATTTTCGTCAGTTAGATGTTCCAAAAAAAAAAACCAAATGCACCTGGAACAAGAGCTAAGAGACAGTCTAACCCACCATCAGTTACAATGCCATGGCCAGAAGAGTTAGAGCCAAGATACAGTAGTCTTACCTATAAGCATTGCTAAAAAAAAAGATTTAGAAACAATGTGCAAGAAACAAATTATACCTGAGGAGTATAATCGATGGATAAGAAGCCTAAAAACATTTGCCGGCAATGCACCAAATGATTCAGATGAAGAATAACACCGTTCTCACTTGTAGATTAACTTCTTTTTTTAAGTTTTTTTTAAGTAATAAAACCTCTTAGTGACATTAACAGCATTTTTATTTTTGGGTAAACCCAATAAGTCAAAACCCCTTATTAAAAAACATTTTCTTACAGGAAAACTAAATGAGTTACATACCTAAAACACAAATTAACTTAAAGTGGATGAAATTACCTCACACTAAGAACTTATAAAACTACGAATTTATTCATCAAAATTAGTGTTTGATGACCAAAAACCTTTAACATCGTTTTTCTCGAAACTAGGTTTCTCATACTTATTGGGTTTCACCAGGCAAACCTCGATATGTACCTACTAATAGTACCTATAGGTACTGGCATATGATATAGTACACTTATCTTTATATATATTTAAGTTATCTGTGACCACCAAGGTAAATATCGCTCCTTATGAACGAATCGCATGACGAAATTATGCATAACGTAACAGTCTAAATTATTTTTATGAATAACATCTAACACGCTTCTTTGCGAAGGACTTATTGAACTTGATGAATTGTCAAGCATTTAAATCACAGCTAAATGCATTGGTTAATCCCAGCCTGGCTTAAAATTAAAAAAAAGAACAACGCAAAAATGATTGCGAAAGAAAAACACAACAGCTGTTTTCAGTTCAAAATAGATTAAAAGTTAAAGCCATTTTCGCCGTGTTTATTCCACAAAAACAGTTTCACGAGATTTTAAAACCGATGACAAAGGCTATGCACTGAAAATGTCATACGACCACAACGCCAAACCAATTAACCGTATCTGGTGCTATAATTTCTCTCTGCGCTCAGCAAGGGTGGACGCACACTGAAATATGACAAAAATCGCATAAACCAGACGGATATAATTCAATTCTCACCAGCCAGAACTGATCAGTGTTAGTCAGATCAACGTGAAAGCTGATATTCGGCGGGGACGGTCAATTTCCTTATGCCCCTAAATAATGGATGGCAAGGGGAGCGTTATTATCCTAGTTACCAGTGTTGGTCTAAATTGCTACAGTAATATTGTTTAGATAATTTTAAATATGGCGAGACCAAAACCCAATATCAATAATGGAACGTACGTATTTAATGTTGATTTAGTTGCAGTTTATTAAGCAAATCAGATTAAGCTTCTGTGTTAATTTGCTTGATTTATCATAAGTCATAACTGACTTTATTGTTGCAATCGTACTAATTTAAACAAAAGTAGTACATATCGACCTGATATACAATTATACAAGTCCGTCATTATTAGTTTATTTTTAGGTAGGTACAGTCAGCAACAAATAGACAGTAACGGACAAAATGGCCAAATATAATCAATATTAATCTTAAATTTAAAAGTGGAAAAATTACTGCCTTGGGTGAGACTTGAACTCACGGCCTCTGGATCAAGTCAGATCAGTTCAAGTCTCACCCAAAGCAGTAATTTTTCCACTTTTAAATTTATTCTAAGCTTAATAGCATCGATCGCAGACGTTTCTGCTTGTTAAAAATTAATTTAATATTAATCTTAATCAATTAAGTATCCTATTCATCATCTAGGATAATATTAGATGCGGGATATATATCACTATTGAAACAAATGAACAATGGTATTCGTTACGTACAGTCAGAATCAATAGTAGCCGAAGAACGCGCCAAAAGTATCTGTTTTAATATACATATCTCTATCAGCTCGCGTTCAAAAGTACCTGCTAATATATGTCACAGTCTAATGTTCTACATATAGAGGCATAATTATCTCTTTTTGTTACGCAGCGTACTACGTAAGCGAACAACACGCGAACGTGAAGCGAAGCGATGCGGCGCGGGGTGAATCAATCCTTTGATACGTATAGAAGTGTCCTACGTCACCTACGTGGGCGATCTCGTTGCGAACGCGAACGCCGTGGGCCCGAATGACATAAACGCTATCGAGAACGTAACTTACTTTCTATGCCTCTCGCTCGTACTCGCATATTAGTGCGAGCAAGATGTATATAGAAAGTAAATTACGTGAACGTTAGCATATATGCTAGTTTTGACTTTGACCAGCCATTCCCAGTAATTTTACCGATTAGTCTGACTCATGGTACGGGCACTAATATAATAACGAATAAGTTACCAATTTAAGACAAATAAATTTCTGTGATTTTCTAGTACAATTGCGTGATGTTATTTGGATCTAGGGAAATCGTAAGAATGAAATACGAATACACATTTTAAACATACCTACTATAGTTTGACAATAGTGGTAACAGCATTTTTACATTGTAAAAGTCATAAAGCTAGTTTATCTTAGTAATCTAGTGGTTCATAATAATCTTACACTATAACATCTACTGATCATCACTAACATCTCTGAATTTTAGTAATTTTCTGCAGGGTAATTCCATGACTCCCCTCGTACATAACCAAGCGAAAATATCGCATTATCTCATTGCCCGTCATTCGTCGGCTACCATGTTCGCCGTAAGTGTCGGTGACATTCGACGATACATGTCGGCGCGGTGACGCGCAAATTGAGTTGTACGCTTTACGCAGCGTGCTGATTCCGATTGACAAGTGAACAGTCCCGGCTGGGATGGGTCAGCATTCAGAGCGGGCTTGTAAGTTAAATTGACATGTCACATGTTAAGTGAACCCACGCTTTGATGTAACGCTTTCTAAATAAGTTACGTTAAAATATATAGTGTGTGGGGTGCCGTCGCAACTAAAACTATTGGACCTTGGCGAAACAGTGACATAAGACCGTGAGGTTATTCTATCAGCATTAATAAGTTTAAAAAACGTTGTAGTAACCCAACTTGAGTTTAATGGAGAATTATATTGGGGAGAAGCAGTTGCCATAAACCTAATTCGCTTGCAGTCGAACCACAGCATCAAAATATACGTATTTGGCATTAACATTTCCAATCGCCTTAATTGATTGGAAGACGAGACTCGCTGTAATCTCGTTAGGGAAAATTACGTAAAATGTGTAGCTATAATATCGCAGCGCTATTTCACTTTAGGATGTTATAGGTCACCCTGTTCGCAAATATAGTATAATAAATATCGAGAGCGAGAGTTTTGATTTTGTAGTATTGCAATTTATCCTTGGTATTTATTTATTTAAATTTAAACTTTATTGCACAGTAAAATTAAGTACAAATGACGAACTCAATGCCTTAAAGCATTTTCTACCAGTCGACTACACAACAAACACAAATTAACACAACAAGAACAACAGAAATTATCGAACGTGGGAACGTGAGTAGTGTATATAGTGATATTTATATGTACATGATGTTCATGTATGTAGAACCACACCACAGATAAACCAATCTAAATCTAAACACACGTGTCATCGACTCTCAACATAATGTAGGCTTGGCTTGAAGTCCTGAAACAACACAACACGATGTAGATATGAAATTTACTTAGGCCTGTTTGGGTAGGGCTGACATTAATCCCGTGCAGTTTTAATATTCGGAGTAAAAAGGACTTTGTTGAATAAGATTCATTTCACCAAAATACAAACAAAACTTTCTGTTGTTTCAACATATAGGTACTTACTTGTAGGAATTTTACGTAAGTTTATCAAAGAAACGATAATTAAAATTAAAATTCATTTATTTCGAGTATCTGATGTGACTCATAAGTACATAATACAAACATTAAACAAAACACAAACATTAACCAAAACACAAACATTAAACAAAAACTACAAAAATTACATTAAGGTAGGTAACTGTGGTAAACACATTGACACCCTTCATCTATTTCTCAATGTGTTTACCACAGTGCCGCCGGGCGTATAAAGTCCGCAGAAAAATGTGATATACGGACAAAACTTGTCCGCAATAATTTCTAGGACGCTGTTGGAGCTGGCGCGGACGCGTCGCACCAGGGACGCGGCTCGCAGGCGCATAGTAGCTTTAAAACACGCCACATGCGCCTCCGCAAACATCCCTGACGCGCTGCAATATCGCGGCAGCCCCATCAACGCCCTAAACGCGTTATTATATTGTACTTGTAGGGCCTTATACGACTTCAAGGTGAACTTTCGCCACAGACTGCAGGTGTAAAATGTTGTGCAAAAAGCTCTGAACAATGTCACTTTACTTTCCTTTGAGCACCGAGCAAATCTGCGTGCAATCATATTAGCTCTGATCGATAAGGCCCTACGTTCCCGTTCTATATCAGCATCGTCCTTGAGGTCGGCAGTAACTAAATGACCTAGATACTTGTACTGGTATACCCTTTGCAGGGCAACCGTGTTTAGTTTGATAGTTGGTATTACAGATGGTATTTTAGACTCGACCCCAAACACCATGTACTGACTTTTATTCACATTATACATGAGTCCGTGCGTGTGTGCATAATCCTCACACACTTTAAGCAACCTTCTGATGCCACAGACTGACGCACTCAACAGCACCATGTCGTCGGCATAGCTCAAGTTGTTCATACTAACCCCGTCTATGTGACAGCCCGCATGCATGCTGCTGAGTGCGACAATAAGCTCATTCATATATAGGTTGAAAAGTGATGGTGAGCTCAACCCCCTCTGCCTCACACCACATTCCAACCTATACGTCTCAGACAATGTACCTGCCCATCTTACGTTGTTGATCTGGTTTCCATACCAACATCTAAATATCTAATGGGGATAAGATAATGGGTTTGAAATTAAAATTAATTTGTCAAATCAACATGTTTGTGTTGACATGTACCTATAGCTAAGAGTTAAATTAACGATGTACAATGAGCCTTTTGTAAATCACATAAACTGAACTTTTGTAGTCTACGCGAATTTTACGACGATTAGGGTGTGGACGGTATGCAAAAACCGATTGTTTCGTATGATAAATTTTATCATGATTTGTTTAATTCTGTATTAAGAATTATATGTTGTTATAAATAATTAAATAAATCAACCAAATAAGACCATATCATTCAATATCACATCGATGGGACCGGTTATCTTGTCTAAATTTTTTTATTGACGTATATTTAGTAATGTTTCTATGTATAAGTATATTTCACGAATATTCTAGACGAGATAACAGTCGCTTGCTGAATCAATTATAGTCAAATATAGTCTTCCTGAACTTCCAACTTCCATTGGCTTGATAGAATTAGTACCTATATGTATACTTGCTGAATGTTCTCGTTTTCATTAAAATTTTGATCATTAGTGTACAGAATACGGGGTCTTGTTTGCAGTTGTAGATCTGTTTGTTTCCGATCTAAATTCTGATTCATCGAAACTTGGTTTCCGTAGTTAATTTTCTATAACAGATGTAAACTGCATTTCACCACTTTACTAAACAACCAAATCAAAAACTGAATAATAATAATGATACCAGTATTTATTCAAGGATTTATGTACTTGGATTTGGATTTTAGTAACTTTTAAATTATTTCGGGTACGTCTATACTTTTGTAATCTCGTTGCAACTAATAGATTGACCAGCATATATAGTTTACCTTTTTTATACTGAGTACGAATTAAAAAGATCTTTTTGAAAGCTCTACTTTTAACAATGGAGCAATCTACCCAACAAATTAACAATTGGTGAGCCCTTTACAGTTGAAACAAGTCCTCTAATAAGTAATCTTGTTAGATAGACATTGTTGGTAACAAGGTGCGAGGGACGGACCGAAGTTAAGGTAATTCCCTCTACTTAGATGGTAAGTTTTGAGTCCAACATACCTATAAAGGATCGGTTAATTTATACAATAGCGTTATTGGATATTGTTAACGTTATTGTAGGATTTGGCTTAAACTGCATAAGTTAAACCAGGGTTTCAATTATTTAATACTGTTTAAATGTTCGGAGTACGATAAAGTAGGTTTTTTAGAAAATATTTTACTATCATAATATGCTCAATTGATACTTACGCTCTAAAATAAAGTATACAATTTCGATGTTTGCTGTTTCTAAAAACTTTCAACTGTATCGTCATTGTAGTTTCTAAATTACAATTTGCTCTCCAAATGCAGCACTTTGAACTAAGAGTTTTTGTTTCACGTTCGTAGAACTTCATTTCCGTAAAGTATCAACTACGTTATTCGGGTACGTGAAGGCAATGCTTGAAATACGTCTCCTTTTAAAACGTCTCCAAGTTGAACACAAAAAGCTGTACAATTCGCAACAAAGTAACATCAGAGTAATTTAGTTAGTTTCTATTTAGCTGCACATTTTGTATGCCTTAAGACGACAAAAAAATGTTATATAAGTTTCTTAAATAAGGGAGAATGTGCCTAAATTGGCTAAACATAAACAATGCATTTAATTATAAACCTAATATATTTATTATTAAAAGCAAATTTAACAAAGTCTTAGAATTACATATTACTCTCTAGTTCGTTAGGCCATTTCTAAACCCACTCACTCGTCAGCCTTAGGCATACGAGTAAAGCAAGATTCCCTTTCTAATGAATAAAAAAAATTCATTCCATCCTAACCGTGGCCAATTATTTTAAAAAATAGCCCTATCTCTACCCGAGGACATGACTGTAGGGCTCTTTGTCAGAACAATACTAAGTAGCGCAGACGTACCCTGACGCCCCGCTCGTAGCGGCATAGGCGAGACTCCATGCAGGCGCCGCGGGCACTCTTTGCTTGCCTACTTCATTTGAATCCTGACACTTTCATGATACACGTACAATGCTTTGGAACGAACGTGAGACAAAGTTGTGTTAAACATGGTTGCAGATCTTTGATAGTGAAATTGCATTTTTATTTTACGTTGCTTTCTGAAACACCTGTTGAAGTTCATCGATTTTATTGCCGATGAAGTTGCTTCGAAAACTAACACACATTACACATTTACATTTACATTTACGTTTACATTTTAGGTTACCTGTGTTGTCAGCTATATAAATATTCAAATTGAATTCTAAGGTACTGGCAATAATTCTCATTTCACTATGATTAGCTCAAAAAAAACGGAAAAATGACGCAAGCCAACGTCACTCAACTGTTGTTTCAACATAATATATTTCAGTGCAGTGAAACTTTTCAATTCGCATAAAGTTACGTGTGCGGGCGTCTGATCAAATTATTAGCATGTTGCGGCTCCTGACTACTCCGTCAGAGTTGAAACAACACAACTGTGAAACGTGATATGTTGAGGTCTATGGATATTCAACCTACTGCTTTGATAATTTGAGTTCCAAAGTAGCAAAAAGCTCATTTTCAAGAGCAAGTGATAAAGCACTTCCGCCCATTTAAGTTTTAGAAGCTTGGCCTGTGTGTCTTCGTTAGATGACGAGAATGATTAGTAGCTGTGTGTGGAAGTTCTTAATAAGTACTCACAACATTTGCATCAGTCAGAATGGTTCCCCTTCTTGTAATTTATACCAAATTACGACTCTTCCGAGGTCTTGTTACTCTTGTAATCTCTAAGTTCACGTTAAACAACCTTGTTTCAGGTTTATTTAAATTTAAGAAGAAAGCAAGTATAGTATTTAACTTTTAACTTGGTGATTTTACCGCGAATTGCACGATCTTACCCGATCTGTTGACATTTAAATGCTTGACAAATTGCGTATTGGAAATAACATATTAGAAAGAATTTAATTGAATCAAGTAGGATTTTACAATCTATTTTGAATCGTCAAAAATACATTACAACTAAATTAAAAAATAAATAACAGCTTACAAAATACAAATTCAACAATTAAAATTTAATCCCAATACAAATACATTTCATAATTCATTCATTTACTTATAGAAGGCCATGCATCTTTATCATTAATATAATCTTCGACTGTGTAATATGCCTTATGCAGTAGACCAGATTTAACATATTTTTTAAGTTCAGGAAATGGTAAATCCAGTGCCTCCCTTGGTAACTTATTGTAAAACTGTATAACAGGGTCCTAGAAAAGATTTCTTCACTCTATTAACACGAGATCTAGTTATTATTATTTTGTGTTTATTTCTAGCATTGTGCATTTTCTGAAAGGTTTCTACATTTTTTAGAGCATATAATATGCAGTCATATTGTATTGTGATGCCATTGTTAGTATATTTATTTCTCTGAAACGTTCTCTTAATGAAGCACGTGACCCTAGCTTATATATGTTCCGCACTGCTCTTTTTTGCAATACAAAAATGGTTTGTATATCGGCAGCTTTACCCCAGATTAGAATGAAAATACACCATTCGGGCTGTTTCCACGTTAATTAGTGGCCTAATCCTTCTGACTGCGTATATATGCTGCCAGCCGAACTCAATTTTCTAGAGAAGATATATGGAGACTCCATTGCAAATTTTATCTATGGTCAAACCTAAGAAGAGAGTCTTATCCACCATTTCTAGACATTCATTATTTATAAATATACTCCCACTGGTATATTTTACATTAGGTAATGTGAATCTAATCCATTAAGTTTTTTTGGAATTCAACAGCAAATTATTAATAGTGAACTAATTTGAGACCAAATTAAGGCCATCTGCCGAATTATACTGTACGTAGTACCTACAACTTGTAACATGAGTCATTACTTTATTAGATTTTATAATCGCCGTAAGTAGATTTCAACACCAATATAATAATATAACATGACAATAATGAATCCCATCCATCCTAAATATTTACTTTAAAGCACTTGCCAACTGCTACCTCAGAAAGCAATAACAAATTAAAACATTTCATATCCCTTTTTTCGTCCGCCTCGTCGAGAACAATCGTGGCATTTTCTCGGGCGGGCAACGGGTCATCAGTCAAGCGGAGTGGCTGCCACTCGGTCGCACACAGACACAGGGGATTGTAGCCCTCAATGCACTTTTACTTTATGAATTTATAGTTCTCCACATTTCGTTCCTCTATCTCGTTTATCATCCTCCGCACTGTCAAAGGATTTGAATTTGGAATCGGATAAAACCACGGCATGCAATAAAACGAGTTCACGAGCAGATTGCTAGTGACTTTCAGCTAAATTGACTATTAACAATATTCGTTACCGTTTTGTTGGTATTTTGAAACGAAAGCATTTTATTAGATACGCTGTTCACGTTGTAAGTTACAATAATTTTCTATTGTTGTTAAATCTATTATTCTTTAACCATGAATGTACTCAAGAATGTTCCGCCTATTCACAGTTTATCTGAAACGATGGGTTATGCAAATTAAGTACTGCCGCTACTCGAGTCAAATTCCTTCGTAAATGGACTATTTTCTGTCACAAAGTGACTGCGATGTATACGTTCTACTAAGTCCGCGTTAAGAGTCCGCAGTAAGCTCGGCCGAATTTCACCTTCCCAAACAAACGGAGTTTCGTTTTCATTTTAAAACTACGTGTTGGATTGTTATGGACCCGGTAATGACATTAATTATGTATACATTAATGACTTACCAAAAGTTGTGCAAGATAGACATGATATAGT
The DNA here is from genome assembly GCF_947568885.1 of Cydia strobilella. NCBI lineage: Eukaryota > Metazoa > Arthropoda > Insecta > Lepidoptera > Tortricidae > Cydia > Cydia strobilella. Next base: position 16,167,042 of record NC_086043.1, read on the forward strand.
ATTATTTGCAGATGACACTTCCCTTATATTTAAAGTGGACAGAAAGGAAAACAGCTTCGAGAGCATTAATGACGCGCTATCCACCATAGTAAACTGGTTTACGGCAAACAATTTGCTTTTGAACGCCAAGAAAACCAAATGCATCAAGTTTACGCTACCTAACGTCAAGCAGGTAAATAACACCAAGATTAAAATAAAAGGTGATACGCTGGAATTTGAAGATCGAACTGTTTTCCTGGGAATCACTTTAGACTCAAAACTACAATGGCATGCACATATATCCACTCTAGTCGGCAAACTTAGTTCAGCAGCCTATGCAGTGAGGAGAATCAGACAGCTAACAAACGTAGAGACGGCCAGGCTGGTATACTTTAGTTACTTCCATAGTGTTATGTCGTATGGAATTCTGTTGTGGGGAAAAGCGGCAGACATTCAGACAATATTTGTGCTGCAAAAACGAGCTGTACGTTCCATCTATGGACTGGGCGCTCGAGTATCCTTAAGAGAGAGATTCAAAGAGGTTAACATTCTTACCGTTGCATCTCAATACATACTCGAGAATATTATGTATGTTCGGAAAAACATCCACGAACTCAAGCTTAACAGTGATATCCATAACTATAACACTAGAAACAAACATAAACTTGCTGTGCCCGCCCACCGCCTCCGTAAGGTTAGTACGTCTTTCATCGGGAACTGTACACGTTTTTATAACAAAGTGCCCGCAGACATAGTAACTTTGCCGCATAACAAAAAGTCACATGTTAAGCGCTGTTTGTCAAGTAGGGCGTACTATACTATAATAGATATTTTTAAATATTGGTACGGCAACCAGACCAATACGGTTAGATGGGGGGTAGCACAGTCGGAAGCATATAGGTTGGAATGCGGAGTGAGGCAGGGGGGCTTAACCTCACCGAAGCTTTTCAACTTATATGTTAACGGACTGATAGAGGAGCTCAGCAGAATGCCGGTGGGGTGTTATGTCGACGGCGTTAGCGTGAACAACATAAGCTACGCCGACGATATGGTGCTGCTGTCCCCCTCTGTCAGTGCACTCAGGAAAATGCTGAGTGTCTGTGAGGCCTACGCCGAAACTCACGGTCTTGTATACAACTCCAAAAAGAGCGAAGTCTTAGTCTTCAGGTCAAAGAAAATGAACCCTAAGCATGTGCCTTCTATAGCTTTGAATGGTAATGATCTACGAAGGGTGTCACAGTTTAAATATCTCGGGCACTATCTGACAGAAGACCTCAAAGACGATCTCGATTTGGAGAGGGAACGAAGAGCATTAGCGGTCAGAAGCAATATGTTGGCTCGTAGGTTTACCCGTTGTTCAAAACAAGTTAAAATCACCCTTTTTAAGGCGTTCTGCCAAGTATTTTACACGGGTAGCCTATGGGTCAACTACACGCTGAAAGCCTATAATGCTCTCCGTATCCAGTATAATGATGCCTTCAGAATCCTGTTGAGGTTGCCACGGTTCTGTAGCGCGTCAGGAATGTTTGCCGAGGCGCGTACCGACGACTTTTATGCGATCAGGCGAAAGCGGGTCGCATCTATCCTAAATCGCATCCGACGCAGCGACAACGGGATACTGAAGGTCATCGCCGATAGACCTGATAGTTCCATCCTGTGTGCATGGGTCAAAACCATTAAGTAGGCATATATCGACATTTGTTATGCGTGTATCTGTTGCTCTTTTGACATGAAATCATTATTTATATGAATTTAAATTAAGAGAAAATGGTAAATTTTTGACATTCTAATTATTATTCTAGTCTATATTATTTTGAATCTGACATATTAATTATTTAAATTTATTGGATTTTGATTTTATTGTTAAAAGTTTTGTTTTTATTTTTAATGTATTTACTAACACATAGGTATAACGATGGTACTAACAATATTGTATGGAATTTTAAATGTTCTGAAATAAAGATATTTTTTTTTTTTTTTTTTTATAAAATATTTATAGACAATAAGGATCCCTTTAAGACAGTAGCTTGATCTTGATAGTATGATACAAATTTAAGCAATATTTGTTTTTGTTTTAGTCTTTTTTCCGTGAAATAACCATACTAGTGTCCAGTAGAACTGACTCAAGAGACCATCATGCTCCCGCTTGATTGTATTGTTTTAGTTAATTTTAGTTTTGGTCACTTAGAGACCTTATACACCTCTAAGATTTTATTTTGTTTTAAATTTATTTTATATGTAATAATACCTATATTATTAATGATTCTGACAGCTGCCTATAATAGCAGGCTTTTGACCACATCATTAAAAAAAGTGCCCCTGTGGCCTATTTGCTGAATAAATGTTTGATGTTTGATGTATGGTACAAAACGCAAGAGTTTAAAGTGTTATAAGCTCCAGTTTATAAAACAAACGAAATAGAGCAAAATCAAGTTTTGTATACAAAACTTAAATACGTTGTATTTTTTAACTTTGGTATCTGAAGCTACATAAACTAATTACAGTACAAAGTTTCAGAGCAATCTAGCTAGTCGTTTTGAAATGAGAGCGTTAGTACGTTTGTATGGTGAACCGAGCTTGCTGGGGACTCTTAGGGCCACTTGCACCATTCACTAACCCGGGGTTAACCGGTTAATATATTTATTTATTTGATTTTAAAATTTGATTCAGGCAACAATGCCCATAATACATATACCTTATTTATAGACTAACATACATATAAATTTCATAAACTTAAAAATTAAACACTGGAGTTGGTTGGTGGGTTACCATGGTTACCAGTACAATTTGAGGCTGGGTTAACGGTGTGACCGGTTAATCCCGGGTTAGTGGGATGGTGCAAGTGGCGCTTAAATAAGGTATATTTATATTAGCACGTATTATCGGGATTTAAATACCATTAGTTATTCATATTTTTTTAGAGTATGTAACGCTTAGAACTTCTATATACGTAGGTAATATAAATTAGGTTTTTTCAACATGTTTTCTCTGTTATTTTATTCGTAGAATGCTCTCTAGCTGTAACATGTCAGTGGTGCGACTCATCTGTTAGAAGTCCGGTCCCTGGCACTTTAGTACCGCGGCAAGTGCCATGCCACGGAACATAGGTGTACTTATAGTTGCATTAAAAAGTGAGTTCGCAGGACCACGAGACAGATGATAATGGTAGTAATTTTTCTGTTCTAAGACCAACTCTTATTAAATGAACACTACAAACGATTTTTAAAGAGTAATTGCGTATAAAATTTGACAGGCTTATATGTCAAATTGTCAGTGTGTATAAATTATTACAACTTGTATAATACGAGTACATTTTAAAAATGTATTAATTTATACTATGTTAACTATATGGATACCCAAACACGAGCAATTCAGTAAACTAACACACTCAGTCAGTGCATCAACATAAATTCTAAACTAGCTATAATTACCTCGCGGTCTCGCAAGGCATTCTAACTCGCGGTAAATTACATTGGGCGCAACACGCAGCCGGAGTTGGGGCTCGCACGTTCCCCGTCCTAATTTTAAAAGGCACTATAAGTATATGAGCTTCATATGCCATTATTTGCCTCTCTCCAATAAGCAGTAGCGTTATGAGGCGATGTCATCCCGTCCGCAACGCAAATGTACCAATTATCATATCTAATGTGCCGAACATGGAAACGCGGTCTTCACGTAACTCTGGGTATGAAGTATGCCTGTGTTTTTGATGGTTGTTTAATATGCTTGCAGAGATATGCAGCGGTTGAAACTGACTGACTCATATATGAACAATCTATAACAGAAAGCTAAATAAGTATATAATAATCAGTTCCCATCGTACTCGTATTTTCTCGGAAACGTTCGTATTTGTCATGAGAATTCAATCAGTCTCAGTACAAAAAGTTCTGACTGAAGTAGCATGACATATACGATCGTTTCTGAGGAAATACGATGGGAAAGGATTATTGTTTAGGTACATCAGTGTCTATGTCGGCGGCCAGATCAGTAATTCAGTAATGCAAATCAGGCAGATCGTAATGTTCCTGTGTAATGTTTTGACGGTAGTCACATTAAACCATTAGATAGAAAGGATAGATTCGTTAGGTTGTTTTAGATGCCTGAAGGGCAAACCGTCCAGAAATAGGAGCCGCGCATAGCGGGGCTCCGTCGACTCAGGGGACGAGTCAATGATTTCACGTTTCATAATATGCCTATGAATATCACGATCTGCCTGATCTTACGATCGCCCGCCGATATTTTACTGTGTAGAAAAAACTACCTCTAGCAAACCGCGTCACCTAACTCGGCTTTTAGGGTACATACTGTCACCACAATAATGAATGGAATCGAATAGAATAGAATTATTTAATTCGTAAGCACAAACAAACGAGACATTACATAATATAAAAGAAAACATAGAATTAGATTAAAGTGCCACGAAATGGCCTCATCTCAGCATGTTGTTGGCTCCCAGCGATGAGACCATCAGATGAGAAGAATCACGGAAGGTAACAGACAAGAAGAAAAAATACATAAAAATAACATAAAGTGAACAAATAGTTAAGTAAGAAAAAGTTACACAGCAAGAAAGAATGCTATGCTATGTGAATGCTATGTCAGATGAAATATTTAAAGATATGAAATGCAAAGCATTTCTTCTTGTTCTTTACCATTGACTGCCATTGAATTAGTTTTAATTAGTAATTATTGTCTTTTTAGGGCTGGATCACAACAGTGAAAATAATGGCGGGAAAATGATACCGAAATCATTCCTACTGCGGATCTACGAGTATAACTACAGGCGAAATTTGAGGTATGTAGGTATCTAAAGTTTTCCCTTAAGCGTAGCGTTAACGCTGTCGATATTTGAAGACTAGCTTTGTTTTACATCTCGCCCAGGCTTAAAGTTTAGCGAGCCGTTTATCTCACGGCCGTTAGATGTTGAAAAGAGTTTAACTGCTTGCGAATAAAGATGTCCTTTTTAGATAAAAAAATATCCGAAGGGGACGAAAGAATTTTCTAGTTTTCTTCGAAGCGGTCCAAACAGAGGGTTCGACGATAGCGAGTGACAATAAAATTAGATAAGTACAGGATAGTTCCGTTCCGTCCGGCCCGCACTGCAGACGGAATCAATCGCAGTAAAACACGGGACGGCGGTCCACGACACTCGCTGACTTGATAAGAACATTTATCCGATTCCAGACCGTAGGTCGTGGTCACAGTATGTTTTTTTCTTTTGTGCCTCTAGAAAAGAAGCGGTCAAAGTGTATAATCTTTTGGCTTTGCTGTAAAGACACGAAACGAATGAACTTTAGAGAAAAGCGGCAGCCTCTATACTTACTCTCTATAATATAGCAAAATTGTCTACGTAGAGGTCGCAAAGAAGTTCGATGTTTGTTGTGTATACTTTTATTTTAATTTTATAGGTTTTAATGACATGCACATTGAGAGTCAAAGAGTATTGTACGCCAAATTCAGGCTGATTGTGATGTAACCAAATACTAACCCTACCACCATTTATAACCACTCACATTCAAACAATAAAAATTTGTATTTGTATTTGTATTTAGGAAATATTTGTATAATTTTCGACCAAATACTTAAATTAAAACTAATTATAAATATAATTGTTTATCGAATATTGAACCAGATAACTGTCCTCTTGACTGCAGTCTAGGTTAAAATGTAGGTTTATTTGCCTTTGATTAGTCATAAAACGATAAAATTAATAAGTCATAAGATAATGTTCTAGTATATAATTAATTACTAACAAATAAATATACAGCAGGTAAAGTAAAATAGTTGAAATATTTAGATCAGTACAGTTTCACTCACTATTATTTTTAGTCGCTTTTGGCGACATGTTTCGGATTCTTTGGGAATCCTTCCTCAGGCACGAGTGTCCGCGGCTTCGAGTGTGCACGACGTACAACCGCCGCGGACACTCGTGCCTGAGGAAGGATTCCCAAAGAATCCGAAACATTTCGCCAAAAGCGACTAAAAATAATAGTGAGTGAAACCGTACTGATCTAAATATTTTGAAATGTGTCTCACGATAGTTTAAGTTCGATTAAAATAGTTGGGTTGGGGTAAAGTTGTGTGCTGTGTTACTTGCACCTTCCGAGACCTCAACAAAAACATAGTTAAAAACCAATAAACCGATAAGCGACACGCCGTTTCGATCGCCATAACATTAATGCACGTGTTGAAAAATGAAATTGATTTTGCCCCCGCAGTTGCGTGCCGTATCACCGGGGCTCAAGTGGATGGGGAGGCTGCGCTAATAACTAGCTCCCTGCCAGAGATGTTTATTTAATGGCGTACCATAGACGCTCTAATAGGGATTCGCACTTGTATCTCCACGCCGCGAAATTATTTTTCGAGGCGGCGTACGCACGTGAGAATTGATGACGGCGGATTTCGATAGGAACTGAAGAGAAACTGTTTAAATTACGAGGGCTGATCCGAAAGTTGTTAGCTGCTCCGGCTCTACTCATGCGATCACAATGTTATTTATACCATTGTGAGGGATCTTTCAGTACTTATTGAAGTGGTGTAAATACATTTTTTTAGAAAACGATTAGTTTATTATTTATTTTGTTTTACTTCGACGCGTCGAAGCCTAACCATCAGTCATAAAAATCAGTAATTGAGACTCCATAATGTGCTGTCATTTTATAAACAGTATTGTAAAAAAAAACAATTAGTTTTTTTAGGTGCTGTTAATTACGAATCTCAACCGTTTTTTTACATGTAAACCGTTTTAATTGAGTAAAAATTATTATGATTTTATATGTGTCAACAAGGAGTCATTTCATAAAAAGTAAAAATTTCTGATATTAAAATATATATATATATATATATATATATATATATATATATATATATATATATATTTATCTATTTATTTATATACTTATATCGTCACCTAGTACTCATAGTACAAGCTTTGCTTAGTTTGAGGCTAGGTCTATTTGCGTAAGATTGTTTCCAAATTTTTATTTAGATACAGTAAGCAGCCAAACCAGCAGCAGCAGTTTGGAATAAAAACATACATTAAATTGTTAGTAATTTTTAGATCGTCCAAAGAAATTAGATTAAATCACGTTCCAGCAATCGATGTACGAGGGCTAATCCGAAAGTTGTTAGCTGCTCCGGCTCTACTCATGCGATCACAATATTATTTATACCATTGTGAGGGATATTTCAATGCTAATTATGGCTATGTTTTTTTAATTAATTCAAATTTTTTTTAAATTATATATTTTTAACTGAAAGCTGTTTTGTATGGAGTTACGAATCACTTAGAAAAAACGGCAATTTTAGGCTTAATTAAATGAATTTCGTATTGAAATCTTTGAAAATCGAACTTAAATTTACCTGGGATTAATTATTCTGTTCCTTCTGCTATTTCTAATGTATAAATTGATAAATAATAATCGATATATATATATAAAACAACAATGAATCATTTCATTAAAAGTAAAAATTTCTGATATTATATATATATATATATATATATTTTTTTTTTAATATCAGAAATTTTATAAATAAATGACAAGACTCAACATTTGTGGCAACCATGTAATTAGGTAATATCTACTAGCTTACCTGACCCTCGACACCGACTAGCACTTGTCTGTCACAGCGCTTCAAAAGGACGTGAAGGAACTAAAATCCTCTTTTGCCAAGCTCCTTTGAGACGTAACAACTCGGCGAACTGTATTATTGTCTTCGACATCCGCTTCGCTTTATTTCGAGTCGCTCTCAATATAAAATAAATGGTAATTTTGTGAACCAAGGACAGTAAAAACTGAGACTGAGAATTGCCTTACTTATTTAGAATGGAAAGCTTATCTTTAGCGGCTATTCTGAGGTATATAATTTCAGTGGTGTGACAAAGTGTCATCACCTAAATCACAAAGAGCTCGCACCTCTAAAAAGGAATGCCATGTAATACGCTTAAATCAAGCTAATGTGACGTTTTTGGCGTCGGCCTACCGCGTTTACTACGTGAATTTGCAAAGCGTATGGCCAGATTACATTTGAATGTGCCCTTAGACGATTGTTGGATTCCGTGACAGTTGTACAATGGGGGAACGCTGCCCCGAAGCAAAATATTTTTTTCGAATATAAACCTGTGTTTCTGGCGCCTACACGAGGAAATTACGTTTTTATCTGAAGTTACATTTAGCATTTGCCCGTTATCTCAACCTTCTTTCCCTGCTTAAAAAGCACTTCGGATTTATTATCCTTATCTTTAAACGTGTTTTGATTTGTAACTTTTGTAAGTACAGAGGCTGAAAATCGTTGTTAATATAAATATTTAAAGTTTAACACCACTTAGATCGTAGTATTATTATCAGACACATTACGAGTTTATTTTGGATACCTACTTACGAAAATTAATGTTTTTATCGTTATTTAGTTCAGTCAAGTGAAAAATGATCAATTTGTAATAATGTTTTTTTAAGGTCTCATAGCTGTGACAGTTTAGAGTTCCAATTCAGCAATGCGTGGCAAACTCCAATTTCAGAATCGACTCGTTTTTTACCAGTCATTGGTAGCTATTATAATGTACATTGAGTAATTTTCTACTTTCCTTAATAATGAAACGTTGAATGACAAGGCATGAACGACACTATGGAATTCATTAGCAGTATAAAAAAACAGTAAAAAATAGTATAGGATGGAACCTAATCTTTTAATATATTTTGCTGGACATTAGGGAAGTAGTATGATTAGACGTGGTGCAGGTGTGCCACTATACGAGTAGGGTAAATGCACCAGTGCCCAGCCATGCACCAGTGGTCAGCCTTTCTTGCTTATTTTTGGCTGTAATTATCAAACCTTTTCTAATTTTCATGTCAAAAGTAGGTGATATTATAGATTGATAAACTATTAATTGAAAAATAGTTTAATTTTTAAAATAATTTAATTTTTAAAATAATTGTCTAGCATGAACCACAGCACTACTTTAAAGAATTGCTGTCTTTTGACATGAAGGATCATGTGATATGCGCCATTTTTTTGGAGTGTCACATGGTATTTTAATAAGTCGTTAACAGCCGAATTATGATTTCTTGTTAAAAGAATGTGGACTTGCATCACATGATTTATACTTATTCTATCTGAAAAAAGTGAAAAAAGAATATAAATCCATATAAAAGTAACATTTTTAAGGCGGCTGACTATTGGGAACTACTTTTTTTGTGCGAAATCGAATAGTCAGCTACCTATGGCTGACTACTGGGTTTATGGCAGTAATTTTGAAAAGGTCGTAAACCCAGAAGTCAGCCGGGGGAGGCTGACCATAGGAATCAGAACTTTTTTTTATTTTCAAATGAAATCTAAGTCATTAAGCCAAGCACCTTTAAGTATTTACATTATTATGACTTTATTTGATTGAAATAAGTAGTTACCCAGTAGTCAGCCTGTGGACATTGACATCGCGGAACTCAGAACCCACTAATCAGCCGTTAAAATGGGATGGCTGGGCACTGGGTACTTAAAGGCTGTCTATTGGTACACAGGGGGCTGATTACTGGCAAAAACGCACTTTCATTATATTTAATTAAATATTTCCAAAAGCAACATTTAAAAACGTTTTATTCTTTACAAAAATTAAATTATATGAAATTCTTGAACAGTAAAAACTTTAATATTTTTTATAGGTCAATTAAATGATCAAATTAAACGATCTTGAACATAGAAATTTCGTAAAAAGGCTGACTACTGGTGCCTTTACCCTACCTACCACGCTTCTGAGGGTATCCCAGATCGGTACTGCAAGAATTTTTTGCTTTTCCTGAACCTTATCCGCCGAAATGCCAGCATTGGATAAATGAAAGTATCGAGAAAATGAAAATCGTGCAGAAATTGATTTTGCCTGTGGCCTAAGGCGACGCGATCTTCCATTACTTTTTTTCAACCGCCTTCTATCTTGTCTACCGCCAAACAGGGATGATTACAGTTTTTGTCGACACAATAACATAGGTAAGTTTATTCTTTACCATATAAATTGGATATAAGGAAGAAAAGTTTTCTTTTCGGTAATAACCCAATTTGTGTACGTTGCTTTTATACGTTTAACGTAGCATCACTTTTGCTTTTTTATTAGAAAGAGCATCTCAGGTCTTGCTTTGCTTGATTTCTATTTCTTTTTGAGATTTCTTTTGGATTACCAAATCTATTCTGTTTTTATTATTCATAGGTAATGTACCTACGCAAACACTTTTTACTCGCTCGTACTTCCTAACATCGTAACTTTAGTTAGGTATTTATTATAGTAAATAAGTCTTTGTTATTCAAAACCTGTGAGCGATATTTTTACCATTTATTACTAGTCCGATTGAACTGAAATTCAATATAAGCACCTCGTTAATTTCTGGTTCGTGATAATGTAATAATACTAACAATATGCGAAGATGAAGCTGATCTGTTTAGGTATGAAGTAGGAAGGTGATTAAAGAAACTTATAAAGCAACAAAAGCAATGCAAGTCCATCAAAATTAACTCATTAGATAAACACGTCTTGGGGAAAAACTGATTATAAGATACGAAAAGAAATACGAGTATATAGCTGACCACAAAAACTTGTCCCTATAGGTATATGAAAAAGCGTGTACTTACCTTGTTTTAGGTACTTATGTAAATACTCTTACTAAGACAAAATGAAAGTTTAAGAAGGCTGATTGGTGCAAGATAAATAATAAATAATACAATCTAAAGTTAGTATCTTTTCGCGAAGTCAACAATATTCACGGAAACAAACCAAGTTTGCACAAGAAAACATCCTACAGCCTACTAAAGTTGGCGCTTTATGAGACAGGAGAAAATTACGATATCAATCTATTCCCCTATACAGAAACAGGGTGTCCGCAGTCATATGCAAGTGAGACAGGTCGGGTATTGTAAACAGTTTATTTGAATAAACTCTGAATAATAGACTAGTTTGAAAACGAGCTTTGCCGATACTGTCCGCCGACGCGACGCTAACCAATCACTACTACAACCACGCAACTGACTCGATCTGTGCCATAGTAAATCTTGGAAACAACAAGTGAGATTTTGTGGAATGATACGAGGACGCGTTTCTTGTTTAGTTGTAGATGATGCACTTGCGCTAAGGCTTTCTATAGCAAGATGTACATACAATATAACAATGTAGAGCCAACTTTTTTAAAACGAGTAACTACTTAGAAATGTTGCTAGTTGCAAGTCTAAATAGTTATACTAAGTGGTTATTAAATTATTGGGCGTTATGATAGATTATCAGTTGGGAAGTCCATATTGAACACATAGTTAAGAAATTAACCAGGTTTATCTTTGCTCTGCGTAGATTGAGGAATATCGCTTCCAGGCAAGCAGCGGTTTTGGCATTTCATGGCCATATAATGTCCAACCTCCGCTATGGCATCATCTTATGGGGCAATTGCAAAGACATTAACAGAGTTTTCAAGCTCCAGAAAAAATGTGTAAGGGCCGTCTGTGGCGCCCGAAGTAGAGACTTATGCCTGCCATTGTTCAAGGAATTACTTACAAATACTAACGGTCCCCTCTTTATATGTACTTTATGTCACTTGAAGATATTTTTATTGAGGGGGTACTTTTACAGTATTGACGAGATATTTGCAATTAAACTGTTTTTACAAAATTATCTTATGTAACTTTACACATTAATGATGACATTTTTATTACTTTATGTGTATTTTTTTTTTGTTTTTTGGTTTAAGTGTATTTTTGGAATTTTATTTATTGACATGTCCAGGTATTATGTATGTGCATGTATTAGTTTGTAAGATTTTTCTAACACAATATCATATTGTTATAGAAATAAACAAATGAATGAAATGAAATGTATATGAAATCTGTCTTTATGTGAAAAAAAATCTACACAAGTTTAAAATACAAAAAAGTAATCCGAGAATAACGTCCAAACTCCATGGATTTAATTTGTGCTACCCTATTGATCATAAAACAGCTTACTTTAAAAAGAGTGTATTTTATATGTCTGTTCACACATTCAACCACTTGAACAACCTACTTGAACAACCTGCCTTTGGACGTAGACTTTATAAATGGTGCTTAGACAAAGCTTACTTTATAAGATAAGCGACCACTTTATGTCGTCGAGCAATAATTAGTACCTATGACACATTATTTATTAATTTACTTATTGTATTGACATAGCTAATCATTTTATTCGCATTACATGTAATGGCATGATATTTGGATAAGTATTTAGCTGTAAGATTAGTTTTAGTATTAATATTGTACGCCGCATCGCGGTTGACTGTAATGATTCTACCCTGACATAATTTTAAGATTTGTCTGATCAGTCTGCTCAAAAAGCAGATCGAAAAACGGCCTGAGCATATCTTGTTAAAACAACACATACATACATATTTACAATTTCCCGAAATTTTTCTAGGTTTATAATGGCTAGGTTAATTATGAATCTTGTCTTTCCGAATTGCTGAAAACTATAAGTACCTACCTAGTAGATTTTTTATGCATAAGTAAGTACAACTTACAAAATTATACAAGGCATCCTAGAGTTACCTACCTTTTAGTTTTCTTTTGAATTTATCTTTTCACGCTTTCAATTAGCTAAACACTCGCCTTAAAAAAACAGATGCCTTGAGTTCAGACTTGGAAGTGGCCTTAAACTTTACGAATACTTAACTATCCGTCAGTTAATTAGATTACGTAGGTACTTAGCACTGGAAAATTGTGAGTACCTATTTAACTCCGTAAGAACGTTCTTAGTACCCTCGTAAACAAGTAAATAGTCTACCCGAAGGCATTTACATTGTGATTCCGTCCAGGGCTCGGCCTTGAGATAAATAATTCGGGCGAGGACAACCAAACAAGATTTGAATAGGTCGCATCTTAGTAAATAATAGTATATACCTATATTATTTGGAGCATGAAGGTCCTGGAGGCCGAGTTTAGCTTGTCTAAAGTTTCAGTATGCGGATCACGCATCAAAATGGTTTATTTGAAGATATTTGTTCCATGAACAGATTTGCCTGCCTTAAACTTTTGTTTGGAATATTTGTGATGGCTCGTGACATGATATTTTTAACCGGCTTCATCTGCACCCTATAGTCCTTTTTAGGGTTCCGGAGGCAAATGGCAAAAAACGGAGCCCTTATGGATTCGTCATGTCTGTCTGTCTGTCTGTCCGTCCGTATGTCACAGCCACTTTTTTCCGAAACTATAAGAACTATACTGTTGAAACTTGGTAGGTAGATGTATTCTGTGAACCGAATTAAGATTTTCACACAAAAATATAAAAAAAAAACAATAAATTTTGGGGGTAATTAAATACATAGAACTAAAATTCACAAAATTTTTTTTTTCATCAAACCCATACGTGTGGATAGGTACGTATCTAAGGATAGGTCTTCAAAAAATGATATTGAAATTTCTAAAATCATTTTTTTCTAAACTGAATAGTTTGCGCGAGAGACACTTCCGAAGTGGTAAATTTGTCTTTCCCATCACGGAACAAATGGTGTTTCGGACCATTGGGAGGCATGCGCGGAGCCGAAGCCAACACGTAGAGACCCTTTTGACTCTTTAATGAAATGTAAGGGGTACACCGAGCATATGCGGCCCTTGTCCGTGTGATGGGACGCACGGAAAGGCAGCACCCGCCGGGGTGTAAGGCCTATTGAGAGTTGATGGAATCTAAAATGCACTAGGTTATTAAGCACTAAGCTATGGGATAAAAAACCGGACGCCTGCCTAATAAAACGGTATGCAATTTTATTTCCGGCAGACGGTGAGTCGCCCTCACGAGATGGGCCCCCACAAAAGCGACATCTAGGATGGCTCAAGGGCAACACCGGACCGGTGTGAGCGGCTCAGGGGTGTCGAGAGGTGTGCGCCGCTTTCTACCCAGTGGCTGTTAACAGCCACTGACAGTTTTATTATTAACATAAATTTATCATTTAATTGCAATTTTTAACCCCCTTAGGGATTGAATTTCTCAAAATCGCTTCTTATTTCTTGTAAGTACACATTACAAACGTAACCTGGTGTGCAATTTTCAACTATCTAGAATTTGCCGATTCGGCTCTGCATTGATGAGTCAGTCAGGGCACATCAGACACATTCATTTATACTATACATATATGCAGTAGCGGCAAATAATCTGTCATATTTTTTCAGATACATTTACATAATTATTTTGGTAATCTCTCAAAAACGGCTTTAGCGATTTCGATGAAATTTACAATATAGGGACGTATGAAAACGAAAATTTGATAAACCTAGGGTACTTTTTTATTTAATTATTAAAATAATAAGTTTGCCCGAATTTTCGCGGTAGCTCGGTGGGTATTAAATTGTAATTGATTCGATTGAATTTTCAAACCACAGGCTAACGATGGCGTAACATCGACCCATCTAGGTTTAATGGTTGATATGATTCGCTTTCAAGTGTTTTCAAATAAGAGATTCAATATTTATAACGTACATTAGATTGGTGTGTGTGAAGTTCCCAATCCGCATTGTGCTAACGTGGCTGCCTAATGCCACGTGCAGTGGGACGTAAGTATATCTATAATTATATGATCGTGATGATGATATAATCATTGTTTAATATAAAGTCTAATTTCACGAATTTTCGAACGAATATCTGCATAAAAATTGCAATGATTTTTTGCCGCTACTGTAGATTTATCATGAATCTGGTATAATTAGTACATGTGGTTGCACAGCTAAAATGGTCTGTATTCAGTTTCTCGTTGTCATAATATAACCGTAAAACCGTCACTTCAGAACATAAGCTTTCACGAGGATCTTTACAAAGACGTCGTAATTCATCATTTAGTCCAACTTGTGAGGGCCCTTTCAATCTAATTATTAATGCGTCACGTTACTAAACGTTTTGATCTTAAGCTAGCAGAAGACTATAGCTAGTGGAATGAAATAAATTATATTACCTTATTAGCTGTACGCTATTTGTACAGACGTTTTAAACAAGTTTGGAAACAAAAAACTGTAATAGATGTCATATATTAAAGAAAAAGTGACGATTGCCTAAAAAATATTTAATAAAATAATTGGATTTGTTCCCAAATTTATTCAAGTTTCGAAACAAATCAAATTATTTTATTAAATGTTTTGATTTGTTTTTTTTTAAGTAGTCACACTACTATATATAAATTATAAACTGTAATAGATGTCATATATTAAACGACGAACATATCATATATTATGTCAGACGTTTTAATTTTAATTACACTGAAACGCGTGAAAAACCTGTTGCGGTGGGTGAATTAATTTGTTAACGTGCATTAAATACTTTCATTTAGCAGGCGTATAATAAGACAATATCATATTCAACGAATGCAATGTGTTGTTCCGATTGAGAGGTAACTAAAACTTAAGTCATTGTCATTATTAATGTTCCTAGGTTCCTACTTCGTCACATACCCTGAATATGGGAGTAAAATGGGGTAGTTAATTTAATTGTTTTAACAAAAGTAACCCTTTATTAAAACAAAAATCAGTATCACTTCTGGGAACTACTTTTTTATAATATTATGAAACCTATTATTTCAAAAAAAATTGAACATAACGTCTTGCACGTTACTTAATGATAAGTAGATGTGAACGTGTAACTACTACTACAATACTATAATTACTGTGTAGTGTGTACTATTTATTCCACAGATAATTAAGCAAGTACCGCTGGTACATGAAGAAATGACGTGATTGTAAACACATAAAGTTCTGTAAACTATAATCTACATAAGCTACTAATAGATGATCTAGTACCTGTAATAATTATTGCTCAGATAAAAAACCAACGAATGAGAGTTCTTAACTCACCTGTAGCTCTATTTGATAAAGTAGCCTTATGCAAAATTTGTTACTAAGGGCCACTTGCACCATCCCACTAACCCGCGGTTAACCGGTTAAACCGTTAATCCAGTGTCAAATTGTACTGGTAACCATGGTAACTCCAAGTTTATCCGGTTAACCCCGGTTTAGTGAATGGTGCAAATGGCCCTTACCAAATAAGCACAAAAATACTGAAAAATATGGTTCGAGTGCATTTAATATGTTTAAAGTGCAAAAAATATGGTTTGAGTGTCTTTAAAAATAACATAGGACAACCTGTTGAGTGCACGCAACGCATGTCTATAGCCAGCCTAGCTTCGTGCGAACCACTCGCGCAAGTAGCGGCCATGTTCGCTTCTCCATGTAAACTATTGCTCATCGCGATAAGATAATGTTGTGCGGAATCATGAATTATTCCACTCTGGCGTCGCTGCAAAGTACAGAAATATTTTCTCAGTTGCCTGTAGGTACCTAATCTATGGAAGTAAGCGGATCACGTCGGCTTATTTGTGTTTGTTATGAGATCGCAGCCCCTTGGCGCCACAGTGCAGTTGCATAGACTAGCTTTTGTGCGGAAGAAAACCGAAATTATGCCTTTGCCGGTGTATGTTTTTGTTTAGAGAGCAATGAATAGTTTAGTATAATTAAGAATACCTGAAAGTGTTCCCTAGTAGGATTCTTAAGTTATCATTTTCCTTCTTTATGCTAGTGATTTCGCGCTCGGTTCCTAATGGAGCTCAAGGTCCGCTTTTGTCAACCTAATCCAAACGGTTGGCATTGTGTTTACGGAATCGCTCGCTCGTGTTAATATTGATACCCGAGCAAGCAAGATTTCAAAATTGAACCACGAACGTAGCGAAGAGCGTAGTTCGAAAGGTGGAATCTTGAGCGTTGCGAGGGTTTTAAGGCACGAGGGTTAAACAAATTTTGCCACCGAGTGAAACACAAAAAATCAAATATCAAACAAAATCAAAGCAAATCAAATCCAAGTGAACGTTATTAAATATTTATCATTCAAATTCATTCAGCAATTCTACCCGCCAACATAATTCCAAACAACTCATAATTTGCATTCGATTACTTTGCCACACACGTGGATAAAACGCAACTTTCTCATTAGTTTTTGAACAATCAATAGAGCCTTCATCAGCTGGTGTGGTGAAAAAAAATTATACATATGTTGTATGATTATCTTTATACCCTCTGTTTACAATTTTACCAGATTTAGTTAGAAGTGCATACCTAGACCACAATGTACAACAAAACACTGTCCAGCAGCACCGATTGGGTTCGGCAATTACACCTGAATTGTCCGTACCATGTTGGCACTGCAAGCAATTCCTCGCGTCCGCATTTTTCAATGAAACATCTGTATTCGACTCCTGGCCTGTACTGCAGTCGCCCTGCATTGCCCTTTCTATTGTGCAAACAGAACTAGTTCAAACCGGACGCATCTAGATTGTCTCTGAACAATATTTACTGCTTACTTACTGTCCCAACCTCATTCTTTAAACAAGCTCATTGGAAACTCAAGCTTTAATTCTTTGGACATAAGATTGATTTCAATAGTCAATGTTAATATGATGTAAGAGCTGCGGAAAGTAAGAAGTGGATATCGGAATTTATATTCCCCCGAGTAACCTTGATAACTTTAACAAGCTACCGATGTTAGAACAATGATATATTCCTCGTATTTGCCTATTAACAAGGCTTTATATTTAAATAAATAACTTAGTGTCAATATTTATGTGGTAAATTATTTTAAATTCTGGTGTGGCGTAAGAGTTTCAAGATTCATAAGATACTGTCATTATTTAGAACCGTGTTCCAGGATATCCAGGAGTGTCCAAATAGGTACCTACAAATCTGACAGGACAAAAAACGATCTTATTGACCTTTGGGATGTTCCTTTTATAAAAAAAGACAAGTGCGAGCCCGATTGTAACAAATACAACTCGTACATTGGTGTCTCATGTACAAACGAATGGGATTTATTTATACGTTACCCTTGGTTTTAAAGTTCTCACTAAATCATTTTATTACTTAGTAAAAATATTTTATGTGAACACTACCTATCAAAATGAGATTAAGTACCCACTCAGGAAGCGTATTCTAATTTTAAATAATGACATGTTAAAATCGATCTTAGGGCGTCGGGATGTGATTTATAAGTTGATATCTGGTTGTAGAAATGTTACTTTTGATTTTGACAGATTATATCCATAACAAATCTAGAGATCGAACGCATAATACGCATCTCTTTCGCTCAATATCAATAGTGCGAGACGTTCCGAGATTTATGATATATCAAGTTACACATATAGATTACATGACTAACTTTACTGGTTGAGTATCCACAGTTTTTTTACCATACTAGGAGCCCTAGACAGTTTGAACCCGCGCGAACACTTCAGTAATAAAATATAATAGTGACAATTGATTGATGTAGCCGCTATTAGTTACTATTATATCGCCCCGCAATAAATAGCTATCTAGTGCCAATATTCTAGCACATTCCACTTGTTAGTTTTTGTCCATTGCATTGTATTCTTTGGCCATCTTGCAAGAATACCGAGAAAATTAGTGGAACTGCCGGAACTTTCCCATCGCATCAGCTTGTAAGTTTTTGCAAATTAAGTTTATCATTTTTTTCCTTTTCAAGAATCTCTCTGGCTTTGTTCCCCAGCTCCATGTTAAAATAGAAGTATAAGTCTGATGGATTAATTTTCTTGCAAAAAAATACATCTAGGTCAAAATTAGAATTCCTGAATAATAAGTACAGTCGTAAGTAGCATTTGTTTTTATGGCATAATCATGGGATAAATAGTCGTAATCTACATATTAGAAAGTAGTTCTTTATCAATTTTATCATACAGATACCGTGATTGTATCAATATAATTTCATGATGGTTAAACAGAAACATAGACATAACTATTTAACTTGACAACTAAACTATGGAAATAAATTAAAATTATTTTAGTTTGCACCTAAAAATCACTTGTCATCTGATGTAAGCATGTTGAAATAATAAACTTATTTCAAAAAGTTCGGTCGTGAGCCTACGATTTTATTTCCTTCAATCGGATAACAATAAATAAAATCAGTGTGACTACATAATAATGAACGAATATTAATATAAAAACTACATATTGGCATGGCGCGCTTCCAACTGAAATTTCAACTAAAACAAAAATATTTACACAGAATATAGCTTCGTATACCTAACGCAAAGATGTCGATTAAGTGTTCGTGTTCATTTCTAACACGTGTTCTCCAGAATAACATGTATAAACAACGATATTATACTGAAAAGCATCATCGGATTCATTTTATGTCCAACGCCTTGAATCCAACGAATAAAACTTGTATGTTATTCTCAGTACGCGAATCGTAACTACAGAACGTGCACACGATTCTGTAAGCTTGGTTATCAGATGTTTTTACTTTTAGAGAATAGTTTGGGAGAATATACGGACATGTACCTATTAGAAAAATACTTACCTAACAGGCAATATCTCGTACCTATGCTAATGCTTAATGGTACCAGAAAGTCACAACACTTTCACTGACCACATTCATTAATATATAGGTATAGGTAATGCCTTCATAAGAATGTTAAATCCCAATAATATTAAAACTGATGGCTGATGGGGCAGAAAAGTTCTTGTGTGGAGACCACGTACCGTAAGACGGAGCGTTGGAAGAAGCTCCTAGACTACATGTACCGACGCGGTAAACCAATGGATGATCGATCGTTGTGGTGCTCATTGGGTGGTGCCTTTGTTTGGCAGTGGTCGTTTTTAGCTGAAATGATGATGGTAATATTAGTTATCCATTAAATTCCATAATACTTACTTATGAATATGTTCCAACTTGCATAGCAAAGTAGGTAAGACAAAAGTAAAACCGACTTCAAAAAGGATAAAATAAAATATCATCCCGTTTTATATGCGCTAGCTACTGAGTGCTGATGCGTTTGAAGTCGATGCCAAGCCAAATCATAAAAGCGTCAACACGCCGTCAACCCGAAAGCTAACCCTGGTGTAGTTCTATAAGAAAGAAAGAACCAGTATTGTAACTATTTGGCTTAGCACAGACTTCAAATGTATCAGTAGCTAGCGCATATAAAACGGGATGATATTTTATTTTATCCTTTTTGAAGTCGGTTTTAGTTTTTTAAAGATTAATTTTATTTTTTCATTTTTAGTTTTTCTTACGAGTGATGCATCATTCTGCAAGACACGTTCCTGTCTGACCAAACTGTCATGTCACTAAACACTAAGCGCTTTGGGTGTGTTCCAAGTTTCAAGGTCTGGATCTGAAGCCATCATTATTTGAGGAGTTGGGCCTCGTGGAACCTATCATCAGAACTAGACCTTAACACAAATGTTTCTTCAGAAGTTACTTGCTTAACAAACATAACCAAGAGGTCAAATCGCCAAAAGTGAAATATGCGATGTTAAAGAGTATAAAGAGTCCCGTTCTGGTCGTCATCAGCAATTCCATTTCATCAAATGGCACTGCTTTGGATGAAAATGCTTGGTTTGTTGATGAAAATACTAAAATCGCTATATGTATGCCTTGTTTTCAGGAGTTCCCTGGAATCCTCATAGATCCCATCGTCTGAACTGAGTTTTGACAAAAACGGAAACAACTATATAGTATTCAATAAAATAAAATAAATCCAAATCGGTAGAAATGACGGTTCTAATAAGGTAACATACGTACAAAAAAACCGGTCGATTTGTAATCTCCTTTTTTGAAGTCGGTTAACATAAGGGAAGTTTTTAAAATTTTAAACGTTTTTTAAAATCTTTGACCTGGTAAGCTAATGGTTATCAAACGTTTTAAAAACTTTAAATAATTTTAAACAAAGAATGAAAAGAACATTTTTCAGGCAATCTCTAATTAAATTCATGGCGCGCCAGTAGGTGCTTGAAAGCTATATGATTACGTATACGTTTCAGGTTATAAAAGCTGAATTACACACGTTATGTAAATAAGCCATCACCTAATACTCCACACGGCCAACACGAGTAATGGATTGCTACACCAATATGCAAATCATAATATTTCGCCATTATTAAAATGTAAAAGTTCCATAAGGACCATTATGCTGAAGTATTCTGTAGGGTTGAAAACTTGCCGGTTATTTTTATTTAAATAAACAATCGTAAGGTACTCGCAAGTATGGTTCTCGCTCCCCTACTTTTCAAAGCTCTTTTAAAACGCTTTCAAAATATTGAAAAAAAAAAACTGGCCAAGTGCGAGTCGGACTCGCACGCCGAGGGTTCCGTACAAATTTAACTTTTTATTTTTTTACAAATTCATAGTTTTCAGATTTTTCCCTGTACTTGTAGTGTAAGATGATATTACTTGCCAAATTTCATGGTTCTAGGTCAACGGGAAGTACCCTATAAATTTTGATTCCCTTGTGAGTCGAAATATACGTTTTTTGCGGCATAAATCTTTTTTTTTTACGTTAACTTAGAAGTTTGATTATTTCACAGCTTCAATGGGCTGTAGATCTGAGTATATGGTTTTAATTTAAACTCGATGCATCGACGTATTCTCGAGAAAAAGGGTATTGACAGACAGACGGACGGAGGGACAACAAAGTGATCCTATAAGGGTTCCGTTTTTTCCTTTTGAGGTACGGAATTAAATCGCGCATATTGTTCATATATATCTTTATTTGATAGCTCGCATTGTTTAATAATTAATTATGATTCACTGATAAATTATGCAAATTAAAATATTCATTTGAATTCAGTAAAAATGACATACAGCTCTTATTAATACATAACAATCCATTAACGCGGCACTCTAGTTTATATTATCTAATTGGCTTCAAATCAAATAACGTACAAAATAAACCACGCAATTAGTGGTTGCCAGCCCTAGTTGTTGGTAACGCGTAAACACAAGTCGCTAACGAACCGGAGCGGCCCCTGCACAAATTTGCAATTTCGATTGCTTGCGTGCGCCACCTGCATAGCACCCGCATATGAGTGTTGCCGCTTTAAAAATGCAAAACGGCGCTATAACACTTTACATTGATTAGGAGCCTTTGATAAAAACGTCTAGCTTTTTGAAGTTCAAGTTAATGCTGGAGTAACGTCTGGTTTCATTATAAAAGGGGGCTAAGATGACCATCGTTTGCGAGTAGTAAACAAAACGGTAATGTCTCTCTATCTCTCTTCCATAATAGTGCGATAAAGTGATGCGTTTCGTTCGCTACGGCGTAAACGATTGTCATATTAGCTAGGCCTCCAGGGCTCGAACTATTAGTGCCAGTGACGGCAAACCACACAGGCGATTTCAAATAGTCTTTTCTTGAACAATACCACTTATCAACCTCTTTCAACTCTAACCTAACCCTCAACCACAACTAACCTTTCATCAACTAACTATCGCGGTAACCGAAGACAATATTCTCTTTCATTAAATTATATCGCCACTTGAAATGAGCAGTACATAACGTCTTTGACTGACATTGTTATTAAATTAACGGGGGTTAAGTACCTCTGCTGTTATTAAATGATCATACCTTACGGATACCTAATAAGTTTTGTAAAACTTAGTATCTACTACATCATCCTGTATGCAAAATTTCAATCATAAACTAGAAATTATTCGATTTAATGATACCTTTTCGTACTCGTATTGCTGTATATATACCCTATTTATGCGAATGCCAAATTTTTTTTAATACAGCTGCTCAAAAAGTGCTACTTTACGTAGCTGTTTAGCGTGCGGAAAGTTGGTTTTCGCAAACTAGTGCTTTTCACTTTTCCAATTTTTTAAAATG
This sequence comes from Cydia strobilella, assembly GCF_947568885.1. NCBI lineage: Eukaryota > Metazoa > Arthropoda > Insecta > Lepidoptera > Tortricidae > Cydia > Cydia strobilella. Next base: position 16,189,676 of record NC_086043.1, read on the forward strand.
TAAGTATACTTGTTCCAATTCATGACTACTTTTGATGAGTGATGTCAATATTAGTTTCCTTTAAACGTCGTAATCAACATAAAAACCTACTGTTAATGTAAGAATACGAAAAATATACATATTTCATATTTTATTGCTTACCTCTTCATAACACGTTTATTTTTTAATATTGAATATTGAAAAACCGTTTTTAATAAGTTGTCTGAATGGAACGAAATAGCTATGGAAGGTAGAGGTAGGAATAGCTGCCGAAACGCCTGTCAAAGAAGAGGCGGTTTTTTTTACTGCAAGCATGTTTTAAGTTTCCAATGGCAACATTCGATATTGTTTTTATTTCTTACTTGATGTTTTTCTTATTTTTTCGCAACTGTAATAAAAAACGTCGTTCGATACACGCGTGCGGAAATGTCATTCTTCACTCGTCCAGAGTCTTGCTACTCGCCTACGGCTCTTGGCAAGATATCTCGGTACTCGTGAAGTAATGACATACTTTTCGCACTAGCATCGAAATATACTATTACCGTACTTCAAAAGACACATTTACTAATTTTAGGTTTTATCTTAGGTCGTTGCATTAAAGCAACTTCACTGATTATTTGTCTAAACAAACTCTATATAGCGACACTCAAGGGACCGGATGTTTTTTGACGCTATGCTATAGTTTTCGTTATACAAATAGAGATAAATTAGTTTTTAGAGATAAATTACTTAATATTAAAGTAAAGCAACTATACCAACAATGTCGACGTTATTGGGAGTGAATCGTTATATTGAGTGACGTCATAAGGAGTTTACACTGTACGTATAAGTTTGTTGTTGTTATACAAGACTTTATAGCACACAATGTGCGCGTAGCAACCGCCTTATAGGTTGTAATAAAGTTAAAGTCGTAACATCTCACAGTTTCCACTTACCAGTCGTCTGTAAATGTCCCGGTAAACCTAAAATGTTGCAACATTTACACTTCTAAGAGGATTTCATTCATAAACAAGTTCGTTTTTCGTCGCTTTGATAAAATCGTAAAATGATTTTTATGTGATCGAACATCACCTCTCCAGTAGGATTTTCTCACAATGTTCTTTTTACGACTTGAATATAAAATCAGCTGTAGGTGTGTTCGATTTTGCTGTAGATAGCTATTGTAAGTGAAATAGTGTATATATATTTATAGTCAGTAGAACTGACTCAAGAGACCATCATGTTCTCGCTTGATTGTATTGTTTTAGTTAATTTTAGTTTTGGACACTTAGAGACCTTATACACCTCTAAGATTTTATTATGTTTTAAATTTATTTTATATGTAATAATACCTTTATTTTTAATGATTCTGACAGGTAGAGACCTTTACATCTCTATGTCAATTTAAATTTGTAATTTAGTTATTTATAGGTAGGCATACTTCTTACGAATTATGTTGTGATTATGTGGCGCTATGCCGTCTTTAATGTAAAATACTGAATTAATTTACTTCATATATATTAATACAGCCCGGCAACTTGAACATGTCATGCTCGCTTAAAAGTCTTTGTTTACGGTGGCGTAGTTGATCGGGTCGCCACTTTCCCGAATGAAGGTTGAGGGAGACGATGGCTGAGATACGCGTCATACTCATGAACGGGTGCTGTTTGTGGAGACCGGTCTGTTTAAGTTTACACGGGCTTCATTTTACCTATGTAACTTTACTTTTGAGTGGCATTAACGTGAGGCACTTCATTCGGTTCTTGTCTGTTTGTCTGATTTAATATCTTGTCTTTTTATTAATTATATAACAATTCAAGTCTTGGAGACCCTTTACATCCCTGGATAATTTTATGATCTTTTTTATTATTATATACATTTTATCTCTGACACCTAGAGACTTTTACATCTCTAAACAATTTTAGCACTTCTGTTGTTTGTATAGTTTTGTTAGTTTTTTTTGTAATTTGACATTTATATTTATGTTGTAATTTTGGATTAATTTTATTGTTTGTAAAAATTGACATGTAAAAGTGCCCCTGTGGCCTATTTGCTGAATAAATGTTTGATGTTTGATGTTTATCGTATGAGTGCTGTCAGGATTTAATAATAAAAAAATTAAATACAAAACCAGCATCAGGTTACAAAATATTTTCAGTGCAATTTTTTGTTCTACATGTCTTAATATTTCTTCTTTTTGAACTTAACCTAAATACTCTGTACTACGAGTGTAAGAAAGCGCTCTTCAATCTATAAAATTGTAAGTTGCCATGCAAGGGCTGTTTCCTTGACACCTACAGGACTTTTTACTCACGTACACAACATAGAACTAGTTCGAACGATCACAATACTACAGTAAGCCCAAGAATGCCCGTCGAGTAAAATAGTTACGAGTGACGTGACGTGCAAGCCTGCAAATAAAACTAATTACTAATTTAGAAACATTTATTGGCACTCGGCGTAAAATTCTTATTCAAAACATATTCGTTAAAAATGGTGTTAAAGCTTTCCGCAACATATCAATCAACAAAGACACATGTGCACAAAAATTACGGTTTCCACACAACCACTCGGTCGTTTTGCAAGTTTAACAATATTTCAGTTTTGCCGTCAAACTCATACGAACATGCCAGTTTTATTTCATCGCCGGTGCACGATCGACTGCCGTCGTTTTATTTGCCATAACGCTATTTCATACAGCTCTCCGACATTTTTTTTGTAAAATCAATAACAATATACGGCAATGGAATATTGATACAATTATTATAACTTACTATGCAACGACCAGTTAAATACCAACATCTAGTTGCAACTATTTGTGATTATATTTATATTAACTATCAATAAGGGAATAATGGATGGACAGTAATAGTTATTTGTGCAACAAGAGAGGAAAGTTGGTTTTTCTTGCGAGTGTTTATTTTGAATCCCGAGAAAGCGAAAGAAACAAAGTGCGACTTTCCTCACTCCAGGGAGTGAAACAAAGTAGCTTTTAATTTAGTGAAGGCCATACATAATTTTATATAAAAAATAATTGTGTGTATTATTCTGTGTAATTCGAAATACATTTTAACCTTTAATATGTCCTCACTACTGAGGTGAAATAGTTATTTGTGCAACAAGAGAGGAAAGTTGGTTTTTCTTGCGAGTGTTTATTTTGAGTCCCGATAAAAGCGAAAGATCCTATAAGTGAATCACGAGCGAAGCGAGTGATTCTAAGGTAGAATCTTGAGCGTAGCGAGGGACTCAAAAACACGAGATGTAAAATAACTTTGCTCTCGTGTTGCACACATGATTGTTTACCTCAGTAGTGAGAACATATTAAAGGTTAAAATGTATTTCGAATTACACAGAATAAACAGAAAAAAAAAAGTATTATAATATGTACGATACGATACGATACGATACGGTACGGTACCGTACCGTACCGTACCGTACCGTACCGTACCGTAGTATGAAGTTCATGGCCTTCACTCAATTAAAAAGCTACATTGTTTCACTCCCTGGAGTGAGGAAAGTCGCACTTTCCTCACTCCAGGGAGTGACGAAAGTAGGCTTGTTCGAGCTGCTGAGGTGAAAAATTATGTGTGCAACACGAGAGCGAAGTTATTTTACATCTCGTGTATTTGAGTCTCTCGCTACGCTAAAGTTTCTAACTTAGAATCACTCGCATTAGGTGTTTCAAATTAAAATGTGGTTTTATAATATTAAAATTCTTAAATTTATTTTAGGGGTTTTAAAATAATTGTTCAACATATTATTATTATTTTTTATAAATATTATGGGGCGATCTTACACAAATCGACCTAATCTCAATAGGGCTTGTGTAGTAGGTAACTACTAAAACATATGGACTTAACCCTTAGGTGCATACGGTATCAAAAATGATACCTTATCTTTTTTCCACACCAACATTCATATTTTTTTATCATCACGGTTTATTGACCGAAGTTAGATACCTTTGCTCCAATACTAATTAAAAAAAAACTGGCAACCACATAGTGCATCCATTTTTAAACTAAACGTCAAAAGTGTCAATTTGTGCGGTTACTTTTTCCGACAGTGAATTTTGTAAGTTTTAATTATTGTTTATCTGGTGAATGCCGTGATATTTTGAATAGGAAAAAACTGTACAAGTAAGGTTGGTATTCATATTTATCTTACATAATATGCATTTTTGTTTGATTTGTATTCTTTGAAATATTTTTTTTAGTTTTAAGTTGGTATCAAAAACGATACTCCATGTGATAACGTCTTTTTTCGTCGTATCAAAAACGATACTCCATGCAGTCTGCTCTATTTTTCTACTTGCACGGCTTGTGACATTTTTTGTATTTGTTTGTATTTTACTAATATTTGGCATGTAGTTTGGGTGTGTATATGAGTTTTTATTTTTTCTACAGCAAGGTTCGTCATAGAGCATTATAAGATAAGGACATAGAAGAATTATTTGGTACAGTTAGAAGGTGGAGAAATATCGGAAGACGATGCCGAGTCTGACGGAGATGATCTCGAGTTTTATCCGACTCTCGAAGAACTGCAAGCATCTCTTGAGGAAGATGAAGAAGGAACGTGACGAAGAAACATTCTACAACATATGCCTTCACGCGATATAGAGTTTGACGGAATTGGGCACATTCAAATAAAGGGAGATAAGGGGATGAAAAGTCAAAAGGGTTGCAAACTACTCAGCAGTGTACAGTGCAATAAGTGTAAGTTTTTTATGCTCGAAGAAGAATTCTGACTGTTTTAATGACTTCCATTTGTAGTTAACGTTTTTCTGATTGTTTAAATTCTTTATTTAAAGTTGATTATTAAAATATCTTTAAAATTACAAGAAGTTTTTTTTAGTGCTTACTCCATGGAGTATCAAATATGATACCAAGGAATTTTTTATAAAAAAATAATTAAAATATGACTATATATTTTTTTTACTATTTTTCCCATCATTGACGTACATTTTCTAATCACATATATTTTTTTTGCAAAAAAATATTAAATCATGCACCTAAGGGCTAAATCAATGCTTAATTTATTACACTACTGCAGCTATATATAAAATATTATCTCGTAGCGCTAAACATGATAAATAGATACGTCGCAGGCAAGTTGTAAGATTCGTCATTCTAATTACAAACGTGCAGGGCTGAATTTATTTAAAATCGTGCCCGTAAAGCGTACTCGAACTAATTTGCTTGATGGAATTCATTTTATTTTAAATTTATTTTTATTTCTTCAATACTAATAAATGAACTATACAATGTATGAAATTAAGAATTATTTCTTGTCTGTTGTGTTGTTGTTATATTAGTACATTACGATTCAATTTAGAAAAGGAGGAAATTCGCAACGAGTGGCGATAATTTAAAACACGATCGAAGGGAGTGTTTTAACCCGACACGAGTTGCGAATTACCTTTTCGCACGTGTATTGTACAACGTTTTACAGTACATATGGCCCTTTAAATTCTCCACATACGCACGTATAGTGCTAGTTATCGCAGGGCGGTAAATTAGCACCATATATGTACTTTAAAATAATACACATATCAAATAACCTATCTGATTCAAATACGTATAAAAAACGTGGCTTAATGCAAACTGTAATGAGTTAATGCAATGTAGATGAATACTTGAACTTGGTAAGGGTTTAATTAATTTTCATGGAGGTTTAAAGATAGTCAATAGATTAGATAAATATATTTATACTGCTAGGCTGAAATTGAAATAACAACATATGAACGAAAATTGAGAACAAACACGGTTTTCCAAAACTAAACAAAAGTGCTATTTTACAAAATGTAAATCATATCTAACTAGGGATAAACTAAGTAACAAAATAATATATAGTATCTCATTGTTATTTTATTATTTTAAAAGCATTCTATTGTACAATATGTTATCCAAGCTAATAAAAAGTAAATAGAAGCACAATGATAATGTAATCGTGACCACGAAATCGATGACAACGACGACTCATCTATTAGCTGGGTTTCGGTCTGCGATACAGTTAATTAAAATCCAATATTGTCCAACCAAAATTGATTGCCACGAAGCACTGGTCGCTAAACTAAGCAAGACGTGCTGCGATTATGTTGTTTTGTTGGAATAAAATGTACACTGGGTGAAGTGGGGTGTCAACAATCAATGCTTAAGAAATATCGAGTAAAGTTTATTATTCTCTCAAAATAATTTGTAATTGACACGAATTATAATTACAGGATTATTAAATGTTTATTTGAAGTTTTACGGTTACGAAAACAAATAAAATAAAATAAATAAATACAATATTATACAATAACATTTACATATAATATTAATTGATATTTATTTTGGCTCTGCGGAATATTATAAAACTGAGTCTCGTTATAAATCAAAATAATGTTTACTAATCATAGTTTAAACCAGTGGGTAAACACTTGCCAAGTCGCACTCAAATCATTTTAAGCGATTCAAGAACGATATGCATGACAGGAGCTGTGATTTAAGGGGCCTTGAAATAACTTTGTTTCCCTACCTAAAACCTCACTTCTTTTATTAGCGAAATCGTTAACGAACCTTGCATTCTTATACATTTATGTTTTTGGTGGGATTGTTTATATCATTATTTGATTCATAGGTTTTAGATATAATAAACCCAAGTCGCACTACGCACTTGTAACAAATTGTAGGTAACTCGTAATGTAGGTATATTTTTCATTTTATTTACGATTTGGAAAACTTTTGAGCTTTTGTTTCAAGAAATTATTTTCGGTTTTCAAGCCTCAGGCTGTGCTGTGAAAATATATGGCGCAGACGTTTAGAACATCAAATACTTTAAGGAGCTCTTAAATGTACTTTTTCAAATCCACACAGTTTATTCGGCGCCATTTATTTTAGTTTAATAAAATTGACGCAGCCTTTCCTAGTATTCCCCTGTAAAACACTCGCTAAATCAATAGCCTGAGGCTTTACATATCCTTCTGAAACTTACCAATTGTGTGCATTAGGATTTTTAAATAAATTACAGCTGTAGGTAATAGCGTTTCATTAAATATTTGCACATAAATTAACTCCCACACTAGAAACGTGCATGGTGCTTTCCCATTGTCGGGTTCTTCAAATGAATAATATTACTCTTGCTCAGGTATAATATTAGTACCTATCGTGTAGCTTCTACTTAGCAATTAAAGTTGTGTACTAGCTAACAGAAGACGCCTACACGTTTACACTTTATAAATATTGTAACCATTAACCAGTGTGAGACAATAAAACTATAAAATAATACTTTTTCTACTCGTCGACTGTAATGGTTGAATTAAGATTTCGTATACCAAACTGTAATTGGGTAATTTTCATGTATGGGCTTCCAACTCAACTTAACTTACCTTAAGTTACCAATTGGAAGAGCGAGGCTTTCTGATACAGGTGTACACTACACCTACTAGAAGGTCTCAACCCCCTGTATTATGTATTACTTACTTTAGATTGATTGAAATAAACAATTTATAATTTATAATTTTAATTTGTAAATTAAATTTATAATTAATTTATAATTAAATTTATAATTAATTTATAACTATAATATTCATTTTGAAACGGTTTAGTCAACTATAATGAAATTGACCAATCACAGCTCGCCATAATAGAGAAAAAACTGTCTAAAAGTTGAATATAATCAAGCTTTTTAATCTCGTACCCAACAAGGCCACTCAGCAAGCTTCGTGGCCTTAACACGGTACTCGACTGAAAAGCTCTCCATTATATCACGTTTGTATAAAATACTATTTTAGGTCGGTGAGAGGTGTGTCAATAAAATGTTTTCAGTCACAATGGATTTGGAGGCATCCAAAATTGAATTGAAATTTCTATACATTTTTAACAATCGTCCTCCATTCTGCCATTGACCCGGGCCGGCTTGCGTGCTGACAGCCCCTTGTGCATACAAAAAATGCTATAAAAGCTCTAGAGTGTAAATTTACTTATGCCCTTGTGGAGAACTGGTAGCGCGCAAATTAATCCAGCAGACAATACTGACCGTGACGCAACGCAGTGTTTGCAGAGACAATAACAAATTATTCATACTCGGCGATGGAATGTAAACAGAATATGATTGGCTATTAGCATGCGGGTTCCAGGCCTGGCCTCCTGGGACCAAGGGAAAGGTCTACGAGGGATCATCTCCCCATACTATTAACAAGTAGCCACCGCATCCAACTTTGTTCATAGCGTATTCCAAACTTAATTTAATTAATTACGATCCCCTTGGTGAGTCCATTTTCCTGAATATTATTTCATATTTAGGGGCCATATAAAACTAAGATCAAACGTGGGCTAATATTACCGCTATAAGAAAGTAATGCCCTCGGGTTTATATTTTGTAGAGTTAAAATTCTGATTTAGAATTTATTAAACTGGAGAGCTTTGTGGGTTTTGATATTCACTAAGGTCATTACATTATACATATAATATCTTGTTATTTATTTATAATATCGAGTTCATACATTAGCCACCAAGCGCAACGCAAGCAGCAAGTAGCCAATGTATGAACTCTCAATAAACACTAATCAATGTATAAACATGCCCCAGTGTGAGGGCCAGCCACACTTGTCCCTCTGCCACACTTAACCGTATTGACCTTAGATTATTCATATCTGAAATTGTTTCATTAAAAATAAATTAATTTGTATTTATTTAAATCAGTTTACCTAATTTACTTTACTAAATAAACAACCTACTGTATTCCTAAATGCGTATTAATAATGAAATGACTATCCAGAAAAAATACAAGGATTTGATTCAAAAGATTTATTTGGTTTACAAGATCCTGTTTACATTTCCTGCAAGTAAAGTAACAAAACGTAAAAGAGACAAATTGGATGTCTGGTCGAAATAAACTTGGGGTTAATGTGATATAGTAACTTAATTATGTAGTTAAAAACTCGGTAGACGGGTAATAAATTAAATAAATATTCTTTAAAACTAATATCCAGTAAATAACACACGTACACGTGACGCATTTTGCGGGACTATTAACCCTTAAATGCATAATGATGTATATATGCATCGTATATTTGATGGTCCGTGGCTCAATATGCAGCTATCCAAAATCACATTTATTACTTTTATACAGCATGACACATCTATTTCAATTTATTAAAAAGTTATACAAAAAATCATGCATTTAAGGGTTAAAGCGTTCCGACCACTGGCGGCGGCGTTCGGTTGGATTTTATTGATCATTATTCATTATAAACAGCGACATAAACTGACCACCGCGTGTTGTATTAAGTCGTTACGAGGGTTTATTGCTAGAAAAAAAGCAACGTTGCATAAAATTAATTACGATATTTATCATGGATAATTTACACGTGGTGAAAATAGATCGGCGCGATAGGCTGCGGTTGCAACGCATCGGAATTGCAGGACATGTTGACGGGGCTAGTTGCTAATTAAATGTAATTAAATATAAACTTGCACAATTATTATTGAGTAGGTACCATCAGCCGTAAAAGTGCATGGCGAATTAATCAGTGAATTCATTCATAATTTTTCCATGCAATTTCGCAGCTCACTGTATGTATGCACATAACTTGTTGCAAAGACAATACAAAAATTTATGTGATAACTTGATGAAATTATAGTTATAGGGGAAGGAGGGGTATGGGTATAGTGGGACATGGCTAGATTACATGAGTTGTTGAGAAGCCGGTTCAAAATGGCAATACAAATAGCGCGCAGCGATTGGTGTTTAATTAGCACGTTCTGGAGACATCGTGCGCTACATCAATATCTATGCAATGTGTGGTTAGCTATTATGTTCGTCCTGACGAACATAACCTTTGACCCTCTTTTTGTATTTTTAGGGTTCCGTACCTCAAAAGGAAAAAACGGAACTCTTATAGGATCACTCGTGCTTCTGTCTGTCTGTCCGTCTGTCACAGCCTATTTTCTCCGAAACTACTGGACCAATTAAGTTGAAATTTGGTATATGTAAGTTTGTGACCCAAAGACGGACATGTAACGTAAACAAATGAATTTTAAACATGGGGGCCACTTTTGGGGGGTAAATGAGAAAATTAAAAAATGAAGTTTTTCAAACTATATCGTGTTATATATCAAATGAAAGAGCTCATTGTGAGAATATTAAATATATATTTTTTATAATATTAGGAGAAGCAATTTGGAAGTTATTCAAAAAAATAGGCAAAAAATGACCATTCCCCCCCCTTTATCTCCGAAACTACTGGGTCTAAAATTTTGAAAAAAATACACAAAATGAATCTTTACCTATAGATTACAGGAAAACCTATTAGAAATTGGAGTCAAGCGTGAGCCGGACTTAATTACTTTGTTTTTGGTCCAACCCCTACGGGTTTTTTAAAGACATTTCACTCACGTTTCACATAAAAAATACACTGTTTAAATTGTGTAATGTACGGAACCCTTGGAACGCGAGTCCGACTCGCATTTGGCCGGTTTTTTCCTAACCATTAGGTATTGACGGTCAAGGAGGCTTGAATGACTACCTTGACGTTTTTGTGCCAAATTAAGCGTGATATTCAAAATTTAATACCAAATTGATGCGAATCGTATAGTGTTAAATAGACATTTATATTTTACATTACTCCTACATTATCCGCTCTCAGACTATCCACCCCCAGGCTTCCTAGCTTAATGCCCACTTGTAATTTAACACGTCAAGTGCATATGAACTGTGCATAGGTATGTCTATATTAAATACGTCAGTAGCCATTTGCTACACGCTACTCCATGAAGAGTGTTCAGACGTGATAGATATTTCCATAGGGACAACAATATATATAACCACTTACTAGACACCTGACGGGTACAATGATAGATATCCGAGAAGCTAGCCGAATGCGAATGCGTGATTTTTCTAAAAACAAATGGAAAATAAAAATAAAAACAAGCGGATCCGTAGGTAATTCGAAAAGTAAAAAATACTGAGATGCATATTGTTATGTGGAAAAACATACGTATTTGATACTTGTGCGTATTATAAAGAGTATGTACTCGTATGTAGTCGATGCTCTAAAAGAGTAGAAAAAACCTATGGCCATGTTCAGTGTAGGGTTCCGTTCCGTAGTTACCCATCCGCCACAATAGCTTAACCGATCAGCCGGCCTAGCCAAGGTGATAATCGCTATCGCTACGACAACGAAACGCTTTGTGTCTCTCTATCACTCTTCCGTATTAGTGCGACAGTGACAGTTGCGTTTCGATCGCTACGGAGCGTAAGCGATTGGCGTGTTGGCTACGCGGCCTGGTTCGCTATAGGTTTCATTGAAAGTCTTTACTAAGCTTGACTTGCACAATTTTTGATGTTTTTTGGACTCATGGTTCAAAAATTAGATGGGGAAGAGTGCATTTTTTTTTCTTTTAGAGCGTTTATTTTCTAAAATGATTGAAGAGGAATACAAATTTATCCTTCTTTTTCGTGTAGAGAGATACCCCAAAAACTATTTTGGATTTATTATTTTACCACATTGTCGACGTGATTGATTTATATATTCATGCCACATTGCACCTTTCCTGCGCCAACGATCACAGACACATAGTCTGACAGACAGACAGACTGTCAGACGGACACGGCGAAACTATAAAAGTTCCTAGTTGACTAAGGAACCCAAAAATCATATAAGTGGTTATTTGTTGTGTATATGTTTTTTTTACAACTCGTTGTAACCGCTGCAATATTCTGGTAATATTCGAACTCGTGTTAACGAAGCTGTGCTGCACAAATTTGCAATTTTGATTGGCGCAGAACAAAGCCGCCATATTGCTCGCTGTTAGTTGATTGTCAAATAAGTAATAATTTAATATTTCGTTTTGCTATTCGCTGTTATTTTTTAATGGTTTTTATTGTGACCCAATTGCAACCAGTGCAGGTCGCCGATTACATTCGAATATTTGCCAATTTTATCTATGAATTTTATTAAAGCGAGCTTTTGCATTTTAATACAATTTCATAAAATTTCCCTTACCACCTTGAGTCAATAATATTCATCAATATTATCGTTTTTAGTTAGACTAATAAAAATAAAACTACATAATACATTTATTAAAGAAAAGAAAAACAATTTATTTTAATATACTTAAGTACTCATATTTCAGATGTTTTATGTACAATGGGTTTCAAGTACAACAATTAGTAATTTCAGTGTCTATGTAAATAGACAATACTCGACCTACCACTAAACCACAGAATAAATAATGAATACTACTTAGATCAAGAAAATCAGTCTATTATTAGTGAACCATAAGTTTTACTTACTCGTATTTACTCTATGTAAATACGAGTAAGTAAAACTTATGGTTCACTAATTAAATAGTTCATAACACGAAGATCTCCCTCTAAATGCCAAAAATCCGGGTACCGACAATGATTGAAACCTTAAATCTATATAAATGCGTATGTTCTGACTGACTGACTCATCAACGCACTCGCAGAGCCGAATCTACCGGAGCCAGAAATTTCAAATTTGCACATCAAGTTATTTTTATAATGTGAAATAAAAAGTGATATAGAAAAAATCAAGGTTTTTAAGCTGGGGACCTGATTCGTAAAAATGTATTTCATTAAAATACAAGAAAAGTGGTGGTGGTGAAAAGGGGTGTTAAAGTTTGTTTCGGGATCAAATATTTTTTCCCCTCACTAGCTCGGAAAGTTGCCGTTTATCCTTCAATACAAGCGGGGAAAAACGCGTTTTATCCACTAGTGGGGAAAGTAATTTGACCTTGGATGGAGCGTGTTTAAGTAGCTTGACAGATAACAAAACGTAAAACGCTCATGATAATGGTTCGTTCGATATTAATTATCATTAAATAAATGGTTTGAGAATCTAATAAAAAATACCAAATTTAGCTTTATTTAATGATTTTAAGTCATAAACCTTAAAATTCCATAAGGAACGTTTGTTTTTTTATAATGATGTTAAATATAATTCTGAACGCACAAGTTGAGTCGATGCAATTTCAAAACGCATCGTTGACATTTCATACATCAGAAATGTCAACATTGTCAACAATTTTTTTACTTAAAACCTTTTCTCACCGACTCGCGTAAAAATACACAACTTCCAGAGTTTTATGTTATAATATCGTAAAGAAATGAGTGATTACAGTGATGAAGATGATCTAACGCCTGTGGATGTTGCACTTTCCTCGCTATAGTGAGGTGAAAAGTTTTGTGTTACACACGGGCGCAAATGTATTTTACTTCTCGTGTGTTGAAACACTCGCTACGCTCAGGATTCTATTTTAGAACCACTCGCTTCGCTCGTGGTTCACCTATAGAATCCTTTCGCTTGCTCGTGTTTCAATTCTACACTCGCGGGTAAAATACAACTTTGCACCCTTGTATAACAAATAACTATTTTCGAGTGATGGACTAGAAACTTCATAAAAAGGCATTGTGACAGACAAATGTCACGTGTTGTCAAATTAACTTGCACCATTCCACTAACCCGGGGTCACCGGTGCCTTTTGCTTTTAGTCGCGGGGTCGCGGGCAAATGCTAATTTAATATACCTAAATGTCTCGATAATATTATTAGTCACACTGGTGCAGTCTGAATCTGAATGGTACCTTAAACGCTTCAAGAACAAAAACAAGTACAACATGATAACATGACGCGCGCCGAGTCAATTTACTTTACAGCTCGTAAAGGATGACTACTTCTGCCACTCTCGTTTGACAATTTATGGTAAATAAGGTTTTACGCTTACGTGAATTTCCAATATGTCGTTTATATGCAGGACATAAAATGTTTTGTTACAACTACGTTCGTAGACAATGAGTGTTGAAGTCTCAGATTTGTCTGGAACTTTATTGTTCTTCGTAATTTGAATAAACATTTATTTCAAAAATATTTTTCTCCACACCAGCTGGTAAAGGCTCTCTTGGTTGTTCAATGAACTGATGAGAATGTTGCGTTTTATCCACATGTGGGGCAAAGTAATCAGATGCAAATTTTGAGTTGTTTCCTTATGTTAGCTGGTAGAATTGACATTTAAATGATGATTTTGAACCATACATATTTATAATGACGTTCATTTGGATTTCAATTGCTTTGATTTTGTTTGATATCGTATAGTTAATATTTTCTTCGGTTTGGTGTGGTGAAAAATTTTGTGTTTCGCTCGGGGGCAAAATTGGTTTAACCCTACGAGGGTTTAACCCTCGCAACGCTCATGATTCCACTTTTTGAATCACTCGCTGCGCTCGTGATTCAATTTTGGATTCTTCCGCTTGCTCGGGTATCAATATTAGTACGAGCGGTTAAACAGCAACTTTGCCCCCTTGTAAACAAGTAACTTTATCCTGTAAGTCTAAAGTGGACCCGAGTTGAAAAGTTGAAATCTCGTAAATAAAAGAATATCAAATATCGCAGATACCGATTTGTGCTTAGATTTTCCGCTTCCGAATTTATTACTTAACAGCTGTAAAACTCATCAACTAGCAAAACTTTCTAAAGTAATAACAAGTTCGTTAATAACGCAGCAAACAGCTTGCCAACGGGCAATAATATAAACGGAAAACATAACTTTATCCTACTGTTTATGAAATCGAAATTCTTAATCCGACAAATCTTACTAAAATTTTAATTACGGCGTCGCGGCACTCGCGGCTATGCTCAAATTCTAATCGACTTTTAAATTGCAGCGATTCTTGTCTGGTGCGCTTGCTTCAGACGGCCTGGAGGCTGAACTTTCATCCGCGGACCCATTCCTCGTTAGCTTCTCCTTAAAACTTCCCCGGCAACTCCGACAAGTTTTTTAACTTTACTGGAACTCGCTTCCCATGATTAATTAATTCGATTGTGTGTGAGTTATTCGCGGCGTGATCGCTTAATCCAGTGTCCATTATTTCCATGATTTAGGTCGAGAACGTTCGGGGGTCGATTCCGCTCGGTCACTTCGCTTAACACTGTTGTTACATTCCGGCTTTCCAGGCGCTTTTTTATCATTGAAACCTGAAAGGGAGGGCGTGTTTCTTATAGAACAACTCAATTAGACGATGGGGGCGGTTTTAAAACATGACTTTTGTTATCTTTTTAATTCCGCAACAAAAGATGTTGTATTGAATGTATTAAAACGGGTCACTCACGTATTTTAAGATTTTTAAGTCGAAGATTGCTCGACGTGCTTCGCTATATAACGAGGAGCTTCAACGAGTTTTAATATATTCTATGTCTATTTCTCAAGGAAGTTTTGTAATTAAAAGATATTGTAATTAATTATGTACCTATCTCACTTTTAAAAGTCAATTTTTATTTTGTACCTACAAGATTAATAGGAAGGGGAGACCGAGGTGAGTTGTAACCGAGGAGAGTTGTGACAACGTCGATTTATAGGAACTTTTTAACTATTAGCAAGCTCGCAACAGTGCGCGTTTTTAGGGTTCCGTAGCCAAATGACAAAAAACGGAACCCTTATAGATTCGTCATGTCTGTCCGTCTGTCTGTCTGTCCGTCCGTATGTCACAGCCACTTTTCTCTGAAACTATAAGAACTATACTGTGGAAACTCGATAAGTAGATGTATTCTGTGAACCGCATTAAGATTTTGTAACTTCTAAAATAAGAGAATGATAAAAATGAAAAAATATATATGATGTACCATGCAAACTTCCACCGAAAATTGGTTTAAACGAGATCTAGTAAGTAGTTTTTGTTAATACGTCATAAATCGTAAACTGCAATTTACCTTTCACTCACGTTTCACATAAAAAATACATTGTTAAAATTATGTAATGTACTCGGTGCGCGAGTCCGACTCGCACTTGGCCGGATTTTTTAGTTCGTCTCGAGCTGCAAACGCGCGCTGTTGCGAACTTGCTAATAGTTAATAAGATCCCAAAAATCGACGTTGTCACAACCTTCTCTGTCACAACTCGCCTCGGTCTCCCCTACACGCAGCCGCAAAATTGCATAACTTGCTTTATTGCTTTATAAATGATTTCATTCATAATAAGGGCCTGACACTCTTTGATAGAGAAAGATAGTCTTATTGCGATTGCTATAAGAGGAAAGAGAAAATAGTGCCATGCTTTGTCCTTATCACCAACCGGGTGGCATCATAGGTAGGTGGCGAAATACCGAAATTTATAAGACTGAAAGAGAAAAAATCCTATGCTGCCCAAATTGTATATGAATATTCTTTCTCTTAATACCCGCGGTCGCTCGGTGGCGCGTCTATAACTACTTGTATATACTATGTCTATGATTCATAAACTATGAATCATAATGTATCCATTCAATTTTGCAGCCCGCTGTTCAAACCAATAAAATCGTACGAGTATATGGTAGATGGCATATTAGTAGATAATAATAAAATTTGTGTTATTTGCTCGTGCTTAGGGTATCTCGCATGCACCAATATAATATAGGCATTTTCACCAGCTAAAACTAGTTTTCCGTTAGACCTGTCTTTCGAATCTAGCAGGAAACCGTGTAAACTAGTTTTAGCAAAACCTGGTTACCGCGATAGTTACTCATGAAATAAAGCTATGGAAACGGATTATATCGCGTATAATTTATTCGGGGTCCGGGTTCAAAACGTGGGGATGTTTTGAACCCGATGTTTCAAAATAATTATAGGTACGCGATATAATCCATCCATAACTTTGAATAATGAGTGAAAACTAGTTTTGACTGAAAAAGTCTAGTTAAAAATAGTTTTCACCGAGCATTTAGGGGAACAAATATGTTTAACTAGTGAAAACGCGTTGTCATTGAGGCAATACGGAAAACTAGTTTTAAATAGGAAAACGCGTTTCCACTAAAAACGGGTTTTTCAGGGTGAATTATCGAGGATTACCTCGAGTAATTTCGTATCATAACCACATCAAGTTGTTATTTCTAAAGTTCGAATGCCGCTCTTGAACTCTTAAAATAAAAGTACTCAACAATTCTAATTTGCACGTTGAAACTAATCACTTTCTTGCCGCGCTCGTTTGCGGTGCCTTAACGTTATTTAATTAAGGCGCCATGTATTAAAACATCGGAATTCCGCACTTCACCCTAAGTGCTGCCTTGCGTTATGTGTGATTTTATGAGTCTTGGCAAGTAAGGACAATAGTTCTGTTATAGTTACGTTCATTTAATAGGTATTCATATTACGCTTATTTTGACGCTCGAAGTTCCTTTCTCTGTAGCAATTTATACTCGTATTGGTATTTTATATGTAATTATTTATAACTCTGCTTTATTTAAATAGTACGTGTATTTTTAATGTTGGGTAAGTATTATAATTTTAATTTTAGTATATTTTATTTTTACATCACTATATTTACTTTTACCTCCGTATTGTTTTTATATTATTTTATCACATCGAGGATTTAAATTAATCCCCAAAAATTAACAAAATCATTTTCTACCTGCCATTAAATAGCTTATTTTCGGAGTAGGCTTCATCGTTAAATCGAAACAGCGCTCAGAAAGCAACTTTTAATAAATTATTAATATAGGTATTCGATCGGCAGGTTGGTGCGAGTGTGAGCCTTCACTAAAACAAAAACTTCTCCACAGGGATAAATGTGTTAAGAAAGCTTAAATTCCATGTTGATGAAATTCCCACTTTATGTAGATCAACTGCAGGAGTAATGGGAACATTACTCACGCGCGGATAAACGCCTGTAGCGGTTGCCACGTTATTGGCATCACGGTCGCATTTACCTTACAAACTGGTGTCTTAAGTACACTGTTTCAATTTAAGGCACAATAAATTAAGAGAATGGTGTTTGTTGGTGACTGCAGCATAGGTTTCTCGTTAATATTAACTCGTAAACGGTGGCCAAACAAACAACACCGATACCTAACTGCATGCATTTACTGCATGGTACTCCAAAAAAAATTATAAAAATCTTTCCAACCTCTATTTTTCTTGAAAGTTTGAGCTTGATGCCTGATTTCATTCGTATTTTGTATTATACAAAAGCCTTTTCAATAACACCGCACCCTACTTTTAAAAATTACGAACTGAAAGGTTTTTCTTAATACCACCTCAGGAGTAAAAATATTCTTAAATTTCGTTACAAAAATCAGGGCTTTTCGGAGAATTAGAGCCGGTTGACATGGTTTTAGCAATGTTATAATTTCGTAATTGAAAGACCTTTCTCTGTGAAAATTTTCTCCTAAAAATATTTTGCCACGTTGCGCGCAATTTTAATTTTGTTGTGGTTCTTGTAGCACAATGTTGCAGTATGACGTTATGCATTCTAAATTAACATCGCTTTTAAAAGCCAGCCTCTACAAACATGCAATTACGACAAGAAAGTTCAAATTATTTAACAAATCTCAATTTTTTTTCTTCCTAGTGACATATTAAATTATTTTAAAACGGGTCACTCACGTATTATTAAGTCGAATGACATGTATCGGTCCAATTTATTTAGTGACATATTCCTTGATGTTTAAATATTTAACTTTAATCTTACCCGTAGACATCTACCCAGCAGCCCAGCACTGGCTGGGTAATGTTAGGTGTTGCATTATCACTTCTGACATCACCCCGCAGTGTTGGGTAGCCCTAGATGTGTATGGGAGTGTGGGTAAACACCGAATACCTACAAATTGAACTTAATTTAATTTTCGGACTTTACCCAAAAGGTTTGGGTAATACTAGGTATACCCAGGTAAACCTAAGTTTACTTAAATTCGGGCTTTACCCAAAAGGCTTGCGTAATACTAGGTATACCCAGGTAAATATAAGTTTACTTAATCTTCTAGTATTGCCCGTAACATTTAAGTAAACTTAAGTTTACCTGATGGATATACCTAGAATTACTCAAGCCTTTTGGGTAAAACCCGAAAATTAAATTAACTTTAATTTGTATTCGGCGTTTACCCGTATACATCTAGGTCTACTCAACACTGGGAGGGTAATGTCAGTAGTGATGATGCAACACCCATGAATACAGATTAATATGTATTGTTAAAATTTTCAGACTTCACCCAAAAGGCTCGGGTAATACTATTTATACCAGGGTAAACTTGAGTTCAATTAACTTTCTAACATTACCCGTAATATATATATCATCTGCGCTACCGACCGAAAGGGAAAGGGGAGCATAATTAAATAAATTAACACGAAAAGAAATTTGTTATCGTTTTCCTTTCATGTCCACAATAGAATGGCGTAAAATATAGTCCAATTAAAAGTTTATTACGATATCGTCCAAAGATCTTACACTTTTCGATGAGTGGGGCCATTTGGAAATTTTGGGAATGGGGAAATCCGGGAGACTCGCCCAAGTAGGAGACTTGAACCCAGCTTGAACCAATTAATTAAATAATATATATTTTATCAGCACTCCAATATATTATCACCTAATGATACCTATTCGGGCATGACTCAGGCATGCAAAAATAATACATGTATTTTGATTTTGATATTTTTATCAAATGGTTCAAGTCACCTGGGTAAGCCTGCCAGTCTCTCCCTAACTTTTTGGTCTATGTCAGATTTTTTTGCCTTCGAGTACCAGAGAGAGAAGACATATATTTAAGTAAAAACTACGCAGTTGTAAGTGAAAAGTAAATATTCAAGACGTTTCCCGCGTACCTTATCGTTTTCGTAAAAGACGCCTTTTACGATTATAACACTGCAGCAATTAAGGTGACATTTGGATGGCAACTGCAGAAGCATTACTGTTGAAATGTTACGTGTCATTGTCAAGCTCGGTAATAAAATGAGTGACGGATTGACTGCTCTAATCGCGACAGTAATACAGCAAAGATACGCAACTTTTTAAGGAAATTGACAATGATATCGCACTCGTTAATGCTGTAACAGTGAAGTTGCAACGGTAAGGCCCCGGCAGTCGCCATCCGAATGTCACTTTAAGGTGACATTCGAATGTGTTGCAACACTGTCGCCGCTTTTTCTGTCAATTTTCTTGATAAAATTCGGCGCCACACTACTGCCGCGATTATGACGTTCAATCCGTCACTGATTTTACCAAAGAAATTGACAGATACAGCTGTATCATTAAAGCCGCCGCAGTAATGGCGCAACAGTAATGCATCTGTAAGTGACATCCGATTCACCAACGGTACAGCAGCGACACTAGGTACTGCAGTCAATAAAAGCAGCAATGACTTTAAGCAAGTAAGTAAACGCTTTATTGTACGAAAAGAAAGGAAGCAAGGTTACATCAGATAAAAGTAGTACAAAAGCGAACTTATCCCTAAGAGGTATCTCTTCCAGTAAACCTAAAGAATTTATTAAAATCTAGACCTAAAGTAATTAGATATATATAATATTAAATACAATAAAACTGCCTATATATAAATAAATATCTTTATATAAATACATAAATAAATATAAATATATATTATGACCGCACACATCTTCCTACCTGTCAGTAGGTTCTTCGTCTGAGAGTTATAGTTTTTTAGTTTATATTTTAGCGATGCCACTGTTTGAAACTGTCTCAAAGGAGGTGGTAGCGCGTTCCAAAGCTTAGCAGAATATACGGTAAATGATTTGTTATATGATCGGTGTTTGTGAATCGGGATGGAGAGGGAAAGATCGGTGCTGGAGCGTAGTCGGTGGTTACTATCATCTGCCAGGAACATGAATCGTTCAGAAAGGTGGGGCGGGTAAGAGGGAATAAATAGTACATTGAAAAGGAGGGCATGCATGTCTCTACGGCGGCGGATTAGTAACCACTTAAGCTGATCACGAAATGATGAAATATGATCAAATTTGCGAAGACCAAAAACATACCTTATACAAACATTTTGTAGACGCTCCATTTTGTTGAGAAGTTCCTCGTTAAGGTCAAGGGTCGTGACGTTTCCGTAGTCCAGGAGAGGAAGCAGAAGAAAACGGGTAAGGATGACTTTCGTAATAAACGGTAGGAAATTTCGTAGTAGACGAAGCGAATGTAGAGAGGAAAAGAGTTTCTTGCTGACATTAGAAATATGAGCCGACCAGGAAAGAGTCTGGTCCATGATTATGCCTAAATTCACACAACAACAATTAATTTAACAAGGTAACGTAAATTTTAAGCACTCGGTAAGTAGTATATGTTATTTAAATACCTATGCTACGAGTAATAGAGATGCTACAATATTACAATCCATTTTAAATGAAGGAAAATATGAAACTCAGATTTCACGTTTCTCCGGCTTAATTATCGCTCAAGCGACCCGAATGTTTCCAACATTATATTCATAACAAATACCCGAAGTTTTCCCTAAAGAGTATGTCATCCGTACAGCAGTTATCATAAATAAGATAAGCGTTTGTGTGGGAGTTCTTCGAGCAAAAACCCTAGTGAGGGAAACGGCCTCGGGCGCGGTTGCGTTTGCTGTATGCTTACAAATTATATTGTATGGGGACGATAATTATCTCGGCGAATAAGGTCTCATACATATATAAAAATTCCATGAAATAAGCAAACGTTAATTTCAGTTGATATTTTTTAAAGTGAAGTGTGTTTATTCTATCACCTCAAATTTTTTGGTCCGTCTTTAGCATGTTGTGTTAAAGAATTACAGCATTAATAAAATTATACTTTATTTCCAGTACCTAGAGTTCATAGTCTTTAAAATAAGCTTTATTATTGTACTGTTACAGTACTTAATTCACGAAAGCTGATATTTGTTCGTAATTTCATACAAAATTTTAAGTACAGTAGAGCTATTTACTATGGAGAAAACGTGAAATTTTATTCACATTTTTCTATCTCGCCAATCAGTCCTGTTACGTTTAAGAGGGTAGAATAGCTACAGACAATAGGTACTTTTTAATACAATTTCCATTTCGGCAGAAAACGGTTTCCAATAACTAGTACCTTAAATACGGTATGGTTAAATACGTCAAACTCTCTATCTGTCAAATTCTACGGTGAATGGCAAATAGTAATATAACTAGTGGCTCTGTGAGCTGTAGACCTCGCGAGCATAGCTTAAGATAAGATGGATGTGTAGAGCTGTCCTGCCGCTGCCGACTAACCTAGATAGCGGATGGAATGTTTATTGTTAAAAAAGATTAGAAATTAAATTAAAATTCTTGTTTGAGACTGACAAGGCACTGATATTTTCAGACATTAATTGTCATGTGCTCATAGCATCCGTAATCTCTTGTTTGAAAAAAAAAATCAAATAATAGCTAGCTGAGATACCTACATGGTTCAAACCCCGACGGTGCTAATTTTTTTAAATAATTTTAACGTTCTTTTTCAAGTTAAGCGTATCCAGCATCTACGGCACCATTCCGCGTGCCGCAGCGGAATAGTTTTTAGTTATTTATTTCAAGATTAGTTTTATTTATTTTTAGTTTTAGTTTTTTAAGTTTTATAAGTTAGCGTATGTTATTCTTATTATCAATTGAGTGTCGCGAATTCTTCTACCGATAACTACAAAAATGCTTCTATTGATAGCTTAGTGCTGTTGGCGTGCGAGTCACATTTTTGAGTAGGTAACAAAATTTTACATTTACTATGGAGAAAACGTGAAATTTTATTCACATTTTTCTATCTCGCCAATCAGTCCTGTTACGTTTAAGAGGGTAGAATAGCTACAGACAATAGGTACTTTTTAATACAATTTCCATTTCGGCAGACAACGGTTTCCACTAACTAAATCTTAACAAATCACTTTGATTTTGTTGTTGATCGCTTCAGCATAATATATTCTTTAAAAATAATTGTCATAAAAAATAGCATGTGAAAAATAAAAGTTTTCATTTTCATACAAACTGTATGGGAAAAGTTTTCCTCAATAGGCTGTATCAGGGATTCAGCCGCAGTGGTTGACGTGAAACGTGGCGTGGAAGTTATTGCGAAAACTGTATAGATTAATTACCCAAAATTTTTGTTTCCCAGTAGCTTTTGCTCCATTCGCGTATTTCCCCATTCTGCTTTTTAACCAAGCGTTTATTTTTTCAGTTGTTAATTTAATCACACGCGTATGTCCCAGTCGTTTTTTTCCCCAAAGAGTAATATTTCCGAGAACAAGCCCTTCTTGCCCTGAGCCGACGGAGCCCCTATTTCTGGGCGGCAATGAGGATATAATAAGATAGAGCGGTACTGTCATAGTAAATTTTGTAACCACTGTAAATTCACTGCCATCTATCGACATACTTTAAAACTAAAAATGAAGATTTATAAAAATACATTAAAATGTATTTAAATATGGATAAATTATTTTTTTACTTGCATTAATTATTTTTATATGATTTTGACCCATGTTCTTTCACTGGTATGCGTTAAAATTATAAATAACGAACGAAACAGTCAACGCCCTCTATACGAGATTAGGCCAAAACTAGTGGCGCCATCTGATCGAGAATCAAATTTTCGTGATTTTCGAGGCACGTTTTTTCCTTAGACTGTATCCATCTATTACGGAGTTATATCTATCTTTGCTGGGCGGTTTGCCCTTCGGGCATCTGAAGCTACCTAACATACCTAACCTACCTATCTATCGACTTAGTGTGACTATCGTGAAAACATTACTCTTTGGGGAAAAAAGCGACTGGGACATACGCGTGTGATTAAATTAACTACTGAAAAAATTAACGCCTGGTTAAAAAGCAGAATGGAGAAAAACGCGAATGGAACAAAAGCTATTGGGGAACAAAAATTTTGGGTAGGTAATCTAAAGAGTCATTGCGAAGACCGCATAGGGCCGCTTAGGGACCTCATAGCGTAAAGCAGGCGCCCTGTAAGCCTGTGTGTAAAAGCGCGCTTCGCGCGTTTTAATGTCGGGCTTCGTCCGACCCTACAGTGTGAAGCCTGTGTGAAAGAGAGCGCTTCGCACGCTTGAATGTCGGGTTTCGCCCGACCTTACAGTGTAAAGTATGTAATCTTTACAATATAAAAGGCGCCCCAGGAGCCATGTATAAAAAGCGCGCTTCGCGCGCTTGAATATCAGGTTTTACCCGACCCTATATTATAAAGCCTGTAGGTAACAGCGGCGGCTGGTGATTCTATATTATGGGTGTTCACTATCACAGTAAAAAACTACACATTGAATTAACCGACACAAAATACGGTCATTGAACTCTCTTATAGAATTTCGCTATTACGATGAATATCTTGACGACCGATAGACGCTAACTGCAGTTCATTTTACAAATGGATTCTAGGTTGTGAATGTTGTTTTCAAATTTTATGGAAATATGTGCTAAATTGTTAACACATCGGTTTCGGTCCAAGCAAACTCACCGCACAGCCGTCGCCCGGCCCGCCCGCGCCCGCTCCAAACAAGACATATACTTAGGTACATACATGTACTTAGGTAGGTAACACGATAAACTAAAACACCTAGTTACTTTTATCACAGCGACATAACACAACCACGGTGTTTTTTCATATTGATCTTATTTAATGACATATAAGTTTTTGTTTTTGACGAACATTGTTACGAAAGTTCAAGGTTTTCCTTTTATATTGAACTCGAGTCGATTTTGTAAACTTTTTTCACATTCTCCCGTTAAATTCATTCATTTTAAACACCTCACAACAAACAAATTATGTGCACTTACTGCTTAAACTCTTGGTTCATTATTTATAATAAAAAATGCCAAAATTCCATTCACGCGCGTACTTTAAAATTGACTACTAACTAAGGTCTGTTTACAAACAAGTGACAATATGGCGCACACAATGCGCGCGCATTCGACGAGAGGGCGCAAGGTCAAACGGGCTACGGAGCGCCGCTCCAATTTTACCTCTTTCTTCATAGAAAATCTTCTGTTTCACGTGCGGAACTGTAGCGAAACTTCTCTTTCGCTCTCATTGAATTTCCTATTGATTTTATGTACTAAATCTTTTTCATAGGAGCGCAATCCAAAGCGCTCCGCTTCGCGCGTTACCTATGATTCCTATGAAATTATAGGAGTAGGCCGAGTAGTATAGGCCGTCTATAAACTTATAATGAATAAAGGTAATTATTTAATTGGTATTGACTTTTGTACGATAGATCTTAAAGAGTAATATATTAGTTAGGCACTATAATTTTATGGGAGTGCACTGCACAAGCGCTCCTTAGAGGAAGCCGCGCCTGGTAGGTAAGAGCGCATTTGAGCTTTTTATGCCTTAATTTTCGCACAAGGTGGCCTCAAACAAACGCAGTCGTGATATTCCTGTAAAAATGCCACATTTTAACTCTTTTCCAGCTTTTTATAATACCGCGTATTTTATTTTTATAATATTTTAAAAAGATCTATCAAATGAACTCAATTGTATCGAAATCGGTTAATGGACTGATGAGTAATTAATAAATAAACACTGCAAATAGGGTTCATTTTAGCTCCGAATGCGTCGTTTCTAGCGCAGAATCAGCGCCATATATGTCAGCAGCACATGCAGTTCCGAGTAATGGCTACTTTCGTTGATAAACTGATATCAAAACCATTCATAATATACCGCCACCGCGCCATAACACTTTTTCGTTAATATCGGTTTTCGATCCGAGCCCCTCTACGGGTTTTTAAAGACGTGCACCATACGTTTCACGTCAAAAAAAATTGTCAAAAATAACCTTTTTCTCGCATCCTGTAGGTTCCTATGTTTTTTCCAAAATCTGTAAACCCCAAAATTCATTAATTTGAAATTGAGGTTTTCGCGTAGCAGCATGGGATCTGGTAGCTGCCCTCACTGACCCAAACCAACCTGTATACCTGGCTGATTTTTGAATTTCTGAAAGTATTGAAATGCTTAGTAGTAGAGATATGTCGAAGGGAGCCACACGATATCAAGCGCACGAAACTCTAAAAACCGCACAAGTGCGGGCCGGACTCGCCCACCGAGGGTTCCGTACGTTTTAGTATTTGTTGTTATACCGGCATTGGCAACAGAAATACATCATTTGTGAAAATTTCGGTTTATTAGATACAGCCTGGTGACAGAAAGACGGACAGAGGACTGGAGTCTTAGTAATAGGGTCTCGTTTTTACCCTTTGGGTACGGAACCCTAAAAATCGGCCCGTTTCGACCTGAAGATGTCACCACCTGTCGAACAAATTAGTTACTACTTAGTTAGGTCACCTGTGTTAAAGTGACATCTTTGTTAGTTATTATTAAACAACTTTACCATCTTGTTTGACATGGATAGTGTCAATGAGGATATAATAAGATAGAGCGGTACTGTCATAGTAAATTTTGTAACCACTGTAAATTCACTGCCATCTATCGACATACTTTAAAACTAAAAATGAAGATTTATAAAAATACATTAAAATGTATTTAAATATGGATAAATTATTTTTTTACTTGCATTAATTATTTTTATATGATTTTGACCCATGTTCTTTCACTGGTATGCGTTAAAATTATAAATAACGAACGAAACAGTCAACGCCCTCTATACGAGATTAGGCCAAAACTAGTGGCGCCATCTGATCGAGAATCAAATTTTCGTGATTTTCGAGGCACGTTTTTTCCTTAGACTGTATCCATCTATTACGGAGTTATATCTATCTTTGATAGTGTAAAGGTCATTCACACAAACAGGCGTTGAGTAATATTTTCTCAATTTTTTATTGAATTTTTCAATAATATTATTGAATAATTGGCTCCATAAACCCGCTCAGACAAACGAATCTATACTACATAAACCTCAAAGTTTATGGTGAAAGAAGTCTACGTATTTTAAAAGAAAAACTGTAAATAAAATTGTATGAAATTTGGAAAAAGAAGAGAACCACTTAAAGCTAACTAAATGAATGCGTCCGCCGTTCAAAACACTTTAGAAAATTAAAATAACAAAAATAAAACATATTTTTTAGGGCTAGTTAAATAAAAGCTTGGAAAAATAAAACCAATACGCTAAGCCCGCGCTTGATCAATTAATTTCAAAATAGAAAAATAAAAAACACATAAAAACAATACGAAATTTAACTTTAAGTGTAAAAAACAAAATACAAAAAGTTATGTAGCAGCATACAATTACTGTGGGGATCGAACCAGGGATTACCCGGTGCAAACGAAAAAAGCGAATATTTGCAAAACACGCCATGATAATGCTTACCTAAGCTGACGAAATTCAGCTACTCATTCTCGAGTAATAACTAAATATCTAAATACCGCCAAAGCCAGCAATACAAAATTTCTGCATTTTTCGACATTTAACCTGTAAACATATCTTTAAGAAAAAATACTGATATGATATCGATACGACTGTTTGTTTAGGCGCGAGCTATCATGACTCCGCCATTTTGAAATATTTCCAAAAACCGGATCGACAAAAAAATTCTAATTAGTCATAGAATTTGGTCACAAAATTTCACGAGAATCGGTCGAGAATTGCGACCTGTAGAGGAGAACATCCGGACATACAAAAGCAAAATGCGCGAGTCAAACCGTAGACCTTCGCTACGCTTCGGTCAATAATAGGAAGATTACAGTTACCTACGACTTTTTGTTTTCGAACTTTTTTTGTGTTAACCGTTGTTATGTGTTAAATCCCAATGACATGGTTTAAATATTATTTTGCGATTTTTATTTCATTTTTAATTTAATTTTGTTTTAAACATTCATTTATTCATCATCTGTGTTAACTAAGTAGTTACCTCAAATTATATATACTAAAACATATATGCTGCCGGGCTAGCACATGATTGGCGCGAAAGTATCTCACCGCCACATAGACTACCCGTCCCCCTTTAATTCATACAGTTAGTAAAAGACGGGTAGTCTATCTCGCGGCGAGAGATACTGTCGCGCCAACCATGTGCTAGGCCTAATAATGTGGTAAAAAAGCTTGAACATATATTCAAATAGGTTTTGCATGCTCCGCATATTCACACGTTCACAAACTACCAGTATCAAAACAAAATAGTTTTAAACTAAGTTAACTTTAACATAAAAGTCCACTCACACAACTTAAATACACGCGAGGATATTGTTTTAATTGACACATTTTCAAGTTCCAACCAACCATGAAGTGTCCTCTGGCGGAACGCCAGTACTACTTCCAAATAGATATCTTTTATTCAGGAAAACTCAAACTTTTCTCGCCATAAATCCACAAGTAGAGGGAGCCTTCATGAAAATGTAATGAGAAAGAACTATTTATGGCTAATCCTTCCGAAATAAACTGCTCGGAGCGGTGTCCGTTGGAATTTCTACGCATGACTATTGCAAGAAAGTGTCTGGCGGACTTGCAAAATGTTTGCAAGTTTTGCAACAAAAAGTAGTGGCGGTGGAGTAGGACGTATTTATAGTATTGTTAAAAGTGTAAAAGGGAGACGTATAGGGTAGGAGACAGATGAATGAGCTAGAAGGCAGAGTGGATTTTTGAATTGCAAATAGGGGAAATGAAACTGCCGCCGCCTCGGTCGTCTCCGCCACCCTAGACCTCTTCCGTCGTTATAATCATCCTTAATAACGCTGGTGTTTTAATGAATTTATGTAGTGATCAAAGCAAGAAGCTAACTTGAAGAATCTTCAAGTATGTATGTATAAGGTAAGGTTGTGGGATTATGACTTGTAAGTCTCTTTTCCTATTTGGATTAGTTCAACGGAACTGCGGGTAATATAATTAGTGAAGGGTGGAGAAGTGTTTTATTTAGTTATTTAGGGAACGTTTCATAAGAATTTCATTCAGTAATTTAACTCAGTTTTACGTAACGTTTGATTTTGTTTTAAATCACCTATGTCTTTGAAATATCTGATAGGTATTCTAGTTTCTTTGTTTGGCACTATTTTGATACCGATAACCACATTGTAATCGTAATTAGTTGAATTTTTTACTACTTAAGTGATTGAGAAATTAAATGTTTAAATAACCATCAGGTATGATTTCGTACAAAAAATACTGTGATATTTGGTCCCATTCAGAAAAATAAGTATTTTGCATAAAGCTCAATTCGACAAAGAGAGCAAATGGGGGTCTATTTAATTGTAAAGACGGCTTGTGGCTGAGTTAATAGCAAGAATTTAATTCTGGTGGGTAACATTCCTCCGTAGATTGCATTCCGCCGTGTGGCAGGCTGGCGACGTAATGCATGACGGGGATGCTACACTACAAGTAAATTAGTCGCGTTTTAGGAAACAATTAGTCCCAATTAAAGTTTTTTTGTATTAAACCAGTACAGACTCTGTCAGAGCTGAAGCATTTCTCAAATATTGATGGATTAGTATAATATCGTGCCAAATGAATCAAGTAGGTAACATAAATACAGTTTTGGAGCCGAGAAACCAGTACCTATTTAAAAAAATAAAAAATTGCTTTGAAATTTTGTTGAGTACAGAAATTTACACAATATATTTAACTTATTCAGTTTTAAAGATGAGGGCCGAATTTTGGATGGCTAAATATTTGTTATCTAACTGTATTGGTATGTCTATATTATTGGGTAGATCAAGTATCTATGGAAATTTTTGGTTACACAAAAAGCAACTGGAGCTGGTCACGAGAAATCAGTCAAACATTATTGATTATATTTATGATGCTTTAATGATGTGGTTTACAATGATACAAAAATTATAATACTTATGTCAAAAATGTTCATGGTTTTTCTCTAAATATTATTACTGCTGTATGGAGTACGCAAATAATTACTTACCTAAGTGAAATTGTACTGTACTAGAAAATAAATATAAACAAGTTTAAAAATAATTTAATATCAAGTAACTCTATTTCACATAGAAAACACGTTTATGCTAGATATGTACCAATAGGAAAACAAATACTGAAAAAATATTTTCTACTAGACACAATTTGTGCAATATTATGTATTTTTCCTATTCAAATAACCCGAAACGGCAAAAACGATTGTTCAAAGGGACAATACTCGAAGCTCTCAACTGGAGGGCATGCAAATTGATACCACTTCAGGCTCGCGACAACTCGAGCACCAGTGGGGACTGTCTACGAGTGTTTTAATTAATACTTACTATTGTATACTTATATGTATTCCATATTGTTTAAAAGTAAGTACATGGTATTTCCTATAAAGAGCTTAACAGCCCTAGGTACTAGAGTGAATGTAGGGTTAATACGCACAACAGTGGTTGAATTAGATTTAACACGTTCGCTGCGGCAATTAGCTTAATGCATAAAATTATCGTTACATATGTATGGGGTCGTACGAGTATATACCCCATTTTGCGGGTGAAGTGGGTTCAGAGTAAGGTAAAAGGCCTAAAAATGGGTTGAAAATGTTTACACTAATTCACGAAAACTACAAATATATATATAAGTATATATATATATATTATATTTGTTTATTTCAAGATATATTTATACAGGGTGATTCGGAAGACGTGAGCAGGATCAACACTGCGCGTTTCGTAAATTACAAGCAACTGTTTCGTATCAGTATTAGTGAGATTAACGTAATTTTTTTGGTCGTGTTGAAAAAAAGAAGTTATTAATTTATTTACGACATGCATGGTCGCCCTACAATTAGAATAAGTACTAAACTAAATTCTGTGTCAAATTGAGTGTCATCACCATTTCGTCACTGTCATCAGTCTGGTTACTTTTGAAAACTCGTATCTAACTCAAGTTTGACAGTTTATTTTCTTCATAATCAAAATGCTGTCATTAGGTTCAAGAGGGTTTATGTTTATTAATTAGGTGTTATAGGGTAACCATGATTGTAGAAAATTAAATTTGTCCTCACCAAAAAGTGAAAAACTCAGAAAAAGTGTCGTTTGTTTCCACTAAATACGACGGTGATCGATCAATCAACAGTTACGAGTGTGCAGAATTAGGTAGTCCTGCTCACGTCTCATGAATCACTCTGTATATGGGACTCGATACACGACTTCATTTATTTGCCCTGACAGAAAAAAATTTGTTAAAAAAGCTCTGATTTTGCCTACATATCTAAAAATCTCCTCAAATTTGATCAACCCCAAAAAAATTCATAAGAAAAATAAATAAATGCAAGAAACGCTCGGGTCTCTATCTAAATCTATCACAACTCCATACATTTTAAAAATCTAAGTGGGTGCCTCCTTAATATCAAATGAAATAACAATAAATTGGTATTTCGATTACTAATCGAACTAATGACTACGAATACGAGTAAATATGCACCAAAATACAGGTATTTTTACAAATGATTATAACAAAAACGAATTGAGCCTAGGCAATTACAGCAATAACCAAAAAGATTCCATAGCCAAAATGGAAATTTATATTAAGCCTGCTGGCCTATGTCCTCTAACACACTTTTTGCGCTTCCATAGGCACACATAACTTCACATAAGCTTAGGCGGGCTTATGTGACCTGGACTGAAGTTCTATTACTCGGATAGCTGAACACAGTCTTAGAAATTTGTGTGCTAGAAGTAAAGACAGTGGCAGTTGTAGTAGCTGAGTAAAAGCCAATTTAACTGTAGAAGTGACATTCATTCATTCTTTTAAAATCATGGCTTCAGTCCAGTGCAGGGACTATTTAGCCAGTATTAAGGTCTTAGCAGCTTTAAATACGACTAAAATTGTACGGTTAGTACAAGACAGTATATGGTGATTTTATTAGCTCTTGTAAGGCGATAGCTGGCCTTTACAAGGGCCACGTTCATAAACAGGGTCACTAGTCACTACCCTCTAGGCCAGACCGGTTGTCAAAGTTAATAAAAAGGAAACATTCTATCACGCGTCATACTCGTTAATTTGGCATGAGAGGTAATTTGAAAATTTTTCGGCCTAGTTAGCGCATTAGCTAGTTATTGAAAGTGCAACAGCGAAATTCAATTAACGTTTGTGTCATAATGACTAGGCGATCGCCAAAATTCGGTAAATTTACCTCAAGCGGCTTATTCGAATAGCCTTTGACTTTGCGAGCATGTGAAGTTGTTGTCTTGTTAACTAAAATTCATCGCTAGCTCGTGATTTCCGCATTATCAATATTATCATGCCAAAATTCTCACTAAGTTTCAATGAGAGCGTTTTCATCGACTAATAAGGTACAGTCATCGTGTTTGAACTGTGAAAATACCACGTGTATTATTATATCCAAAATTTAAAATACCTTGGTTTTTGTCAAATATTTTTTTAAGATATCAGCTTTAATGTGTGTTGAAACAAATTAAGAATTAAATTACTTTTTACAGTATGATTATGATTGCTTTATTACAGTTAATCCCATTTGTTACAATTGATCTCCACAAAACCAGAGATTAAATAAGTTTATGAAAAAAGTGACACTGGCCTATTCTAAAAATCCCAAGAAAATTTGAACCTTGAGAATGTAGGTACAGAGAGAAGGGAGGGAGAATTTTAATTTTTTTTTAGTGCAAAAAAGTGGTATTCACATGTTTGATTACGCAAAAACATATATGTAGGTAATTATATCAATAAGGTTTGCTGTATTCCACACTTGTTATCCCTCTTAACCTTGCCTGTTTTCTACTAGTATCGTAAACAATAAATACAACGTTCGTTATCCGAATGGACAGCTGAGTAAAAATTGTTTTATTTGCATCGCATCTGACTTGACAAGGCGGCTTATCTGTGGTAGCCTTTTTTAAATTTACTCATTTCGATGGGAAATGAAACGAATTTATTAGGTTTTCCATTCGAAAACGATTTGATGGTATCCGTTAAACGGTGAAACCGATGCATGTTCGCGGGTTGTGTTCAGTAACTTCGATAAATCTCTATAGGATAGTATTTTAGCCCTTAAGCGCTATTTATTTAGTAGCGTTGGGATATCAAGCGTATTTTAAAGTGCTTCGGAATATGCATTGACCATATTTTTTTAAGTAAGATTAATACGTAGGTATAATTGTTTAAATAAAATCCAACAAAAAACTTTTTTGACTAATTAGGTACATATTATTCGAATTTAATCGAATTTAAACATATTATAAGTAAAATAAGAACAAATTCCAATTGTTCCAGGCGGGGAAATAGGACAATATTTTTCTATTTGTTTCCACCTATTAGTTGCTAGAGTCATATGACATGAACACAGAGGAGAAGGCCTCTTTTCAGCCATAGAGCAAAAACGTATCACTTTCAGCCCGCTTTATAGTTAAACAATAATTCGCTTTCAGAATATAATAAACGGAAAATATTTAGGTATATGTAGTCCATAATATGATCACTGGGTAATATATTCGTTATTTTTATTACACCAAAATTACAGATTACCTATTGACTGCAATAGGTAATCTTTAATTTTGGTTTAAGTCTTTAGTTTAAGTAACAAATACCTATTTTCAATAAAAACAGTAACTTTAAGTACTGTTTTCATTTAAAATAGGTATTTATTACTATGAAAATATAACAACAGCCAATTCAGTGCTGTAGCAAAAGGGCAGTCCCCAGATAATTCCTCTTTCTTCTAAGGCAATTCAATTAATATTCTTTGTCCTGACGAAAAGACCCTTAATCTCAAAATCTTACTTAAAGCTTGACGGGTTGATATTAAATTCAGTAATTTATGAAAATTGACGTTTGACCTTGGCCTTAAGAATATTGCGAGTTAAGGTTTAAGTACCTAAAAAAAATTGAAATATGAAACTTGACATCATATACTAGAGCTAGAAATCTACCTCAAATCGTTTTACCTAACCCCGATCAATCGTAAAACAAGCGTTGTTTTAAATTTGGGTCATACTCGACCGGAATTTCTATTTTATAAATTTTAAAATACGAACAGCACTCCTGCCTGCAATAAAGTTATTAAGCTAGCGTAGTCGACAAAAAATATTCGACATAGCATGGGAGTTTGGTCAAGTTAGCCAGAAATTGGCTAACTATGCTGGGTGCTTTGTAAATATCGTTTCATTGCAGGGAAGCTAAATTGTATCTCATTGTTGGCGGACATTAACTACAGATTATAAATCTCGCGCGCTGTCGTGTACTCGCTTCTATGGGCTAAATGTACGACATCTGCAAACTCATTTACAACTTTTCGCTACAGAACTAATGGTGTTTTGGTTGAGTTTTCAGTAACGCGTTCCTTAACTGCGTTATCCTATATTTTTATGTCATTTTATAAGAGAGTAAGTAATAACATTACAACGATTAGTACCTAATGGTATTGATACAGCTTATAGTTACCTTTTTAGAGCATAATGTTAATGTTTTCATAGATTCGGTTGAAAGAAAGAACGCTGCGGTCGGGTGAATGGTGAATTATAAATGAATATTCAATTTAAAATGCGAAAATAACAGAACTAAGTGCATTAAAAAATCATTATTTCCATTTTGAAGTTAATAATCATTATTGACGAAAAATTGAATATTGCGATTTGATCACTAATATTTTCAGCTGTTTTTTTTTATAAGGGGGATCCCAATGGCCTGACACATACCTACTCCATGTAAATCAATAAACAAATTCTCGACAAATGCAGTAAAATGGGACATCAGCTCCAGGAAATAAAAAAATTCAAATGTAGACTTCTTCAAATATTAGGTACACATATTTTTAGCCTCATTTGAATACGAGCCCTTCGGCGTGTCAGATTATGAAACACGTAATAATAGTATAACAGCTTGAATAGGAATACATTTATCATAAAAATATTCATTAAAATCTTTGATAACACGCGCCACTGAATGAAACTTGATGAATTTTCCCCCATAATGGAAAACGTAATAAGAAATCGTAATTTATTTCTTATTGAAATGAGGATAATAGACGCCCAGCCGCCCTAAGAAGCACCGAATTGTTCCCCGCAGAGCGAGCACACTGAGAATCATGATATTAACATTATAATCCAATTTGTGGCCTCAACCCATTATGAAAGTTCCTGCATTATTGCAACTGACGTTAGATCTACCGAACGTCTAATTCGAGTTTGTGAAATGCATTTTATATCACGCGAATGTCAGTTAAGCGGTCGGTTCCGGGACGAATCTAATAAGATTTGGGCGCAGCCATGTTACTGTCATTCTTTAATTTAATCACTTTTGAGGAAATTATATCACTGCCTATTGCATTAATAATTTTTTTGATTTATTCATCAAAAAACGGTGAACCTGTGTTTTCTTTCAAAATCTTTAATACCATTTTTATAGAATATTCTATACCAAATAAAGTGATATTTTTTGCACCTTATTTGGTAGATATCAACCATACCAAATTGACCAAATTGTCAGCAACTACCGGTCTAATGAGAAGCAGCGATTATATGAACTCCTGCAATTCTGGTGGTTTTAAAAGTGCTTTGTCGACCCTTAAAGTATACAAGGATTAACAAATAATAGCTATTTATGCAACAAGTGCGGAAAGTGTATGATTTCCGACGAGTGGAATTAACATGAAGAAGTTAACATGTAGGTACATGTACTTGATTAATCGTCCATATAGATAGATAGATTAGATAGATATAGGTAGATTAAGTAACAACTGAAATATTTCTGTAGTCAACATTTCTAATAGAATGCACATATATTATTGACAATGAAAACGCTTGGCTGTTACCTAAATAAAGCTTTTGCTTCTTTATACGAAATCCAGCTGTTTGTGAAATACCTAACCGTCCTCGGAGTTTTGAAGGTGTTTTTGTAATTTTTCGTTGTTCAAAGTGGATAACAATGTTAATTTTAAAGAGGCCACCCCGGACGATAGACTCAACAGAGGGCCGCAATCATTAGTATGCTGATCGTAAAAAAAGATAATTTTGTTGTTGGAGCATACAATTTATGCGATTTTTGGGGAACTTAGGTGTTATTGCATTTAATATTTATTTATTGAGAAATTCAACAGCGTTTACAGTTAATAATATACGAAAAACATTAGAACATCATTATAAGCATAGCCAATAACAGAAGTAGACGGAAATATGAAAGATGCCGCGACGTAATTACCTCAGAATAATAACTAAAGCAGTAATTACACTAATTACGTTCCGAAACGCCATCGTTGGCTAATTTGCATTGAATCGGTTGATCTCCTAAAAAACAAGAAATATAGTTTGTCAAAGGACTGTCTCATTTCAAACATAGACAGAGAGAATCATACTATCTTTGTCTTACACTAGTACCAGCACCCAGAAGAAAAGGATGAGTAGGTATGGTCCCATCCGGCAGAAAGCACGAAACTTGGCATGCATATAGCTTTTAGGTTTATAAGAATAACCAGAAGTAGAAAAACGCCGAGAAGTTATTGTTTCGATCCCCCCCCCCCCCCCCCACACACACACACACACTTTTATATCCCCATTTTTAGTTCTTATAATTTTTTATGAAAACTGTAAAAGCTACAGTAAAAATATCTAGGAGAAGTATATTCTCCAAAATTTTCACAGAAAGTTACATAAATTTCCTTCTTTTGTGCAAAAATCAGTTTTTTTGTATGAAAGTTGTAGCTTTCACAGTTTTGATGAAAATTTATAAGAACTAGAAATGGTTACATAAAGTGGGAGGGGAGGGAGGGAAACAATAACTTTTCGGCGTATTTCTACTTGTAAACCTAAAAGCTATACCTATGCATGCCAATTTTCGTGCTTTCTGCCGGATGGGACTTACAGTAATAACATATACCAAAGACGGACATAATAAGATAGAGCGGTACTGTCATAGTAAATTTTATAACCACAGAAAATTCACTGCCATCTATCGATACACTTTAAAACTAAAAATGAAGATTTATAAAAATACGATAAAATGTATTTAAATATGGATCAATGATTTTTTTATTTGCATTAATTATTTTTTTTATTTGGACCCATGATCTTTCACTGATATGCGTTAAAATTGTTAAATAACAAACGAAACCGACAACGCCCTCTATACGAGAGTAGGCCAAAGGTAGTAGCGACATCTGATCGAGAATCAAAATTTCGTGATTTTCGTGGCACGTTTTTTCCTTAGACTGTATCCATCTATTACGGAGTTATATTATATCTATCTTTGCATATACTAATCTATGGATGGGACCATAGTTGAGGCTAAAGGGGCCCACTGACTATCGGTCCTCCGGACGATATCAGCCTGTCGATTAGAACAAAAATATAACAGTTCCGAACAACTGACAGGCCGATATCGTCCGGTGGACTGATAGTCAGTGGGGTGTATAACTACAACGTTACCATATTTATTCTATCAATGCAATATTATTTAAAGACGGCGAAGTGACATACCTATATAACCCAAGTACACTAATGAAATCATTATAATACAGTTTGTTACAGCGGGAACTCGGCTGTACAATTCATACAAAACCTTTTTTAAATTCATTTGCACTGCATTCAATACAACGTAGAAAATTTCTTTAACCAACCCCTGCACGTCATTAGGGGAGTGCCACTCGTAAAGCAGACGTAATGGGTTTTATCTGTGACTATAAAATTTATTTACACATCTACTAGTATATTATAGCGACGCAATGTGCACGGCAAACTTAAAAATGGGTACTTTACTGAATAATAACATGACGATTGTAAATGATTTATCGTTGATTTAATGACAAAATGAGGAAAACATTTTTTTTATAAAACTTAGGTGGATTACATTATGATAGGTATATTATGAATTTAATATGCTTAGATTTAATTATTTAATATATTGGCATATTATATAAATTTACATTTTCCTATCAAGACTTTAAAGTTGAGACAGAAATCATCTGTTCCATGGGCGACTGACAAGCTGTTTGGATATATGCAAAGGCATCGTGACCTTCATGAGATATTGCGTCAATACCCTAACAACCAGATCATTTCGGATTGCATTAAGTATTATTCACAATTAATTAAGTCGGAGACATTACGAGCTCGTCAAAAATATGTTGAAACTAGGCTGGCGGAGAGTAAAAACCCCTCTAAAGAAATATATGGAGGATTGTTAACGAAGAGGTCGATGTGAAAAAAAGTACACAAACAGTTAGTCTCAAAAAACATGACGAAAATGCCTACATGTCTCATGAAAAGATCCCAAATGCATTTAATTCGCACTTTTTAAACATTGCATCGAAATACGTTATAAACAGTGATGAGTCATTATCCAAACAGTACGTCAGTAGGCACTTGAGCGGCTCAGATATACCGATATTCACTTTTCCTGTCGTGGCACGTGAGCTTCTGGACAAGACAATGAAGTCTATGTTAAGCACCCGGACTACAGTTGACGCATATGACATATCTATAAATATTATATTATGTATATGGGACATTTTATCGGACATTTTATTAGTTTTAATAAATGACATGTTTCTAGTTGGTACATACCAGAATGCTCTCAAAAGTACAAGAGTATGCCCTGTATATAAAGGAAAGGGAGACAAGAGTGATGTAAACAACTACAGACCCATAACCATCGTACCCACCATCTCAAAGCTAGTGGAGTCCATTCTATCATCCTCCCTGATGGCCCACTTGGAAACTAATAATCTGCTTACTGACCACCAGTACGCCTACAGGCAGAAAAGATCTACGACCATGGGCGACACATAAAATGGTAGACTGTATAATGACTGGCTTAGATGAAAGGTACAAAATGGCGAGCATACTGTGCGAGCCTTTGATGTGATAGATCATAAATTGCTTTTAAACAAGCTAGGTATGTACGGCATAACTGACTCCGCCCTAAGTTTGTTTGCATCATTCTTGTCTGACCGTAAACAGGTGGTCAAAATGTCCATAGGTGGCAAAACAGTGACTTCGGATACTGGTTATGTCAATTTGGGCATACCTTAAGGGTCG